>NC_141901.1:79584516-79887546 GCF_057802395.1 Ceratotherium simum simum
TGAGAAGCCCACTTTTAGACCTGAAATGTTCTAATATTGACCTTGCTTCTTCCTATGCATGCTAGAAATTTCCCCGGCACTTTGCAGATCTGACCTAGGTATTTAATTATTTGATGGGGGATTACAGATTTCTAAAAAACTCCATAGCACCATAATGCCTTGCCAAGCAATCCCAAGGCTTTGGGAAAATAAAATGAAGTTTCTTACAAAGATTGGAGTCTTTACTTTGTTATCTTCCTAACTTTATTATCTCTCATCTACTTTATTGTTTACTTTTCTTATGTAACAAAAAAATGCACTGGAATAGGAAGCAGACGATGTGGGTTCCAATCCTGGTTCTGCTACAAACTATGTGGGTGAGACAGGGTTTTCATATCCTAAAAATAAATACCAACTTTGTCTACATGAGAGTTTTGTTGTGAGGAAAATAGAAAGCACTAGGCTCTGTAGTGAAGTATTTTAATTCCCTCATCTTATATAAAAGACATCTCACTGAGGATCAGAGACTCTACTTTGTGACTCCAAGTCTGGTGGGGTATCATTGGGGTTCAGGTTCTGTAAGAATGAGAGTAACAAAACTTGTTACCAGGTGGTAATTATCCTCATCCATTTAATAAAAACCTTCTGTGTACTCACTAAATTCAGTTTCAAGATCACAAAGTAGGTTAAAAGTTATTTATATAGCCAGGAATTTAACAAAACCCCTAGATTTTGTTATTTCCAATAAAGTAAGATGGTGGTTAAAAGAGTGGCCTCAGATACCAGATGGCCTGGGTTTGAATCCCCAGGGCCAATGGGAAATATGACTCAGTTTCTTCATATTAGAGTAGGTCTTTCCCTGTAGTGTTGTGGGGGAATTATTTGGGTTATTCTGTGTAAAGATCTGAGCCTGGCACTTACCTCCCAATAAATTTTTATTATTGTTATTTTTATATCCACACACTGCTTTTCTCCACCATCCCTAGAGAAACACAATTCTGTTGATACATTTTAGGAATGAGAGTTCCCAAAGCCAATATGGTATTCTGGGGCATGCCCTAGTTTCTCCCATCACACATTTTCTGGTCTTGCTGTCTAGCTCTTCTTCTTCTAGCATGTCAGTATTGGACAAAGGTACAATATAGCTTTTCGATTCCCAAAAAGCTCCTCTAACCATGTAGATCTCTGAACAGACATTGAATAGAAGGGAGAATTGAGCAATCTATAAGAAATAGTCTTAAGTATTTGTTCTTAGGAAGTGCTAAACATAAGCATTATAGAATTACCATGCACATGCCTTTTCTGAAACAAGAAGGTGTAGAGAAAAATCATAATAAATGAAAGCCTTTAATTGGCTATTCCTGTTTTTATTCAACAGGGCTTGATGAATGTTAGCACCACAAACACAGTCTACTGCCTGCCAAGTACTGCTGAACTGTGCTCTGGGATATAAAGGGCTCTCATTCTAGGTGGGGAGACACATAATCACTCCTAGATAATACTAATGCAGACAAGTGGTACAATGGAGACACAAGGGTTTTGTGGGAGGATAGCAGAAACCAGGAGTATCCTGTGTGGGAGAACTGGGAACAGTGTCACAGGAGAGCAGTTGAGTTTGGTCTTGCTGCATGAGCAGGATTTCAACGTCAAAATAGATGGTTCCAGACACAGGGAATATCAGAGGTGAGAGGACCTGACTCAGGGAACAGAAGCTCAGCATGGCTCAACATGGGTTGAGTTTTTGAGTGGACAGAGAGAGGCAGATTGGGGCGAAATCACAAAATCCTTAGATGACATGCATGCTTAAGAGTTTGGATTTTACCCTTTACACAGTGGAATCAATGGACATTTTAAAAGTCAAGTAGTGAGGAGTTGCATTTTATGGAGTGGGCTATATTGGCCTCGTGGAAGAGGGGGGAAGACTGGGCTTGGTGGTAGGAAAGTAGTTAAGACACTGTGACTGGACTGCAGGCAGGTTAGGACAGAGGCCTAAATTTTGGTGGGGTAGAGATAATCTAGATTCAAGAAGCATTTCTGAGAAAGAAGCCCTTCTGACGTTATGATCTATTTTGTATGAGGAATGAAGGAGAGAAGTAAAAGAATTGTCTAAAAAGTTTTTCATTGTCATGAAAAATGTTTAGTGTAAAAAAAGATTGTGTGTTTAATACGCAGGCTAAAGTTGTTCCTTTCAAGCTTGCTTTCCTTGGCTATGGCATGTAATTTCATTTTGACAAACATGTATTGAGTATCGGCTGCGTGTCAGGAACTATGCTAGATATCAGAGAAACACATTACTAATAAGATAACACCCTCACTTTCCATGAGCTCAAGTTCTAGTACAAGTCATCTAAACAAATAATAATAATGAAAGGTAATAAGGATAAATAACAGAGGTATATGTATACATAAAGAATTCTATCAAACGTTCTGTTACTGTTAGCGTAGAACACCTCTATACGTATAATGTGAGGGCCTAGCTCTGGTTCCCAGATGGAATGGCCCTTATAGGTATTAGGTATAACGAGTAATTTGCTTAACAGAAGGCACAATTGATGTCTAATATTGTAGACTGTAAATAGGGGTATATAGTAGAAAAAGGCGAAAAACAGCTCAAAATAAACTTTCTTTTCAGAAAGGACTCCTGGATTTTCTACAGTTTTATCTTTAAGCAATGAGAGGTGAGTAACTTAGCTGCTAACAGGCTGGACTCAGGAGCTAAACTGCCAGGGTTTGAATCCCGCTTCCATCACTTTCTAATGGTCTGACCTTGGGTAATTTCCTTAATACCCTGTTTCTCATTTTCCTTATCTGTAAAATGGAGATAATAATGACAGTACTGATTTGGTTGGTGGTTATGAAGACTGACTTGTGCATCTCTGGAGTCATCAATGAGTTGAAGTCTCATTTTCCATCCTTACGACAAAGAACTTTCAAAATAACTGTGCCAGAGGTCAGGTTTTTATTTTATTAAATAAATACCTATTGATTTGGTGCAGTTTTAAGTTAGTTTTATTATATGGCTTCACAATAGCTTCTGATTATATGTTGTATTTAAAACTGATTCTCATATATCTTCAACTTAATGACTTGTAACATTGAAAATTGCATTCTCATTGATTGTTCTTTGCAGTGTGATAATTCTTTCTTTCTATGTTACTGATATGAGGATCTTCCTGTCCTTCTGTCAATAATACTAGAAACAATCTTACATCACCAGATATCTTTCTATTCTGAGGTTTTAATGATAGAGAGACAACTCTTGCTGCTTAAATGACTATATCTTCTCTAACGCCTTTTCATCTAAAATATGCTCTTGTTATTGGTTTTCATTATGAGGAAATACATGGAAAGATTAATTTAAAATGCTCTATTTCTGCCCTCAATGTCTGCTATTATTTATCAATTGCTCAGCTGTGGTCACTGTTAGTGACATTGTTGGAGCTAGTTAACTGAACTATCACTCAAATAGTCTCTTTCCATTATTTATATGTAATCATTAATTAATTAATATTATATTCTTTTCAATAAAATAGTCACCTTGAGGTATAGTATCTTCAAGTGGGTCCTGAGGGCATAGGCAGAACTGGAGTAATAATCAAGCAAACCTTCCCTTGATAATCCTCCCACACAGCGAGCTGTACCTAATACAAATGCAAGCCACCAGACCATTCATTATGAGTTCATTTTGGCGCCTTTGACATATGTGAGCTGCGCAAGACTGTGATACTGTAGAAGTTAAGTTTTCATGTCTCGTACATAGGAGGTCCTGCTCTAAGGTTGTAAACACCATAACAGTTGTTTCCTGAGGTTATTTCTCTAAACTTATGGGTCAGTCTTCCAAGGGAAAGGAAGACTCTGGAAAGTCCCGGAGTCTTGCCTTCCAACGGTGAATGTAACCCAATGAGAACATGAGGGGCTTGGCTTATGGAACATCATTTTCAAGTCTTTGTCAAACAAACTTTTGCTTACATCTTTTATGTCTTCATTCGTGCCATTGAACATTCACTTTGTTCAGTCTCATATTTAAAATACAAAAACATATAAAACATTCTTTCACTTCAGTTATGTGATATTTTGATAGGTTAAAAATTTCCCAAAGGTTACTCAGCTCGAGGTGACTACTTTAGAGAACTGGTTAAAGACATGACTGGAGTTCCTCTCTGAAAAAACTCTTGATCTGGAGGAAAGGAAATGAGGAAATGGTAATTGTGAATATTTTCTACTCTGACAATAAAATGCTGTATATTGTTTGATTTATAAGTGGCTTAAGGAGAGGGGAAAAGATGCCCTTTTGTTTCAAGATACTTCACTAAATTTAGTAGTGTTTTCACTTACAAATGTTCAGTATGTAATGACTTCCCCTGAGAAGTCCTTTATTCAGAGTTTATATATTCATTGCAATTAGGAAAATTTGTTAATTATATATCAATTGTCATTGATCAAAGGGAAAGGGCTTCTTTTGGGCATGCTCTTTGGCATTTCTAGTGGTGTGCTGGTAAATATTTAACAACCAGTCCTCCAAACACATGCACACATGCATGCACAGAAAGAAAAACAAAACCCTGATTTATAGTGTTTGCCAATTTCTGTGGTGTAAATACTCCCACCATGACAGATTTCAACCATCAAAATTATGTCACCGGTCGCGTAGCAGTTAAGTTCATGCTCTCTGCTTTGGTGGCCTGGGGTTCTCCTGTTTGGATCCTGGGTGCAGACTTACTCACGGCTCATCAAGCCATGCTGAGGCAGTGGCCCACATAGAGCAACTACAAGATGTACAACTATGACATACAACTATCTACTGGGGCTTTGAGGAGAAAAAAGGAAAAAAGGAGGAAGATTGGCAACAGATGTTAGCTCAGGGCCAATCTGCCTCAAAAAAAAAGTTTTAAAAAAAATTATGTCGTTGGATTTGAAGTTGAGAAGTTACATACACGGTCAGCTCTTGCAAGCTGGTACCAGGTGACTCCAGCAAACCACGGGTTCTGATTCTAAAATTGGTAATCACACAGGTTTTTTTGAAAAACATTTGGACTTCTGATACACCTTATGTCTATCCAGTAAGTTTTCTTTTCAAATGGATGGTAATTTGTTTCTGCAAATATGTAACTGGATAGAGCATTTAGGAGACTGAAACTATTTTCACCTTCTTTCAATGCATCAGGTTTTCAAAGCTGAATTTCTTATATGGTTAGCACCCTCCTATTCATTTTCTTTAGTACTTTGTTTATTACAAAATGAAATTTCCTGGGAGTCCATGAATGAAACATTTGAGTGTGTGCTCCAACTGGCTTTTAATTCATGTCAATTTAGAAACTCAGAATTATTTAAAGTAGTTCTAGCTGTTCTAAGGTTAGCAATTAGCACTTTAATTTGTGAAAATGGCACTGAAAATGCTGTATCAAAACAGACTGTTTTTCTTAACAAGAAAACCTTAAAAAGAAGTTTTGAAAATCAGTGGCAATCAATTTGAACAGTACTGCTTTTTCACCAAGAGGGAGCAACATAAGCACACTTTGCAAAAATACATTTAAGTGGCCGTTTTACATTGTAAGTGGTAGCATCGAGTCCAGGCTTTATTAGGGGCCTATTACTTTAACTTCCCCTGAACTTGATGGATGAGATGTAGTGACTAGTTAGGGGTATGGCAATGGATGAGGCCTTCTATAGAGATCATATTCTTGTCTTCAGATATTTTCTATGCGCGATATGTTTCTTCATTATGATTTCACTTATCATGGGTGTTTATGAGTTTCTGAATATTGACGTCATTTTTCCTGTCAGAAATGGCTTTCAACAGGATACATTTTCTCCATCTGGTATAATGAGGTTAGGTAAAACTGCAAGACTTTTAAATGCGTGAGTGGTAAACTTCTAATTTTTATATTGTTTTGAAATAATTAAGGTGCATAATATCCAATTTTAAGAGAGCTGGTATGTCTGGAAATTTCATCAGGAAGATTTTAGTACTATTAAATGTAATGGAGACTCAATAAAAACAACTGACACTTGACCATAAAATGGAAGTGTGAAGATTTCAGCAATAAATTTTGAACTTCCATAGAATTAATTATGATTAAGTAGAAATTTTGCTGGATTTTGTGGCTTAAAGTCTTGCCTTAATTATTTTAGGGACACTACTTCTTCTCAAAGTTTTCATACTTCAGTAAAATATAGTGTCTTTAGGTTGCAGTAACTAAATATTAAACTTATATTACTTCCATGTCACAGCAGGAGTACCTACAAAACATGTCAGTGAAAACTTGATAAGGCCAAATCTTAAAAATGCCAGTGACAAATGATTTATTATACTTATTAGATTCATATTTTATGGATCTTTAGATACTTGTCAACCTCTGAGGGTGGGCATTTACCAGGGTGAGAGCAGAAAAAGAAAAAAAAAGGTCATGGCTGCAAATAAATGCATTAGTTCCTTGCTTTAAGGAAAGTTGTTTTCACGTCATTTTAAATTCATGAAAATTCAGAAAAAAATTAAAATACCTCTAAAGCATGTATTTGTGAAAGATTTATTTTTAGAAGTCTTTATAGGAAGAAGTTTGTGGATTTAAAAAATTCTGTGTAAATATTTGCATGGTTTCTGTAGCTTGCTGTCAGGAGCGTTGACAGGCCTATGCTGAGAATGTTAATGCCACAAGGAGGCGTTGCCCTGTCTCGGGGTCCCCTTGAGGGCCAGCACTGCTCTTGCCCTTTCAGATCTAGTTTTGGAAAAACAGTAATTATATCTAAGACCCTAGGTCTCATTCTATATTTGACGTAGTTACTTCAGAATATAACAAATATATATTCAGTGAGCCACCTACTTTTTTTAATAAGCATGCATATATACACACACACATATATATGGTTAAATATCTGTATATATTTAACTGCAAAATCCCAATTTTAAAATTGTAACTTAGGAATTATTCTACACATTTAAAAATATTTCACTTCAGGGTTCCTTTACACAGAAAGCTCCCCTAAAGAATTAAAAATATAAATTACATAAGTGAAATTTTGACTTATAGGCTTTAAAGAACCATCAATCAATCAATCAAATAATCAATCAGATAGGTTTTTCTGAACACATACTATGTTCCTGGGACTGCTGTATGTACTAGAAATCCAGTGCTAAAATATCTCTGCAGTGGAAGAACATTCCACTGAAGCTCAAAGATCCTGGAATGGTACAAGATGATGTGTTTGAGGAACAGAGAAGGGCCAGTGTGGCTGGCCTGTGACAAGCCAGGGAGAGTGGTACAGATGAGGATGAAGAGGAAGGAGCTATTCACGTGGGGCTTTCTAGGCCGTGGTGTGGAGTCTGGATTTTAAGTTCAGTGGAAAGCCTCTGGAGGGTTTTAAGCAGAGGAGCGTTGTGCTGCTATATCTTTCAAGAAAGATAATTCTTACTCAACGTGGGAAATAGACTGTAGGGTGGCAAGAGTGAATATAAGGTCAGTTGGAAGGCTACTAACAATGTCCAAGAAAGAGAGGTTGGTAGCTTTGATTAGGGTGGGAAAGAGGAGATGAAAACAAACCAGAGAGATTTAGAATATATATGAGAGGTAGGGCAGATGAGACTTGCTGCTGTAGGGAGTCAGTAAAGGGAAAGAATCAAGGACGTTTTTAGATTTTTTGACCTGAATATCTGAGTGTATGATGGGCCATTTATTGACATAGGGAGAAACAGGTTTATGAGGGGCTGGGGAGTATAGAATTCACTCTTGGACATGTTAAATTTGATATTCAGGTGGAGGTGTTGGGAAGATAGTTGTTTATATAAATAGCTACTATTAGCATCTCCATTTTCAAATGAGAGAAGTGAGGCACAGAGAGGTTGAGCAACTAATCCAAGATCACGTCGCTTAGTTTAATCAGTGGAGCTAGGATTCGAATCCAGGAAGCCTGGCTCCAGAGTCAATACTTTTAGCCGCTCCTCTGTCATTTTGGCATTTAGGGTTGGAGATATTTAAAACCATGGTATTGGAATGAGCTCACTTTGGAAGAGAATGTAGGTAGAGAGTAGAAAGATGCCCAGCCATGCCTGGATACTCCCACATTAGAGGTGGTGAAGAAGATAAGAAGGTAGCAAGGGAGACCAAAAAAGAGCAGCCACTGAGGGCCGAGGAAAACCAGGGTATGAAGGGTCATAGGAGCCAAGAGGAGAAGTTGTTTCAAGGACATGAAAGCTGCAAAGACATTGAGAAGATGAGAAGAGAGGTGGATTGGTCAACGTGGGGCTGTTGGTGACCTTTACAAGAGCAGTGGCAGTGGAGCGGTGGGGAAGGAAGCCAGTTTAAATCAGGTTGAACATATTACAGGAAGCACCGGGGCTGACATGGAGTTAAGAAGGCATCTCACGTTGTTATGCATGTAGTAATCTGGATAATGAATTGCATTCTGTTCTGAGGCAATAGTGGGGATAGCATGGACTCTGGAGTCAGATAGACCTGCGTTTTAATTCTAAATCTAATACTAGTTCTGTCATCTTATGCTTTTTATGTAACCTCTCTGAGCCTCTGTGTTTATCTGTTACATTTGCTACTTGCAATTCTCGGAAGAAGCTCTGCTGTTTACCTCCTTGCTTTTCCCTTGTACCTGAAATCTGTCAAAATCTCCTCATGCCCCTAACCGCCTCCTTAATAACTGCCTCAGTCCTTTATGTTAGGGCTAACAGGTAGATGTGTTTCTAAAGTTGTATTAAAACTTTTTTGTGATTGTTCACATTTTTTCCTCCTATTAAATTGTGTGCTAATTAACACGAGGTTCCTGTCTTTTCATTTTGTATCTCTATACACCTATCAGATTCTGTGGCACAGAGTATGTATTCCAAAAATTTTGACTGAATTGAATCACCTTAGTCCCACTGTGTGAGTTGAGTGTGAGGTCAGTAAGGGCTATTGTCGGGGTAAGGAGACGGCAGGGAATGTTTGAGCTACACAGGTGCTCTAGGTAGCAGTGAAAGTGGGGCAATCAATTTTCAGTTTAAATTCCAAATGCAAACATGTGACAGAAGAGCTTCAAACTTCTCCCATCACACAACATAGAGAGAAGGCAGCTGTCAGAACAAAGGATCGGAGGTCTCCACAGAGAGAACTCAGACATGTTGTGCAGCATTGGAGAGACAGGGAGCTGCAGCACTCTACAGCCGTGGCCGGGAGGTCACAACGTAGATTGAAGGGAGCAGAAGCTTTCAGGAGAAACCAGTCGACATTATATTCACTCAGTATTTTGAGCTAAGACTAAGGCTAGAGCTTAATAATCAAGAGTCCGAAAATAAGACTGAATAATGTGAATAATTTGACTGATTTTAGAATATTGGAGTTTCACAAAATAGAGTGCAATTGATATGCTTGTAAAACTTGATTTCATTTTGTACTGGGGAGTTAATTATATAGGGGTGTGAAAGAAAGTAAAATGGTGATTGAGCTAGGGTCGTTTATATGTTATTTCCTGCGTATTACAGAATTTTTCTTCTTGCTCATAATCTGTCCATTTTCTGATTTCTTTACGAGTATTTCTTATTGCTCTCAATTTAAATCACTTTATTCTGGCCCATGTACTATAAACATAAAAGAAATGGGGTCAAGCCTAATGAAAATCATAGGGTGAGACTTTTGCTATCAGACAGTAAGTAGAAATGAGAAATAAATGTAATCATCCCTCTATTATTTGTGGGTCTTTATTATTATTATTGTATTTAATAGGAACCTGTTTTGGGATAAAATCTAAGCATTTATGTATGAAAACCTCAAAGTTCTCAGCTCAGAAGATAGAGAACTTGTTTTTCTGTCAAGTTCTACTGACATGTAAAGGGAAAAAAATCACATGTAAGGGCTACATAAATAATAAAGAAAAATTTAAGTGTAAAAATTACGATTTAAGATCAGGGAACCCCCAAATCTAATAAATATAACAAATATAAAATAAAATATACTTTCACTTAACTCACTAAAGAAGAGAGAAGAAATATGAGGAAGTTCGAGGTAGAGGGGGGGAGAGAATCAGAAAAGAAATAGACCTCTGATATTCTTATGGAGAGCTATGAAGACAGGGAGGCAGAGTCACATGTCCCTGCAAACACAGTGACACAAGTATCAATGCAAAGTTTAACACGCATACCCCATTATTCTAGATGAACAGAAAAAAAGAAGAGAACACCAGATAAATATACTGAATAAAAGAGATTATGAACTCCCTAAAAGCAAGGCTTGTTTCTCATTTATCTTTGTGTCTTCAGCTTCTAGCACACCAAAGTAGGTTCTTAGTAAATATTTGTTAAAATGTTGAAAAAACAGAGAAAACAATTTTTTATTGAGTAATATCTCATCTTGTGACCTACAAAGATACTTGGCAACTATAGGCATGAATAGAATATATAAACTGTAGTTGCTTGTCCAAGAGATTAACTGAATATTGAAGGTTTTCCACCTCTGCTTTAGCCTAGATATGGAAAACAGTGGAAGGAAGGAGTTGTGACTTGTAACTGTTGGGGTCAGCATGGATAGGTTCTGAAATGGTCAATACAAATACCAATACAAAGACTTTCTGGAAAAATGTGTTAATGTTGAATGAAATACTTGCTTGTGAATATCTTGAGAAATGTGGAATGCACTACGAACATTTTCTATGACTTGGAAATTTTTGGTATCTAATTTTGAAAACTGAATATTACAAATTCAATATATAGTGTCACTAAATACTTGTACTGATTTGACTTTGGAATTCCTTATAGCTATACCACCTCTACATATGCTCCTTCTTGGTTTTCTTTTGATAAGACAAGAAACCTATCTGATATAACTTGTAGTTTCTAGAAAAGAACAAAGTATTCTTGTTATACTACTCTTAATATCTGAGACCAAGGGAGAAATTGGTTTGAAGCTCGGCTACCCAGGAAAGCCCATTTTCCCACAGGTTCAAGTTGAGAAAGGGGTTATTTTCGATAGCTGATATGAATAACTTACAGTAAGTAGATGAAAACTTATCTTCCCTTACTCTGCTTTTTCCAAATTGTCAGGTTTTATTTTTGTTGTTGTTATGCTTTTCTCCTAGGTAAGCCTTGGTATGTTTAGAGTTTATCCTAAGAAACCATATATAACTGTGGTGTTTTGGCATGGCGGCTGCCAGGGGTGTTGGATGAAAGGAGTCACTCAGTGTTACCCAGGTACAGAAGCTGGGGGCTGGAGCCTCTCCCTCTTCTGTGATACTAACACACTAAGGCTCCTTGGCACTGTGTTGGGGACTTTGAAGTGTCCTGAGCTGCTACGGCATCAGTGGGAGGGGATGGATTGTTCACAAAGGATGTTTCAGATGGGGTTGAACATATAGGCATGATCACCAGGTGATAAGTAGACTGCAGCGGATAGTAAGTTCCTGGGTGGTAGTGGAAAGGATAGCTGATGGAATTTGTCGGTACAAATGATGTGCAGTGGTCCATTGGATGCTCTTAGAACGGACATGGGGCAATGTGATGATTCTCTATGTCTCCATGGTGCTGGTAACATGTGGCTTTTGCTCTGGCCAAGACTGGGCAGTTTCTGGGTGCATTATGTTTTTCCTCCAGGCTCAGGCCCCCATCTTGGGCCTCACTGACCTCTTCCCCTGGTCACATTCTCCTCCATGACTGTCCTCCCTCTTCCAGCCTTCCAAATCTTTCTCTCCGCTGGAGTGCGTTAACCTGGCTCTCTTTGGTCTTTCTAATTTGTGTTTATGGCGTAAACTTTATGTCCTAAGCTCCTTCATGCTTTGCCTTTTTAATTCCTTGCCTAATTCCCCAAACCAGGCTTTTTTTAAAAAAAAAACTTTCTTTCTTGCAAAATAACCTGGTTCTTGCAAGGAAAAACTTTAGCTTTCACACTTGTCTCTGCTATCAGTTTCACAAATGTACTTTAAAATTTAAAACCTGAGCATTGACTGTTTCTTTTCTCTCTCTCTTTTCATCCCTGTTATAACAAGGCTGATCTCCGAGAGACAAAGAGGCTATTCATTATTGAGTGATGGGTTCATCAAGGTTTTGTGGGGCTTTTGAAGCCATCTGTGCAGGGAGAAGGGGCAGATTAAGGCAAGCCTCTGTTCCCATCCTTTGGTGTCACGCAAATATGTATTTTCCACAGAGCAAGTGCTCCAAGTAACCAGCCTCCAGCTGCTTTGATGGGACCCCCATGTGTGTATGTGTGTGTGTGTGTGTGAGTGTGTGTGCATGTGTGTGTGAGAATCATAAGAAGTTAGGTGGAGAGTGCCCACATCAGCTAAATAGGGGGCTCTGAAGTACCCACCAATGGACCCTGCCAAAAAGCTAACATGTGAACGTTCAGATGGCATGTAAATAAGTCAGGAATAGCCAAAACAGAACTGTAAGCCACATCACCAAAGTGAAAATGTTTTATCCCTTTCTCTAGACACTCCTTCCACCTGCTCTGATTCTAGAAAAGCCAGAGTAGGTGGTGGAAGAGATAGGACAGATCATGCCCAGCTTCTCTTCTTCAGGAGCCTGGAGTCAGTTTGGATCTGAATTTGTTCTGCGGGGAGGGGAGAAGCTTTGAATGAGATGTGAGATTAAAGTCTCAAAGTTAACAAAACCTTTTATTACCTGGCAGTGAGTCATAATTACTGAAATGAGGCTGATTTTTTTGTTGTTGTTGAAAATGACTGGAAAACTATGGGAGCTGCCTGAAATGTCATTAAGGTGTGGAAAAGGAGAATCTGACATGTTGAAAGGCATTGGTAGGAGGAAAATACAGCTGCTTCCTGTTTGTACTCGTTACATTCAGCCCTTTCAATAAACTGGTTGCACATCTATTGACTCTTATGTAGTCATATGGTGACTAATAGCAACCCACACGGCATCTCAATAGCATGAGAGCTAAAAGACAGTGAATCGGAGCGGAGCATGGAAATGTTCAGATTTCCCAGCCTACAGAGAGGGATGGCATGAGCTGATCCGTATGTCAAATGCATCTTTTCCTGGAACCCAGAACTCTCTCCTTGTCCTTCTCAAGCCCCAGGCTGAATTTGTCAATGTTCTCCTTTTAACCTCTTTCTCATGTTATGTCTTCTGACTTCTTTTGGCAAGATCATCCTTACCATCACCTAGGCTTGACCTTGCCTTTGACACTGCTCTTAGCTTTACCATTCACGTTTAACAGGCAAGCCTATAAATCTACTTGTGCAACAGCCCTCAAAACACCCCTGGTTTAAGCTTTCCTTACTTCTCATTGAACCATTTATTAATTTAGTAACAAATGTTGAAGGGCTCGATGCTAACGATAAAGCACACAGCTAGACAAGAAATGCTTCTTGTCCTCTGGGCTCTTGTGGTTTAGATAGTGATGGGTGTGTAAGCTATTGTAACATAATAGTGGAGGTGTGGTCAAGCTGCTGTGGAAGTCTGGTGAAGGGAATAGCTAACTGCTTAGCAAAATGGAGAAGACTCGTCAGGGGAAGGACGTTTGAATTGGTTCTTTAAAGATGAGACTCAGAGAAGTGAAAATCAAGGGGAATCGATCAGCCAGCAGGACGCCATCAAGCAGAGAGAGACCATTTGCAAAAGCAGAGAGACCATGAGAGCTGCAAATAGTTCCCTGCAGCCAGAGCTAAGGAGTAAGGTGGGAAATGACAAGAGACGGGGCTAAAGAGACACACTTTAACACTTTGGATAATAGCTTTAGAGTAAATTTCCAGGAGTGAAATGTTAAATGTCATTAGTATTTCTGCTGGTAGAGAAGGGGAGCACAGAGTATTCCAACAGAGGCTGAATGGGCTTTAGGAAATGTTGAGGGAGAGAGAGAGAGAGAGAGTGAGAGAGAGAGAGAGAGAGAGAGAGTGAGAGAGAGAGAGAGAGTTCATCTGTTCTTGGAGGCAGGTAAAGCAGGAAAGGTGGGTTAGGCCAGCTTTTGACTTACCTGGTACCTCATGTCCTTTTTCAATAGGCAATATGGAGCCATAATGGTTTTGAAGTAGGGCAGTGAGGAGCATACATATATTTTAGAAACATGATTCTAGCAGTAATGAGATAGTGAGGCAGGAGGCTGTTGCAATCCTCCAGTCGAGAGGTAACCAGGACCTGAAACAGGGCAGTGGGAGTGAGTGTAAAATGAAGAGACAAATTGAAGGAGAGAAGATGACTCTGTTAGCCACTGGCTGAGTGTCCGAATCACCTGTGGAGAATCATAGCTATATAGATACAAAGGCTGTACCCAGACCACCTCTGTCAGAATCTCTGAAGTCTGATGATTAACCAAATTTGTGAACTATGGCACTAACCGATCTGCCTTTGCCTTCTCTCCTACTTCCTTTTACACAGAGCTGTGACCCAGCCTAACCATTTAGGCTGTGGTAGTAACTATGAACTACTACCAACTACCATTTGTGCTCCCTTACAAGTACCTTCTTTGCCCCTTCACATGTGCCACTACCTTCTGAAATGTTCCATTTCCTACTTCCCTGTTTGCTCAATTCCTACACATCCTTGGAGGACCACCTCAATTGAAATCTGTCATGTAAAGCTTTCTCACGTTCCTCCTCCTTCCTCATATGACCCTGCCCTGCCTCCCCCAGTGAATGAGATGATAATCTTGTCCACGGCTGGACCTTCCCTCAAATTCCAGAATAATTTACCTATAATTCACTGATGGAACCATCACCATCTGCCTTTTAATATAGTTATACATGAACATATCTTCTCTCTTCTATCAGGCTGTGAATTCCTTCGAAAAGGGATTGTGTCTAGCATATATCAGGTGCTCAGTAGATGAATATCAGTAATCATTTTTACCAAGTCATGGTTAAAGAATAGTATGAATTTTTTTTCCTTCTTAATGGGAGAAGATACAACTTTAGAGATACAGAGCATAGTCTTCTGATCAAGTCTTCCAATTTGATCTGTATTTTGCACAATTGAGGAATATATTTTCTGACATTAAGGTCTAAATATATCAATGCTATTCATTCTTTTATTTTAAAATGGGATTATTTCTCTTTCAAAGGAAAACTGTAATCTTTCAATAGTAAAACTCACAAAAATTAGTCCTATAATTCTGTTCTAAATATGACAAAAATCTCAGAAAAACAAATATTATCAGGTAACTGCACCCATGCTATTGTGAGGTGTTAGAGCTCTCCAGGGAGCCCGTAGTAGATAGCTTTTCTATTTTCCAGTGGGCATATTTATTTTTTACCCTGTATACTAAGTTGCTTGTTTAGGGTTTACTGGAATGCTGAATTATTTCAAGCAAATTACAAGCAACATGGATGAATGGACATGTAGTATTTCATTTTAGCCTCATTATGCTTTAGGTTTGGATTCTCCAGTTTTGTAAATGATAGCTACGATATATCAGTCCATCTTTACACATGCTCATGCTTGAATGCATCCTCTTTCTCCTCCCATATGGAACAGTGTCGATCATGATGTACAGCTATTGTTAAGATACATCCTGTGTCTACAGAAAATAACCCGTAAGTATTTGTTATGGAATAATGTATAAGATTGCAGGAAAACACAAGAGAATTAGTCTTGGCTTAAAAAAAGGAAACAAAAAAACACCCCTTTGGTATATTTTTAAATAGAGGGATATAGAAGGTATTCCTTTGTCTCAAGGATCCAAGTTTCTCTCATAGCTCCTGCCACTCTGGGTAACTGAGACATTCGCCAACGTCTCCTGTACCTCAGTTTCTTCATTTGTAAATAATTCTTAGAGAGGACAGCATTTTGTGAGGAACAACAAATAAAAATGCCTTGAAAGAGCTTTGCAAGCCTACAGTACTCTGTGAATGCTTAATGATAATAATATAGAGTAGGGCATCTTCCCTTGAAAACAGCAGGAGCGTTTCCTTACATAATGACCTGACAGATGGGTTATGGTATCTAATCCCCTTAAACCCCCAAAGCTCTTTGATAGTGGATGTTGTAAAAGGCCAGATTAGAGCACATGCTGCTCTTCTATTGAGCCCTTTCTTTCAGTATCTATGCCATATTCAATTGCTTCCTTCTCTAAGTACATTACATGTTAACCTACTACCTGCAGGAACAATTAGGAGCAAAAATAGAGTCTAAAAGACAGTACACTCCAGTAGGAAAAATTAGTTAATGCTTGTTACCCCCAATATTAAAAATCCACTTTGGCCTTTACATGTGGCTTTTATCAAAGGTTCCTGCCCTCCTAATTCCTGACGATTAATCTCAAGCTGTGGGTGTTTGTGTTGAACACAAGCTTTGTGTGTGTGTATGTGTGTGTGTGTGTGTGTGATAGTCCTGTAAGTGCTAAGAATGGAGCTTTAGTGATATTAATTTTAAACCAATGAGGCTTAAGGACATCACAGGCAGTTTAGGATATTTGTACATTCAGAGAAGAGTTGGAGCATTTCATCAGTTCAAAATGAGGAAAGGATGATTAGCAGGTATTCTACTGCCATCTTAATTCAGCTCTTGAACCTGGATCGGACCAAGAACGTTTTTCCATTTCCCCTTTCTGCTGTGCTTGCCTTTTGGGAATAGCTATTAAAGTTATCAGTTTCTAAAACCTTTTGTGACAATCTCTTAACCCAAATTCACCATCCTTTCTTAGTTACAAAGTTTACTTTCTTTTTTTTTTTAATTTTTTGTTTATTGTAGTAACATTGGTTTATAACATTGTATAAATTTCAGGTGTACATCATTATACTTCTATTTCTGCATAGATTACATCACGTTCACCACCCAAATACTAATTACAACCCATCACCACACACATGTGCCGAATTTTCCCTTCCGCCCTCCTCCCTCCCCGCTTCCCCTCTGGTAACCACCAATCCAATCTCCGTCTCTATGTGTTTGTTTATTGTTGTTATTATCTACTACTTTGCGTGCTGGAAGAAGTGTAAGTTGAGGTGAAAAGACCCATGGTGTGTAATCTGTGTAATCAAAGAAAAGAAAAAGGAACGGCAAGACTAGGGTTTTTTTTTGTCTTTTTTAATTTTTTGACAACTGGGTATGTGCCGGCACTGCAATAAGCATTTTCAATGCACTATCTCTTTTAATTTGGGGTGTTTAAAGACCCCAAGACGGCTGTTCAAGGACTTTCTGAAGAGCCCCTCCGCTTACACGCTGGATCCTCCCCATCTCACCTTCTCAAGAACATCACTTCTACATTTTTGTCCTCTTTTTTTGCATCTTCATACACTCCCTCTTTTCTGAATCGTGGTACAAAAATGCTGAAATATTACCCAACTTTATAAACAGAACCTTTCCTTGACCCCACTTTCCCTTCATGCTGCATTTTTCTGAATCTCTTTATAAGAGAACTTTCCAAAAGAGTTACCCCTACTTGCTATCTTCACTTTCTCTTTTCCTGTTCTCTCTCCCTTTCTCACTCTCACTCTGAGAGAGTGAGAAATATATATATAATTCAGATATATATATATATAATTCAGATATACATATATCTACACATATATTCAGATATATAAATATATCTGAAAATTTCCAGTAAGCAATCACTGTTCTGATTTTTTCATACATAAATTTGTTTGTTTCTGGACTTCATATAAATGGAATAATAAAGTATGCATTTGGCTTTTTTTTGCTTAACATAATGTTTTTGAGATTCATCCAGTTGTCACTTGTATCAATAATCCATTCTTTTTGTTATTGCTGAATAGTAACCCATTGTATAGATATGCTATGGTTGTTTTTGTTTTTAATTTATCTCTTGTTGATGGAGATTTGCATAATTTCCATTTTTTGGCTGTTATGAATAAGGCCACTATGAATATTCTTGTATGCGTATTTTTGTTGGCATACGTTTTTATTTCTCTTGGGTAAACATGTAGGAGAAAACTGCTAGCTAATAGGGTAGATGTATGTTTAACTCAATAAGAAAACTGCCAGTTTTGAAAGTGGTTGTAGAATTTTATATTCCTGCCAGCAGTGTATGAGAGTTCCAGTTGCTGCGCATTCTCATCAACATGTGATGTTGTCAGTATTTTATTTTTAGCCATTCTAAGGAGTGTGAAGTGGTACTACATTCTGGTTTAAATTTGCATTTCCCTGATGAGCACTTTCTATATGCTTATTGCTTGTTTTTCTGTATGCTTGTTGCCCATTTGTATACCTCTTTTTGTAAATTGTCTGTTCAAGTCTTTTGCCCATTTTAACAAATTGGGTTGTTTTTCTCTTTATTATTGATTGCAGTAGTTCTTTTTATATTCTGTATACAAATCCTTTGTTAGATGTACGTATCACAGTAGTTTCTTGTAGTCTATTGCCTGCCTTTTTATTTGCTTTAATGATACACATTAAGAACAAGTCTAATATTGATGATGTCTCCTTCATCAATGTTTTTTTTATGGCTAGTGTTTTTTTGTGTTCTAGTCAAGAAATCTTTGCATACCACAGGTGATGAAGATGTTCCTTTATATTTTCTTCTCCAAGTTTTATAGATTTAGCTTTTACATTTAGATCTGTAATCCATCTCAGATTAATTTTTGTCTATTGAGTGAAATATGAGTTGAAGTTTATTTTTCCATAAGAATGTCTTATTTTTTTTACATTTTCAAATATTTTTTTACTATTATTTTTTTATTGAGGTAACATTGGTTTATAACATCATATAAATTTCAGGTGTACATCATTATATTTCAATTTCTGTGTAGATTACATCGCGTTCACCACCCAAAGATTAATTACCATTCATCACCATACACATATGTGAATCAGCCCCTTCACCCTCCTCTCTCCCCCCTTTCCCTCTGGTAACCACCAATTCAATCTCTGTCTCTATGCATGTGTTTGTTGTTGTTTTTATCTTCTATTTATGAGTGAGATCATATGGTATTTGACTAAGAATGTCTTATTTTTTCACTGCCATTTGTTGAAAAGATTTTTCTTTCCCCATTGAATCATCTTGATACTTTGGCCCAAAATCTCTTCATCAAATATATACTCTCACATGTTTTTTCATAGATTATTGTTTTTGTCTATCTTTACACTAATACCACATGCATATCACTTCATTAGTATAACTTTATATTAAAGTTTTGAAATCAAGTAGTGCTATCAATCCAGCTTTATTTTGCTTTTTTTTAATGTCGTTTGGCTGTTTTAAATTCTTTATATTATCATATAAAGTTGAGAATATATATGTCAATTTTTACAAAATTCTTCTAGGGTTTTGATTGGGATTACATTGAATCTATACACCAATTTGGGTAAAACTAACATCTTAGCATTAGCAAGACTTCTGCTCTATGAACATAGTTTATCTCTGTCCATTTATTTAGGATTTCTTTAATACTTTTCAGAATGATTTGAATTTTCAAAATACATGTCTTGCATTTTTTTTTGTTAAATGTATTGCTAAGTATTATAAATTTTTGGTGGTTTTTAAATGGAAAATTTTTACTTTCTGGTTTTTGTTGTTGGTTACAGAAATATAATTGCTTTTGTTTATTACCTTGTATCCTAATTCCACCTGTGGTAGATTCTTCATCCTTCACATTTGTGCCTGAGATAAGAGCACCTGGACGTCTTTCCTTTCCTACATAATATGGCTCCTCAATGTCTGATGTTTAGTTCATTTGTGGTTCTTTTTGTCCTCAGTATTTTTATTGGTTTTATAATAGCATGATTTGATAGTTTGATCTGCCTCATTTTGGTTGGTAGTGATGGTCACTTGCAACTTCCTATTTCTAAACTGGAAGTGGAATGGCCCTTAATACAGTTTTAATGTCTGTAGGATCTGGAGTGATATCCCCTCTTACTAATTTGTGTTTTCTGTCTTGATTTCTTGTTCAGTACACTAGAAGTTTATCAATTATTTTTATTCTTTTTAACAACCAACCTTTGATTTTGTTAACTTTCTCTGCTGTTTGTTTTCTATTTCACTGATTTCTGCTCTGATATTAATTATTTCCTTCCCTCTTCTTACCTTGGTTTTCATTTGCACTTCTTTTTCTAGCTTCTTAAGGTAGAAGCTTGGATCACTCTTTTTACACCTTTTTTCCTTTCTAATATATGCATTTAAACCTATAACTTTCCCTCTAAGCACTGCTTTAGTTGCACCACACAAATTTTGATATGTTGTATTTTTGTTGCCATTCAATTAAATAGTCAATTAAAATATATTTTAATTGAATTAAAACTTATTTATTTTGGCTTATGAGTTATTTAGAAATGTGTTACTTAATTTAAAAATATTTTGGCATTTTGTAGATCTCTGTCTGTTATTTATTTCTGATTTACTTCTGTTGTTCTTAGATAACATATTCTATAAAATTTTAGTCTGCAGTTATTAACTATTTTTTTATAAATGTCAATTAGGTCAAATTTTTTATTCAAATTTTCATTATCCTGACAGGTATTTTTGTCTAGTTTTCCCATCAATTGCTGAGAGAGAGATGTTAATAGAACCAAATATGATCGTGGGTCTGTTTATTTATCCTTTTAGTTCAGCCAGTTTTTGCTTCATGTGTTTTAAAGTTTGTCATGATTGTTATACGTACTAGAGTTTGGAAGATGGTGGCATAGGAGGACTTTGAACTCACCCCCACCCACGGACAAATCTGCGACTACCTGTGGAACAATTTCCTTTGAGAGAGATCTGGAAATTGAATAAAATGAACCCCCACAACAAGAGACAACACTGACAGGGGTGGAGGAGGCAGAAACACACCTCTGCTGAGGGAAAAACCACATCCTAGCCACGGCGCTTCACCACTGGGAGCAATCTCAAAACCTAAGAGAAAGCACAGATGGCCAACAAGCACATGAAAAGATGGTTACCATCTCTAACCTTTAAAAAAAAGTAAATCAAAACCACAATGAGATACTACTTCACACCCATTAGGACAGTTGTTATAAAAAAAAAAACGCAGAAAATAATGTGTTAACAAGGATGTGGAGAAATTGGAACACTTGTGCATTGCTGGTGGGAATGCAAAATGGTGCAGCCACTGTGGAAAACAATACGGCTGTTTCTCAAAAAATTAAACATAGAATTACCATATGATCCAGCAATTCCACTTCTGGGTGTATACCCAAAAAAATTGAAAGCAGGGAATTGAACAGATATTTGTACACCCACGTTCATAGCAGCATCATTTACAATAACCAAAAGCTGGAAACAGCCCAAATGTTCATTGACAGAAAAATGGATAAACAACATGTGGTGTATACACACAATGGAAAGATATTCAGCCTTAGAAAGGAATGAGATCCTGACACATGCTACAACATGAATGAAATTTGAAGACGTTTTGCTAAGTGAAATAAGCCAGGCACAAAAGGAAAAATATTCTATGATTCCGTTTATATGAGGTAACTACAGTGGTCAACTTCATAGAGACGGAAAATAGAACGATGGTTGCCAGGGGGTAGTGGCAAGGAACAAATGGGAAGTTATTGTTTAAAGGGTGTAGAATTTTAGTTTGGGAACATTAAAAAGTTCTAGAGATGAATAGTGGTCATGGTTGCACAACAATGTAAATATACTTAATGCCACTGAACTGTACATCTGAAAGTGGTTAAATGTAAATTTTATGTAATATATATTTTGCCACAATAAAAAAATGATTGTTATGTTTTCTGATAAATTTACCCTTAAAAAGTATTAAAATATCATAAAGTGTCCTTCTTTATACCTGGTAGAACTTCTTGTCTTGAAGTCTCTTTTATCTGACATTAATGTTGCCATACTAGGTTTCTTTTGGTTAGTAATTATATGATATATCTTTTGTCATCCTGTTACTTTTGATCTTTCTGAATCTTTACATTAAAAGATTCTTATAGACAACTGTTTCTTATAGATAGCTTATAGCTGGGTCTTACTTTTTTAACCAGACTGACAATCTCTGATTTTTAATTGGTTTAGACCATATGTATTTAATGTAATTATTGATATGGTTGGATTACATCTTCCATCTTGCTATTTGTTTTCTATTGGTCCCATCTGTTTACTTTTCTTTTCATTTTTTCCTGTATCCCTTTTCTGTTTTTCAGTATTCCACTTTATTTCACCCACTACCCCACTTTGCTCACTCCACTTCATGAACAAGCCAAACACAGTCCCACTTCAAGGGTTCGCCTTTATTATTCCCTCTGCCATTTAAATTTTCCCCCGAGATATTCTCACAACTCACTCCCTCGCTTCCACTCTGCTCAGATGTGACCTTCAGAGGCTTTCCTTCTTCACGTTTGTTCATTATCCCCTTACACTGCCTTATTTTTCGCTATAGCACTTTTCATCACCTGACACTATATTTACACTTGTTTGTTGATTTTTGTTCTCCTCAGACCAGAATGTAAACTCCAAAGAACAGACCTTTGTCCTCTAGTTTGTTTATGAATGTATCATCAGCACTTAGAATAGGATTTGGCAGATAGAATGCTCCCAGAAACATTTTTGGAATAAATGAATTAGAAGGACATGTACAAAAGATTGAAAGAAGGACATTTAATCATAGTGATTAAAAGAGAGTGGACTAGACCTATAATAATAGTGTCAAGCAGATTGAAACACAAAGTACTGAGGTTTAATTTAATTGTTAAGGATTGATGATATAATATTGAAAGAAAAGAAAAAAAAAAAAACCTTCCAGAACTCCTCAATTGTTTTTGCTTCTGTGTTATCTGTCAAGGAAACTAATCTTCCAACTAAATATAATAGAACTGAAATTACACAGGAAAAATAGGGCCAAGGAGACAAAGAGACCTTAAGAAGACCTAGATATTCTAAATGATGTTGAGTTCCCTAGCACAGATGGTTATGCTCTAAGTGTCATGTTTCTATGACCATCGGACATGATAGGAACACAGAGACTGGCTGAATAGAAGTTAAGGAAACTAAGCAGAGTGCCTAAGAACTTACGGAAGAGCTACTACTATCCATGGTGAAGCCAGACAGGCATCCAAGTCCCCTAAATATCAGAGAGGATAGTAAATTCTAATTCTAGCCAGGACTCTGGCGATGCTAAGAGGGCCTTTGAGGTGGCAAACAGGGCATGGCAACAGTGTGTAATTGGGAGGTCATCTTGCTGTATAAAGTCAGTAAGAGGAATATCTGAAGCAGGATATTCTGGCGGGCAATAAAGAGAAGAGTTCAGTACCCCAAGCATAGGGATCAGTGTCAGGCCTCAGTTCTAGCTGAAAATTGGATACAAGCATTGTCAGGCGTATACTAGCACATAGTTCAACATATGTGGTCAATGTTAGAATAAAGGGCTTGAGGTCAGAGCTCCTTTAGATTTTCAGGGCACAAAATTTATTGCAGGAGCACAGGGTGTGAGAACTACAGACACAATTCACTGGTTGGGAGGGATAAGACTTTGCTGTTATCACCTCAGGGTCTATTCAAGGCTGATCCTGTCTGTAACTGGATATTCTATCTTTCCTTTTATAGAGGGCACCGTGGGGCATCCACATCACAGACGGGCGAGGCTGTGGGGCCAGGTAGACCATGAGACCCAGATGGCAGAGAAACAACTGGGTCTACACCCTAACACGTGACCCTCAGGAGCTCTGGATTGGTATTTATGGCACATGTGGGGCAGAGAACTTATTGAGAAATTGTGTAGGAAGCAGAAGACTAGAAACAGATAGATGCCATTTTGATTTTTTAAAAATGGGAAAAGAGTGAATTCACTGAACCACAGATTTATTCATTCAACCAACCAATCAAGCAAGCAACCAAGCAACCAACCAATCAACATTTGTTGAATGTCTACTGAATGCTAGGCACTGTGCAGTGCTCTTAGGACACAAGACAATTATGGTTCCTCGCTCTCATGGGGCTTTCAATATTTTAAACTCGAAGGTAAGCTCTATAAATTAATGTCAATTGTAGGCAAAATTATATGACAGCCATTGAATGGATGGATGGATTTACTAAAAACAAGCAGTGTTAATCTTATTCTTTTTTTTCTGCCAAAGCTATTTTACTGAAAGATCTTGGAAATGTATTATTTTATTTTGACTTTTGCCAGCTGTGTCATGATAAGCTTGAATTGAGAAGACAAAAAGGCTCCATGGAAGTAAAATTAGGTAGTGTCGTAACAAATTCAGCAACTATATCCAAATATTTCTGATGAGTTAATCAATATTAATCTGATAGCATGTTTGTAATATTTCTGTCTTCAAACCTGTTCTGCATAACATTCTGTTAATAGTTTGCTTGAAAATATGAAAGGTTTTATTTTCAAACTTACTGACAAGATAGGGCTGGGAATAATATTTAATATTTGATAGATGAAGACACCAAGAGATGAATTGGAAGACCTATCCTCCACATTTCATTGGCCTCCATCATAAGTTTTCTTAGTTTTGTGTAACATGTTCAACAAATGATCTTTTAAGAACTCACCTCTAAGTAGATTTCTGGCCCCCATCAAAGACTCTCCTGTGTAGAAATTCTGCTGCCACTTTGATATGGAGGACAAAATTTCTAGTTGGATAAAGATATTGACATGCTGAAGGGATAAGCAGAATTTAAGAAGACAAGTTTTTATCAGAGTTAACTGTAAGGTCATGCTTGTGGGTCCAAATAAAGTACACTGCTATAGAATTAGGGAAAAAGGTAGGGGACTAGCTTGGCAAAAACTTCAGCTAAAAAAAATTGATTTGGAGATCTTAGTCAATGGACCATGTAAGATACAGCTACCCACAACCTAGTGTGATCTTAGTTTGCAAAAATGAAATTACAGTGTCTAAAGTGATAAAAGAATCATCTGAAAGATCTAACAGAAATAGAATCAACTTGAAGAGCATCATAGAAGGGTAACTTGGAAGATAAAGGGACTTAAAATCTTGGCATGAGGGAAAAGATTGGAAAAGCCTGGGAATGACTGGCCTAGAGATAGTTTGAAAGTGGAGAAGGACATAATAGGACATAATAGTTGCCTTCACATATCTGAAAGCTATTGGGCCGAAGAGGCAATAGTCATTATTCATTTTATTCCCAAGAATTAAAATTATACCAATGGGTGTAAATTTATAGTTTAGTACATTTTGAGTCAATTGAAGGAAGAACTTTCTAATACTGAGAATAGTCTGAAGGAGGAGCGGGATATATCAGAGTGACCTGGAGAGGTTGCATAAATACATAGATCCCTAAGCTCACCTCAGAACTCCTTCCAGCACTGGGAGTCTAGGAGTTGTATTGTTTTTAAGCTTCTTAAGTAATTTTTATATCAAACCAAGTTTAGAAATTACCAGGTCAAACAGTCTTTTTCAGACATGATGTGTAATAAAATATCAGTAATTGATGGGGACGTTGAGATGGAGTTAGACTGGACGACCTATAAAGCCTCTTTTACCCAAAACTCTTCCAGTGACACTTATCTTTGTGATAAGGCCTTTGGTTAAGGCCCTGGCCCTCATCCTTGCAGGCTTAAGAACTTAAATTTGTCTTTGTCTCAAATGTAACCAAACTTGGGCCCCCTGAGTTGCCTTACAAAAGCTCAGGGGAACATGTGGTGGTCTTTTCTACCTTCCTACCAGCCCTAATTATTTTGAGGGGGGTTAGCTCTCTCATATTGTGAATTGTCTTGGTGGTACAGTGAATTCTGGTACCTGCTATTCTACTACAGTAGAGAAAGAGGCTCCTTCTGTCATATCCTTCATCTCACTGCCCTATTATGGCCAGGGGCAGTTATGTGACCAAGGTTGGCTAATCAGATATTATTCTCTTCCAGGATTTAGATTTTAAACATATAATACAAAGGCAGGAGAGATGTATGTTCTGCTGTTCCCTGTCCAGATTGCCCCAGTACCAAGACCATCTTAGTATTTCTGGCTTCTAGCCTCTGGAACTGCTTCGGTTCCTTCCTATCCATAAGACTGGACTCTATCCTTCCAATTATTTGTCCTTTAAATAAATTCTCCTTTGATACATTAGTCAAAGTTAATTTTTATTGCTTTCATCCAAAGAACCCTAAGTGAAACAAGACTGATATCTAAAAGCTGAAGGTTTGATCAATTAATTTATAAAAATACTGAACACTTGCTGGACAGGTGAAGTCTCTTCCTAGAGGAAAGCTCCATAAGAAGGATATCAGAATATTTCTTGATGAGCATAGAATCAAAACAAGGAAAGTTATATATGATTTAGATATTTAATTATATGACCCTATGGGTGCACTCTTCTCCTCAATATAGATAGATCTGTCAAAATTGCTATATGCATGTTGGCC
This sequence comes from Ceratotherium simum simum, assembly GCF_057802395.1. NCBI lineage: Eukaryota > Metazoa > Chordata > Mammalia > Perissodactyla > Rhinocerotidae > Ceratotherium > Ceratotherium simum. The sequence goes on from NC_141901.1 coordinate 79,610,659, forward strand.
TGGCAGGGCACTCTGTCTCACAACAATGTTTGTTTAGCACTATCTGTGCATTCCTTCTGCGGCTCTTCTTTTTCTTTTCTTTAAAATGATAGATCCACTTTAGATGTGCTAATTCTTTCAATTAGGTTCCTGGCAATTCCTGTAACATATAGGCCTCAGATCCCATCCATTTAGGCAAACTTTGTATTTGTTCCTCTGCTTTGAGAAGATTAACTGTATTTCCATCTGTGAGAATTCTTAGAGAATCCTAGGCTCTTCTTTTTATTTCACACCTATACCTGAACTTCTTGGGTCACCTAAGCTCAGCAATTTTGTCCTCATTTTGGCATGAAATGGCAACTATCTAGGCACCTTTCACTACCATATAATCCTCAAAGCCTTAGCCCATAGCCGAAGCTTTTGTTAGTGAAGACAAGACTTTGTCTGGGTGCACCCAGTTGACATTTGACTTTGTGTGTGTGTGTGTGAGGAAGATTAGCCCTGAGCTAACATCCTTTTCCAATCCTTCTCTTTTTGCTGAAGAAGATTGGCCCTGGGTTAACATCTGTGCCCATCTTCCTCTACTTTATATGGGATGCCGCCACAGCATGGCTTGACAAGCGGTGCATCGGTCTGCACCGGGGATCCGAACCTGCGAACCCTGGGCCGCTGAAGCGGAGTGTGCGAACTTAACCACTACGCCATAGGGCTGGCCCCGACATTTGACTTTTAATTGAAGTATGCTCAGGACAAAATTAAAACTTGGTCAAAAGAATGAGAAGACACACCACAGACTGGGAGAAAATATTTTCAAAAGACAGATCTCATAAAGAACTGTTATCCAAAATATATAAAGAACTCTTAAAACTCAATAATTAGAAAACAAGCAAATGGATTAAAAAATGGGCCAAAGACCTTAACGGACATCTCACCAAAGAAGACATACAAATGGTAAATAAGCATATGAAAAGATGTTCCACATCCTATGTCATCAGGGAAATGCAAATTAAAACAACAGTGAGATGCCACTACACACCTATTAGAATGGCCAAAATCTGGAACACTGACAGCACCAAATACTGATGAGGATGTGGAGCAACAGGAACTCTCATTCATTGCTGGTGGGAATGCAAAATGATACAGCCACTTTAGGAGATGGGTATTTTTTTTTTTTTACAAAACTAAACATACTCTTGCCATATGATTCAGCAATCACTCTTCTCGTTTACCCAAAGGAGTTGAAAACTTACGTCCACACAAAAACCTGTACACGGATATTTATAGGAGCCTTAAACTTGGAAGCAACCAAGACATCTTTCAGTAGGTGAATAGATAAATAAACCGTGGTACATCCAGACGATGGACTGTTATTCAACACTAAAAAGAAATGAGCTATCAAGCCATGAAAAGACATGAAGGAACCTTAAATGCATATTACTTAAGTGAAAGAAGCCAATCTGAAAGGTTACATACTGTATGATTCCAATTATACGACATTCTGGAAAAGGCAAAACTATGGAGACAATAAAAAGATCAGTGGTTGCCAGAGGTTGGGGTTAGGGGAGGGATAAATAGAAGGAGCACATAGGACTTTTAGGGCAGTGAAATTACTCTGTGTGATACTATAATGATGGAGACACGTCGTTATACATTTGTCCAAACACATAGGATGTACAACACCAAGACTGAACCCTAATGTAAACTATGGAATTTGGGTGATTATGATGTGTCAATGTAGGTTCATCAATTGTAACAAGTGTACCACTCTGGTGAGTGACTTTGATAGTGGGGGAGGCTGTGGGTGTGTGAGGGCAGAGGGTATATGGGAAATCTTTGAAACTTCCTCTCAATTTTACTGTGAACCTAAAACCTCTCTAAAAATATAAAGACTTTAAAAATCTGAAAGAAAAAAATTAAAAGCAGGCTACACTATAAAAAGTTTATCAAATCTGTGTTTCATTATTCAGGGATATTCCTAGACAGAATGTTAAAATTCACCAGTATTTAGGATGATGTGTTGTATTGGACATGATATAATCAGTAAATAGAATTGCAGTTGCTTTAGGGTCAAGCTGAGTCAGATTGACTTTTTTTCTCTGGCAGGGAGTTTGCCTGGAAAGCCAGATATGCCAGATCTAGTTTCACTAATGACTTTTCCCCATTATCTAATTGGCCTGTAACTGGCCTGCTGTTTATTAGAGGATGTACAATATGAGATAGTCTCAAGTTGTGAATATTTGCATAAAAAGTATCATACTGACTCTGGGCCCTCCTCACATAACTAGAGAGTGGATTCTCAATTTCACCAAATCAATTAGAGAGTTAGAATATTAAGAATCAATTTACAAATGATTAGGCCCTTAGATATAGAGGATTTAGCTATATGTTTAGATCAATGTCCAAATAAATAACATCTATTTGAGATGCTAAATCTATGAATTTTAGTTTTGAGAAACATAAAACATTCAGGCATGTCAACAGATGGATGCTGGTTTAGTCACATAAGAGATTCACTATAGAGAGGAAACAATATGAGATACCAGTGACAATTTGTTAGATAAGTCAAATTGCAAAGTTCAGTTCAAGAGAGAACTAAGTTAGAATCTTGTCTTCAACCCTTACTTATTAGCTGTGTGATCTTGGGCAAGCTGCTTAACTTTTCTAAGTTTCATTTTCATTGTCAAATGATATTGCTACTGTATTTTACACCAATAGAATGGCAGTGACATTGCCTTAAGAAAGACTGTGAGACTGCTCCTTTGAGAATAACATTTTTGCTGCCCATTTGACATCCCACTACTAAGATGTTTACTGGATATAACAGGATATTGAATTAAACTGTTTCTGTGCCTCAGAAATACAGCTAAATCCCCCAAAATGAGAACAGTAGGCCTCCCATTCTAAAAACAGCCTCCAAAAATCCTTGCAGGACCTACTTAAGAGGTGGCCAAATTAGCTCTGCTACCATCCCCTCCATTTATATAAGGAGATCAAGGAGAGTAATCAGAGACGTCATCAGCTTAGTGGACAGTACATTCTTGGAGCACCTATCTACCCTACCCACCAAAACAAGTAGGGGGACATCTAAGACAGGCTCTCAAATTTGTAAGGGGGACTGAAAAAAGGGGAGTGGCTTCTTCTTTACAGGTGGGCATCTGCTTATGAAGTGGACTTGCTGATTTGAATAAAGGAAAAATGAATTGACTAGAGATGGGAGTGAAATATTGCCAGGAAGAGACGGTATGGAAATATTGCCTACAGTCACACCACTGTTGGGCCTAGTAGAGTTCTATGAGTTTCTTTCAGACCTTGAGGACTCTGTAGGAGTTAGCTGGCCTTGAACCACCTGGCCAAGATGATGACCAAGTCCTGGATTAAGGGGCACCAGCAGCAAAGAGCCTGTGGGGAGTTGTGCCAGGGGCAGATAAAGAGAGAAAGTTGGAAGAAATCATGTCAGAGAGTATCGCCCTTACAAGAAAGTATGCAGCAGGGACTAAGCCTTCCAGGGTTCAGACTGTTCAATATACCACTTATACTTGCTTTCTATGGAATTCTTATCTTACAACCACAACAGGATCACAATAATTGTGAAAAACAGTAATCTCTGGCTTAGCGCCCACCATTGAAATCACTGGAACCCTAGTTCCCCCAAATCCTTCCTAACAAAGAAGGAAGTATCCTGTGGTCTCTTATCAAATCCTTTGATACAGCTGATCTCCACATGTCTCACTCACTGTTTCTGCTCTGACACTCTGAGCAATGGCCTCAATGCTCCCAGGTATCTGTGGTATTCTCTTTTGCTATTTTCCAGCGGCTTAGTTCCAGTTGTCATTCAGTTGTGCTTCAGTGGTCTCCACATAGAAGTGTGAAAATACTCTCTTCTTCTCTCTCTTGCTTTGTTCCTTTCTCATCTCTGGTGGCTTGACTCCCACATGATTCAATATTTATTGTAAGCATTTTCCTTTGAAGGTAATAAGAGTGTCACCAAACTGAGAGAGATTCAAAGTCATTCATCCCCTGTGACCACCTCCCAACTATGCCCCTCGGTCAAGTGTTGGACTTCCTCCTTCTCTTCTTAAGATGGTGTTTCTCCCAACAGACCATCAGACCATCAGCATCATCTCCTTCACCCCTTCGGAGTGTCTACCCAGGTGCACCGTTTGAGGCCTGTGGGAAGCCTTGCTCCTGGACAGTTTAGGGATCTTAGCCCTGGCAGTCATGTGTCGGTCTCAGTATTTCTAGGGCTTTCCTGACCCCTTGGGTCTTCTTGCAAATAAGATCTGGCTGGCCTTCCTTGCCAGCCTCTGAGACAAGCAAAGCCCATTGGATTTTGCAGTACACAGTCAGTTTAAAAATTGGTTTTGGCACCCCTCATAGAGCAAATAATTCTTGCAGGTGATGCTAATGGGGACAAAGATCTGAAGAAGAAAGGGTGTGTCCCTAGCATTTCCAAAAATTTTTCTCAGTTTATTTTCTCTCATGAATCATATCTTCATAATCCAGCTTTACTATGTTGGCAAACCTCAAGACTTTGCTTTCTAATTGCTTTCAGAAATGCCGATAGCTACAGGTGAGGGCTAACAACCACACACGTTATTTCGCAATATAATGAATAGTTACAGAGTTTAATAAAAGGCAAAGGGCTAAGCAAAAATTTTGGACAAGAATAGGGAAATGGGGCACTTAACAGGATTTGTTTTCAAGCTGTTATTTGGGAGATTTAAATAAATCCTCTTAAATGCTTCAATTTTTGAGCCCTAAGTGTGCCTTAGTTTTAAGAATTTTTTTGCTTTGTTTTTAAACTGGGTAAACAGGAGTGTAAGGAGAGACCCTCCTAGTTGCTGAGTGTGATGAAGTCTTCTGTCTCAGGTTCATGGAAGGTTATGCCATGAAATCTGTGAAAGATGCTTCCATACTAATTATACTACTTAAAGAGCTGTCTCCAGTTCTTGGGGCTTCTAAAGACAATGACAGTATTTTCAGGATTCAACCGTTTTGAGATCAAAGTCCACACCCTGGGTCAGGCTAATTTGGAAAGCTATTTCAGAGCTTAACAATCAAAGATGCACTCCTCAACTATAAATTTCAGTTTCCTGTCACAAAAACCCCAAGAGTATATCTGTCAAAAATGGAATATTTAGATTAATTGGGGCTTTGTGGTGGCATCTGGCCCAGGAGGACCTAGTCACCCCAGGTAGGTGTGGATTGTCCTTTGGAAGACCTCCAGGCATTGAGGTTCCAAAACGTTCTTTGGTTATTCTCATCATCCGAATGTCCCGTGCATTTGAGGGCTTCCTTTCCTAATCTAATTTTTTTTCCTCCTAGTAAAGATAAGGAACAGCTGGTCCATATCTGTATAAAATTCCTTTATTCATGATAGTCTTACCTCTCCCTTACTCTGATTAAAAAATCAAATCCTAATTTCTTTATTTAAGATACTCTTTAATTAAAAAAAGAAATCCCAGTTCCCTATGAATTTAGTAAAAATTGCTATTTATTGAAATCGTAGGGAACACGTTTTCAAAAATGTCATTTGCCATTGAATAAAGATTCAAGTTTCTTTGCAATAAATATTTATTGAGCAGAGCAGTTTTCTTACAAGAACACTGTCTTCATGGAAACTCAGGTAATTAGATGTGAACCGTGTGGCGATTTTCCAGAAGCCTTATTTTCCCAGAGCGGCCTCAGAGATCTTAGATGACACTGATCCATACAGTCCAACTCCTGGCTCCCAAATTTACCTAATGACACACGAGATATGACTGTGGTCATTTTATTAATGCTTTGAACTGGTCAATCTCAATGTGTGAGAATTAATGTAAATAACAGTGAAGTACCAAAAGACCAATTATGCTAGGAAATCATGTCTAGCGTACCCAAACTGTCACAAATTTTAATAATTTTGCAGTTGCTTCATGTGTGGTTGAAGTTTTTAAAAATCAAATTTTGGTTAACAATAACTAGAAGGTCACAGCTGAGCAAACTGGTTTTCCTCATATTTCTCAATTTATGACCATTCGATGAGAAGAATATTTCATATCTAGAGATATTTTAATAAAACCCTTCAGTATTCATGTTCTTTCCTCAAATGTTTAACAGATGACAGTGTATCATCTTGATTCTTAAAGAGACAACTTGCTTTAAGCTGTATGAAAAACATGAACTTAATGTAAAACAGTAATGTATATTTCTTGGCCAGAGGCTGAAGACAGTAAAAATTGCAACCATGTCAATGGTGGACGTGTGTCATTTTACTGAAATGTCCTATATCTGACAATGCAGTGAAAGCAACAGTATAACTTATTGAGTGGTTCTCATGTGTTGATCATAGTGCTAAGCTCTTCATGATATTTCACAACCCTAAGAGATAGTTATTACCTTCTCTACTTACAGCTCTATTAAATACTGAACTTCCAGAGGATAAGTGATTTGTCCAAGGTCATTCATTTAATAAGCGGCTGAGCTAAGATTTGAACCCAAGCTATCTGACTCCAAAGTCATACTTTTAAGCCATCTGATGGCACTTCATCTTCCGCTAGAGAAACATATCAGTTATTCACTCCTTGAGGTCTTTAAAATCTCAAAGGTGTTCCATTTTAAAACCACATAGTCATACGCAAGCAGTTTAAAAAGGTGTTGAGCTCAGCCATCCTGAATGTCAAGACCTTGTCTTTCCTGGGAGATTTAGTCTGGTCACCAGTGTTTCAAAGACACATATTAGTGGCAGCAATTATATTTCCCCATTAGCCGAACTCAGAGAACAATATCTTATTCTAAAGCTGTTTTTTTCTTTTTTAATTGCTTAGAAGGAGACTGAATTTCCACTTATTAAAAAAAATGTTAAGCCTTTACCTAGTTTATGTGGAATTGCCCACACCCAGTCTATCTCGTGTTGACCTTTGCTCACTAATATCATTTCTCTTATCCCAGAAGGACTGCTTCTTGATGAACAACTTGAATGGACGTGATGACATATGGCACCTCATATAACTCCGATCTGTTAGAAGATGACTTGTGCATAGGGGTGCTTCAAATATATTGCCTGTCTAAAGACTGTGACCATTTCTCTCTTACTTTTCCTGTTTGATTTTTTTGTGACCAAGAAGGACTTATGTCTTATGGTTCACACCAGATGTAACTTAGGGCTGGAACTATCTTATCCTATCTATGGTTTACTATCCAGAAAGTTCTGGCTTTCTCTAAATAACGTAATCAAAGCAAAAATAGATCAGTGAGAAATTATTTTATAATATCCATTAGTCCTATTACTAGAGACTCTGTATATTAGAAACTACCTTCATCACTTACAAAATTTTAGGATTTCAAAGTCCAATATGTTGTACAATCAGGGTTACCTATAATTTAAATGTGTTGAATTCTTAAAATTAAAATGCCCTAGTTTTCCCTAAATCTTAAAGTTCAATTTAGAAATATTATTATTGTTGTTGTTGAAAATGTATATTTTTTAATAATTAAGAACCATAACTTTGAGGAGAAATTGATTAAGTGTCTGATCAATTTGACAACCTAATTTCTCTTTAAACAATCAGTCTCATCTACAAACTTGGGCATTTTAACTGCAGCCATAAATGTAACATATTCAGTTTTCTTTTTAAACACTTTAGATACTTGACCAGACAAGTTTATGTCTCTAATGAGCAAAACTGCCTTGAGAATTTAAATGTCATTTTAGTCTAATAAATTATTAAACTTATGAATATAATAAATCTAGTTCTCTTAAATAATCTAATTCTGTTTACAAACTTAGTCAAAAATCTTACGCCTTCAACTTGAAATCACAAGACAATTACTTATTTTAAATTAGAATCACAAGGCTAATCTGTCAGACTCTCTAATATGCCAATTGTAAGTCATTATAAACACTTTAAATACTGAATATACACAGATTGTCCCAATGATTAAAAACCTATTCTCGAGCTTGACACAAAAGTATTAATACTTTATCATCTTTATAATTAATATTAAACCATCCTTGATCTGGAAAGACACTAAGGGAATAGTTTTTTCACCTCAGATGTGGAATCTGAGGCTTTGCATGTTTGGAATGATTTTTTATTTCAAATATGGGCACTGGAGCCCTTTTTACTAGTTGCTATAAAAACCAAGACTTCAAGCTACATTCTTCACATGAGGTTTGTTTTGCAACCCCTGCCTCCCGGATTCAAGATATGTTTTTATCTAATCGCTTCAGCTGATTTGGTCAGGTGCCAGTCTCTAACACCCCCAACCAGGATATTAACTGCTGACACTTTGCTCCTTATATTCTAAATTTCCTGATTAAATTCTGGGTTCTTTAAATATTCTTCCTGCCTCTCTGGGCCACAACACTTATGGATATTTTAATGATGTCTAATTGGATACTGTATATTTCTCCTGCTGGTCTGAGTCTACACATATACATAAGGACATACTAATGACAGATAAATTTTTGTGAGAAATTTATTACAAATTGGAAATTAATTTTAGTAAATTCCTGATTAAAGATGAATGGAGAGGATCATAGAAGACTCCTTTACTTTTTCTGTATCTTGATTAATAAATTAGTTTGTTTTTCAATTAGTTTGTGAGTCAAACTTTAAGAAATAGACATGTTCCAAGAGGCTTTTTCAGATATACCAAAAGCACAAGCAACAAGAAAAAGTAGATAAATTGTATTTCATCAAAATTAAAAACTTTTGTGCATGGGAGGACACTATCAAGAAAGTGAAAATACAACTGGCAGAATGGAAGAAAATATTTGCAAATCATATATCTGATAATAGCCTCGTGTCTGGAATATAGAAAAACCTTTTACAACTCCACAACAAAAAGACAAAAACCCAACTAAAAATTGGGCAAAGAATTGAATAGACATTTCTCCAAAGATGATATACCTAAGTCCAATAAGCACATGAAAAGACACTCAACATTGTTAACATTAGAGAAATGCAAATCAAAACCACACTTCACACCCACAAGGATGGCTATAATTAAAAAAAATATGGAAAATAACAAATGCGGATGAGGATGTGGAGAAATTGGAACATTCGTACATTACTAGTGGGAATGTAAAATGGTGCAGTCACTGTGGAAAACAGTTTGGCAGTTCTTCAAAAAGTTAAATATCAAATTACCATATGACCTAGCAATTCCACTTCTAGATATATATCTAAAGAATTGAAAACAGATATTCAAACAAAAACTTGCACATGACTGTGCATAGCAGCACAATTCGTGATAGCCAAAAGATAGAAACAACCCAAAAGTCCATCTACTAAGGAATGGATGAACAAAATGTGGTAAATCCATACAATGGAGTATTATTCACTCATAAAAAGAAATGAAGTACGGATGCATGATGCAACATGGATGAACCTTGGAAACATTATGCTGAGTGAAAGAAGCCAGACACAAGAGGTCACATATGGTATGATTCTATTTATATGAAATATCCAGAATAGGTAAATCTGTGGAGACAGAAAACTGTAGGGTTGGTTTTCAAGGGCTCACGGGCAGTGGGAGATGGGGAATAATTGCTTAATGGTTACAAGGTTTCCTTTGGGGCTATGAAAATATTTCAGAAGTAAGTAGAGGCAATGGTTGCACAACATTTTGAATGTATCAAATGCCACTGAGTTGTACACATTAAAATGATTAATGTTAGGAGAATTTTACCTCAATTAAAAAAAGTTACAAAAATGAAGATTTTTCAACAAAATTCCATTTTTTTCCCCTCCTCTAAGGATGATATTAAGAATCAGATTATTATTGCACTCTTTCTCATAACTTTTCTGGTGAAATGTTGCCACAAATATGCAGGCTGTCTCATCTGTGTAGGGGGTGAACAATGTTCCATAGAAACAACATGCTCCCAGTTTTATAGGAGAAAAGTGGCCTGACTCCCTCTTATAAATGAAATGACGGACAAAGATAACATCAATTATGACTTTTCTTTCTTATTTGGACCACCAAGAAGCCAGCTTGCTCTAATCTTTAATAGAAATTTTACTAAGCACCAAGACACATAATTACTCAAGACTGAGATCAATAAAGTTTTCAAAATATTTCAAATGTGATCCCCCCTTTTTTTGTTTTAATATCTGTAAATTATCTTTTGCAAATGAAATGGCTCAATTCTTGTGGTATCTTGCTCTAGAAACACAATAAAAACTTACAATATATTTAATCCTCAGAACAAGCTTATGAGATAAGTAGAATTATCATCCCCATTTTATAGGGAGGAGATTGAGGGACAGAGAAATGAGGTGAATTGGTCAAAGATGCTTAGTAAGTGGTGGAACTGCCATTCAAACCCAGTCTCACTTCAAAGCCCAGAGTTTTAAACTAAAGCTTTTCTATCTACCTCTCCTAGCGTCAGTTTATCAAACCTATCATGTTCTGGGTGAAGGAAGATATGATAAGAGTAGTTTGTGCTCACCAAATACCCATGTGCTTCTCTACATTTCCCAACCTTCTTTGCAGCTGGGTTGAGGTCATGTGACTAATTCTGGTCTGTTAACTGCAAGTAGAAGTGATATGTGTCACTTCTAATACAACACAATGAGGAGCAAGGGTGAGTTCTCCATGCTCTTTCTTGCCCATCTGCAAGGCTGGAAAGGAAGAACTTTGAGATGGTGGAGATGCAAGATAAAAGCATTCTGGATCTCTGAGTCACTGTTAGAGGAAATTTGTCCCCCTGACCCCCTAAAAAGGCTACCAGACCCACATCAGATTTTGATATGAGTGAGAAATAAACCTTTATTATGTTAAGCCAGGAGTTAACTTGTTACTAAAGCATATCCTAGTCTCTTCTGACTAACTCAGGATTGTCATATAATAAATGACATAAAGTCTTGACCCATGGGACAGGATTTTTCTGAGGGCCTCCTGGTGTCTCCTTAGTGACTATTATGGGTTGACTTGTGTCTCCCTCCAAAATTCATATGTTAAAGTCTTAACCCCAAGTGCCTCTGAATGTGATCTTATTTAGAAATAGGGTCATTACAAATGTAATTAGTTAAGATGAGATTATTAGCATGGGATCTAATCAAATACGGCCGGTGTCCTCATAAAAAGGAGAAATTTGGACACAGAGACACTCACACAAGAAGAAGGCCATGTGAAAGTGAAGGCAGAGATCTACCAGCCAAGGAATCCAAAGATTGCCAGCAACCCACCAGAAGCTAGAGGAGAGGCCTGGAACAGATTCCCCCTCACTACTGTCAGAAGGAACTAACCCTGCCGACACCTTGATTTTAGACTTCTAGCCTCCAGAACTGTGAGACATAAATTCCAGTTGTTTTAAGCACCCAGTCTGTGGTACTTCATTATGGCAGCCCTGGAAAACTAATACAGTGATCCGTGCATGCTACATCTAAGAGGAATGACAGTTGTAATGCATTCAGACCTGGACAGACTGACCAGCGTGTGGGCATTGCACCCTCACAGCTGTGATTCTCCACCAACTCCATTAAGAACTGCCACGAGCTTGTTCAGAATCCTTTGGGACACTGGATAAAATGGCTCAAATGAAGTAATAATTTCTCTGTTTTAAAAGAAAATCCCTTTATAAACAACTGATGTTTGTTTATATGTTGTTATATGATAGAAAGAATCATGGAGTGAAAAAAATGTTCAAACAGTGATAGGAAGTGTATTACAAACACATAGCATGGACAGAGCTTGAGGCCAAGCAAGACAATTTTAAGGTCTGAAATTGAAATTTCTCACTAATAAATTCTTTACCCCATGATGAAGGGGAGGCTCGAATGGGAGAGCTCACTAACCCCTGGGAACTTGTTCAGACACTGATAGCAAACTCAATCTTCTTGGGCCAGGCAGAGGTAGAGCCCAAAATGGAATCTTTTTTTTTCTTTCTGCCTGTGGAGTCTAGCTACTCCCCTGCCTGTCTGAGCTACTTTCTCTGCATCTTAAGTGGGATACCTGAGGCTGGGGAGGAAAGAACACCTCCCTCGTGTTGGCAACCTGAGCTCACAAAGAGAATAAACTTTCTCAAATTCCAACCTCAGAAAGGAAATATTCTGGTACAAACAGCATCCTTAGAACAGGTCCATACAATACAAGAAAAGCCCGGCCACATAGGTGTAGGCTTCAAAGTTGCCTGAAGAACATTTTTTTTCTCTGAACAAAAACTATAAAGATGGTTAACAAATCACCCAAATAACTCCAAGTGAAGTGCCTTGAATCTGAACTGAGAAATCCAGGCCCCTGTGTAATTTACAGTCTTCATTATTTTCTCCTCACATAGCTTGAGTAGAAGTAGATTAACCACTCTGAATCATAGTTGGTGCTGCTCGTATTTACTCAGAAGGTTTTTGTTCCCTAAACATTTGCTTTACCTGTCTACCCCTTAGGCTCATTGGCCATGCCTTTCTTCACATACCCTCCAGCAAGGTTTGTTTAGTGAAAGTTGTAAGTAAGATATTGATTGCCAGGGGAATATTACAAACCAACACTCAGTCCTGGCAGGGACTCACTCTTGGGAAGCGTTAATGAGCTATAATTGTTGGCTGGGATCGTAAGGGGAAGGGGAATCATTTGAACAGGACTTTAGTTCCCACTCCAGGGAGGACAAGGCTGTCATGCCTGTTTCTCCACTGTGTGCTTTCTTGTGCTAAAGGAGGAAAATCTAAGAAAGGGAAACAGTTGCCACTATGGCAGTACCCTAGGTCTCCGAGCTCCAGAAGTATCTGCCAAAACCAAAATCCTCACCCTTCAGTCAGTCAACAACCATTTAATGAGCACATCTGTTTAATTCAATTCAGTTATTTGTTGAGCGCTCACTATGTGCAAAGCAGTGATAGGGGTTATAGAGATGTAAACTTGAAGCAAATAGAGTCCAGACATCCGGAAGTTCATAAAGAAGAAGGAGAAATTGATACGCAGGCATAATGCAAATCATATTGTGATGAGTATCCTAATCCAATTCAATTTCGTTAAACAAATATTTATTCAGTTCCTATAAAGAGCGTGGAAAGACAGTAAAAGTAAGAAAATTCTGGCAATTTATTTGGATTTCATGGAGGAGATGGGGTTCTAGCAGGGCCTGAAGGATTGGTCTTTGGCTGATCCAGCTGGGCAAAAGGCCATTCCAAGGTAGAGAGAGAGGGCAAAGGCCTCTAAGCTGGACACATGATATTGAAGAAGTGATGAGGAGATGAGGAGCATGAACCCAGGAAGCACGTGGTAAGGAGGATCACTAGGAATGTGAGTGGATATGGGGCATATCCTGCAGGAGATTTTGAAGAGTGATATACATAGATCTCTACTCTGAAACAGTAGCCGGCAGCTTATGTAATTTGAGGGGCCTTCTTTAAGAAACAGAATAGAAAATTATGAACTAAAAGTATGTACATAAACAAAAATTATTTAGAATGAGAAGAAAAATCTCATCAAATAATTGGAGGCTTGAAGATCAGGTCTCTATCCTCTGAGATCTCTTTAGGCAGTTTACCAAAAATGCCTACATAGAAATGCTCATGATTGCAACCTGGTTTCACTCCCTCCCCACCAGGACCCTCTATAACTCACAGCATGTCCACCACGCCCAGCAGCCTGTTCTGGTAAGGAGCCCTGAAGGTTAAACCTCTTCAGCTTCACATTAAATCCACCTGTGCAGAAGCCTCCAAATTTTGTTGATTCCTTATCAGTAAAATGTTTGAGCATGTACCCTGACTGTGGCAAGGGGAATGGGGTGCCATGATTAGTCCCCTCTAGGTCAGGTGCTTACTGCTGTGTCTAGAAGGGGATATTTGTGATGAGCAGCATCTTCCCCTCACCCCAAAACACATGGTTAGAATAGGGAGGCAACAATTCCTTAAAAGAATGGAAGTGGATGGAAGTTTATGCTAGACAAATAGTATTTAAGGAGACAACTATGGTAAGGTTGCAATGAATAGACAGATGCACTAGGTAGGAGGACAAGTTAGGAGACTGCAGCCCAGGTCTGAAATGATAATATCTTGGATGAAGCTCTTGCTCCTGGGAAAAGAAGTGAAGGGTCAGCCTTGAGTACCGTTATGAAGAAGGGATTAAGAAAACTTGGATCGGGGCCGGCCTGGTGGCGCAAGCGGTTAAGTGCGCGCGCTCCGCTGCGGCGGCCCAGGGTTCGCTGGTTCGGATCCCGGGCGCGCACCGACGCACTGCTTGGCAAGCCATACTGTGGCGGCGTCCCATATAAAGTGGAGGAAGATGGGCACAGATGTTAGCCCAGGGCCGTCTTCCTCAGCAAAAAAAGAGGAGGATTGGCGGATGTTAGCACAGGGCTGATCTCCTCACAAAAAAAAAAACAAAAAAAGAAAACTTGGATCTTATAGCTTTCACCACCATTAGTATATCCACAACAGCTCAACAAATAGCCAAATGCCAGCCACTCTTTAAGTATAGGTCTAGCTGTTTTGTGTTCTATTTCATATCCACTCAGTGACCTCAAAGTGAGCTATGGGTGCTAGCTGTGACTTATTTCAAACTCCATAAACATACATCCACTCACCAATTCTCAGGGTAGAGGTTCTTTCCTTTTATTCTTTCTTTCAATGCAGTCACCACACATAGTGTCCCTGCATATTGAGGGACAGAAAACTGTGCCTTGATTACTCAAAATGATCTCCTAGGACAGTTTTGGTCTCTGTATTCTATGGTAACATTATTATTTCTTGAATACCAGTCTCTGGCCTCCATATAAGTAACAGTCAGGTCAGATTCCGTGTGTAATGGCTCCCACTCAGGCCATAAAGCTTTGATATACTTAAACTAGTCTTTCACCAAAAGTTAGCAGTAAACAACAGGCCTATAAAGCTTTCTAAGAGGCAAGAGAACACCCCCTCTGTTGCTATAATTACTTCTCTCTTCGTGATGACTCTTGAGGAATATAGTTAAAAAGCAGAGATACCACCTTTCCGTTTTTCTCCGTTTGTTTTGCACAGTAAATTGCCAGCTCTGTGTTTGACATAGGAGTAAAACACTGCTGTGCCTCTTATCTGTAACTCTTGAGAGTGCAGCAAAGTATATACCCTTTAATTCCAACATAATCAAGAATTTACTTCCCACAAACTGCATTTCATCTTTTTCCCTCTCACGTGGCTGTTGGTATTTGGAGTAGTTTCAAGTTGTTTGAGAATGTGCTTGCATCAACAAAATCGGCAATTTATTTCTGCACACAGTGTAAAGACAGAGAAATGGAAATTCCAGCGAGGTTCATGGGGAAACCTACCTGTGGCAGGTTCATTCTCCTGGCCTGTGACACTACTATGCAAAAAATGCTTAATGAGGCAACACATTCATAATAACAGCTGCCGTGACCACAAATGTGGCAGGCCAAGTGGCTAGGATTTCTAGCATCCTTTTGTGTATCTCAAAACCTTCACAGTTGAAGGAAATGGAACTATTCTTGTTGCTCGAGGCCTAGTTCGGCAATATCAGTTAAGCAATTTTGCCTCTGAATTGTGAATGGCATTGAGTGGGGCAAGCTTCTTCCCCAGGGGAATTTAGGAAATGGAATAATTGATCGTGCTCTGAGTAGTTATGCACTCAGAGATTGTTGAGATGCTAATTAATTCACACATCTGCAACCATCATTTCAGTTTTATCCAACAAATACTTATTTAGTTTTTACACTCTGTTCCAGATTATGAGCTGAGTACCCAAAGCTGAATAAAACATGGTCTTATTCCTCTCTCAGTGCAGATTCTGTTGGAGGAGGAAGAATTGTTCATAGATTATTTTAATGCAGTGTGGTAAACCCAGTGACAGTAGTGTGTATTATACTCGGTAGCACGGGATAAGGGGTACCTGCCCCAGTCTGCATGGGGAGGGGAAGAGGTTAGGAAGGGTTTCCTGGAGGAGGGGCCAATGGGACTGAATCTTTGAAAAGGGAGCAGGAGTTAGAGGAACAATGAAGGCAAAGGCTGAGAGGCATGAAACAGCAGGGAGTGTGTGAGTAACGGTAAGCAGCCTGAATTTCTCGCGATTCAAGAGTGAGATAAAGAGTGGAGGAGACGAGGCTAGGAAAGTAGGCAGAGACGAGTCCTGGAGATGCTCAGATGCCATCCTGAAGAAGTGAAGCTTGATCCTCCAGGTAGTGTTGGGGGATGGAGTATTAAACGTCATAAAGTGAGTGACTAGTATGGTTTGGTTTGCCTTTGGCAGCTTGAGTAGAATGGATTTGAGAAAGGCAAGACTGGAGGTAGAGGACAAGAGACACCGCAGTAGTCCAGGAGAGAATTGAGGAAGACTTGGGGAAGGAAACCGAGATAGAGGGAAGGGGAGGGTGCAGGAAATGTTTTGGAGCTGAAGCTCAGGGGCGGGTCAAGGCTGGAGATGGAGATGTGGGAATCATTAACTGTAGCCTACATTATCAGATAGGCTATAGCTAAGGCCAGATTAAGGGTGATTAGCATGTTCACGAAGAGTGTGTGCAGTAAGAAGAACAAGAAGCTAAGCTCAGTCCTCTGGGAATAGAGCTGTGTCCTCTTTGAGTGGACAGAGAAAGAGAATGCCAATGAAGAATACTCAGTAGAGAGGAAAAATGAGATTCAGCAAAGCGTGGCGTGACAGAAGCCAGGCGAGCAGAGCTGGAGCCGTATTAACAATGATGCTGAATCTTCACATCTGGCACTGAGCTGCTAAAGCTTGGATTAATTAATTGATTCAACAAATATTTGCCGAGTACCAAGTATATATCACATACATGATAGTTTACAGTATTTTTAACTTATAACTTTCATAATGTTGATTTCAAATGACTAGCAAAATGCAAGCTACAAAATAGGTTTGTTAGATTCCACTCTGTCAAGTATTTTTCTGTTCTTTTGTTTTGGTTCCGTCATTGTTTTTAGTTGATTTCCACTTCTAACGTTAAGATATATTATGGCATTCAGAAAGGCAGTGGCAGAGATGTTGACTGCTGGTGAAATAAATGCAATAGAATGAGAAAAGCATTTGTTCTTTCCATCCCTCAAAGTAAGCAGGCTGGACCATGTGGGAAGCGACTGGGTGCTCCTCACTGTTCTACGGCAAAGATTGCTCTTCATTGGAGAGATTTCCTCTCTCTCTGTGCTTCTAGTTTCCATAATGGTCAGTGTAAATGTGTCATATTCTTTCCACACTGTCACATGCAAACATACACTTAATACCTGCTAAGTACATAATGTGGGACACTGAAACCCAGCTTACTTAGGCCGATCTTCATGTCAGACTAGCGAATTTTGCTTCTTTTAATCATCCCCTAAAATGGTAGGCAAGAACTGAGCTACATATAGGAAATTAGGGATCTTTTATTATTTAAATAGTTGGTTTTCATCCCTTGGCATGTCCAAGCCACACTTTAAATAAAAGAATCATCCCAGTTTTGTTGATCAATGAGACCAGTCCTTCTCTAGTCAACAGACTTTTGCTGATCAACTTGTCAGTCCCCACAATGGGAGCTGGGGTAACAAAGAAGGATTAACTTTGTTGACAGCCTTTGAATGAGTCATAGTCTGGTAAGATAATTCATCTATGCGACAGTTTTTTATAAACTCTTAAGTTCTTTCCCTTTACCTCCTGGCCCTTTAGAGCTCACACATCCCAACATGCAGATCAAAGCAGGAAGGCATGATGACGCTCATGAAAACCACAGCATCTGTTGAGGGCCGTTGTTGATCTCTGCCGTGCCATCCTTGTTTTGGCGACTGATTTCAGCTCCTTCAGACTTCCATTTCTCGCACAGTTCCTGGCTCTATTCTCTGAGTTGGAGGGCCCTAAACTGTCACAGATGAGATATTCTCTGCTTCTGTCTTGGCCTCACAGGACCCTCCACTGGGAGAAGTGAGTGGGAAGATTCATATTTCTATATAAACATCAACATCAGTAATCATACATCAAATCCCAATATAATCATTGCATTTGAGCACTTGCAATTTCATGATGACCAATATCTTATTAATTAGTAAAAGACATGTTTAATGTAATATTCTCAGCAATATGCCCTATTCTCCTTCTAGCTAAGTGTTTATGTATATGGATCTGTTTTTATGGTTAAAATCTTATAATTACATTCTCTTCATGGTCTCAAAATACCATTTGGCTTAAAGAACTGATGTTTTCTCTGGTAACTTCCACATGGCATCTGCTCAAACTACCCTTCAAACAACTGCATTAATTTGCTAAATGTTTATCTCTTTGCACTTGCCTTGTGGAAACCTATCTTTTACTAGTTCCCTTTCCCCTAAATCAGCAAAAGTTCATCCTGTTCCATCTGGCAATATCATTGCTTTCCACTTGGCAATATGGTGTAATGGTTATGAGCATGGGCTTTAGAGTCCATCAGGCTTGGGTTTGAGTCCCAGTTCTAGAATTTTCTAGACATGTGATCTTGAACAGTTTACTTCAACTCTCTGGGCTAGGTTTCCTGTCTGTAAAATAGGTAAACTAGTGTTAACTATCTTATAGGGTTGTTGTAAAGTGAGTAGCACAGTGTGTGGGCCAGCATAAATGCTTAATAAAATCTTCTTCTTTTCCTTGTTATTGTTACAATTTTCTTGGCATAGTGGGAAACACACAGGCATTGAAATCAGATGGACTTGTCCAAACTGTGTCACTGGGCAAGCCATTTACCTTTCTGGATCTCAGTTTCCTCATCTGTTAAATGGAAATATTAGTACCTTACAGCACTGACACGCTATTCTGTCTTGGTGCCTGGCATGATAAAAGGATAAATATTGCTTATCAAATTTTGTCATGGACTCCTGCCATGACTCAATCTCCACACCTAAAGTGTCCCTCCTTCTAATTAGTTTCTTTCCCAATCTACAAGTATACTCAGCACCATAGAAGGTTTTAGTACGTGTAAAAAACAAGGTCTCCTTGACTGATGTTATAGGCAGTTTACTAATCATGGAACTCTTTCTAGTTATTTCTCTTTAGATACACGTATAAATGTTTTAAGAAAATATTTCATCATTAAGTACCCTGGAAATTGTATCTAGTTTGTGCTATATCATTTACTTACCTTGCAGCACTGCTGGGAGTGTGCCAATGCATGCATGTGTTCACTTACTCACTCAACAATATCTGTTGTACATCTACTATGTCTTAGGAAGTGCTCTAGGTGTTTGGGATAATCAACGAACAAACCAAACAAACATGTTTTTCTTTACAAAGCTTATATTCCAGTGGGGGAAGACAGATAATAAATAATAAATAATTGTAAATGTAAATTATGTATGGAGGCCGGCCTGGTGGCTCAAGCGGTTAAGTGCATGCGCTCCGCTTCCATGGCCCAGGGTTCGCGGGTTTGGAACCCCGGGCACGCACTGAAGCACCGCTTGTCACGCCATGCTGTGGCGGCATCCCATATAAAGTAGAGGAAGATGGGCAGCTCAGGGCCAATCTGCCTCGGCAAAAAAAGAAGAGGATAGGCATTGGATGTTAGCTCAGGGCTGATCTTCCTCACCAAAAAAAAAAAAAAGTAAATTATATAGAATGTTAGCATTCAGATTGGCTTCTTTCAGATAGCAGTGTGCATTTTAAATTCCTCCACAACTTTTCACATACTGGTAGCTCATTTCTTTTTAGCTCAATAAGTTTTAGTGTGGTGAGTTTTTAAAAAATACTGTCTTGACCCAGTTTTGAGGCCATGGCTAGAGACCAGTCAGTTCCCCTTCTTGAGCAACTGATTAAATTCATACCCCCAGTCACCTCTCTTATCGCGCTCTCACACTCTGGGCCACTGTACACCCCAGGGCCAGGTACCAGGCAACCAGGGATAGCTCCTAGGTCCCAGAGCCAGCTGAAATTATTCAAAGTAGTAGTATTTATTAAAGCAACAGGTTGAAGGATATTGACTACTAAAACCACTATTGCCACTTATCAGACATTAATCAATCAAATATTTATTAGTCACCTAATATTTTTCTAGGCACCGGGGAAGATAATAAGTAATGAAAAGGCGTGGTAGCTGCTTTCAAGAGATTTACAGCTTGAGAGATAAGTTACATTGGACTAGAATCATTGAGAAAAGATTGGTGGAATGGACGATGTGAGGGCTGACCCAGGCCTGGAAGGTCAGATAACTCATAGCAGGTAGAAAAGAATACATGTGAAGCACCAGGCTTCACCTTATCGTGAGTGCCTCAAGTATTGTAAACACTTGATATTTTCATTACATAACCAGCTCCTCAAGAAGGCAAAGCAGACAGCTCCTACTAAATGGTTGATTGGAAAGGGCCAACAATACCCCAATCCCTGTATGAAAATATCACTTCTACTGCTATAGACTGAAAATTTGCGCTCTCTTCAAATTCATATGTTAAATCCTAACTCCCAATGTGATGGTATTAGGAGATGAGGTCATAAGGATGCAACCTTCATGAATGGGACTAGTGCCCTTATATAAGAGACCACAGAGAGCTTCCTTGCCCCTCTTCCGTGTGAGGACTCAGCAAGAAGACAGCCGTCTATGAACCAGGAAGCGAGTTCTCACTAGACACTGAATCTGCTGGCACATTGATCTTGGACTTCTAAGACTCCAGAGTTGTAAGAAATAAATTTATGTTGTTTATGAGCCACCCAGTCTACGGTCTTTTTGTTATAGCAGCCCAAATAGATTAAGACACCTACCATCTCTCTACTCCTACATACTACATTAGATTCATTCTGCTCTAGAAAACATTTAATTTTTAAGAGACATTAGTTAAAAGGGAAATGCCTCTATGGAGTGAGGAGATGGTTATAACTTAAGCGTTAATCCATTCTCTTATGTGTCTTTCATGTATATATTCAACAGATATACCTTGAGTCCCTACTCTATAGTAAACATTATGCTGGATCGTGGGTATAAAAGATGAATAGACTATAATCCCTGCCTCAAGGAGCTCAGGGCTAGTGTGAAAGGAAGATGTGTGCACCAATGAGCATGATACAATGTGATTCATGCCATTTTACTGATAAAAAGAGAGCGATGGAGGATTATGGAGGCCATGGAATATTATGAGGCTGGAGGGCTGTGGGAGCAGCTATGTGTACAAAAGAGGAAAGAAGGCTTCATCTTCATCTTCTTCATTGTTGCCCTTTGATTTCCTTCCTAAGCAATTCTCCTCAAGGCCTGTAGGGAGCACCAAGCTTAGTAGGTGTCTTTGGGAGATGAAGGGGAACTTCTGTGGTTCTTCCCACCAGGAGGAGGAAGGTGACCACGCAGGTGGGTCTCAGCCCAGGATGGGATGTTGGAACCTGAGCGTGGCAAGCAGGGCTGTCCTGCAGGAAAGGGCACCGGCTGAAGCACAGGAGGAGGGCGTCTGTATGAGGAGACAGCAGTGGCAGCTATAGAGATTGATCAACTAAGTAAATATATTCAGAATAATGTGGCGTAGATGTTTCACTGCTGGAGAAGGGAATTCCATATATGAAAATGAGAAAACAAGAATGAACTCTGTAGCATATTAGAATTGGAGGTTTCAGTGTGAACTCATGATTTTCAATATATATAAGAGAGAGATATATACAGGAACAAATATAGAAGTGTGTTGTTTTTTTGGTTTGTTTTTGGTGTGTGTGTGTGTGTGTGTGTGTGTCTGTGTATTTCCCAGTTCTGTACAAGACAGCAGTGACAAACAAATAGCGATGAGCACACCAAACACCCAGATCTTTGGCTGATTCAATAGCTGGGGCAGGGAGGTTACAAGATGAGCCTGCAAAATCTTGTTGTTCTGGAACCAATGAAGTGCTCAAAGAATGATGAGAACAGGCCAAAAGGACGTAGGATCCAGTGTGAAGGGGCTCCCACTGGCCAATCCTGAGACAACTTGAGCATCAAAATAAATAACAATGGTAACAGATTATAACATTTCGAATAAAATAGGAATCCATGTACTCATACTTATATAAATAACTGAATAAATAAATTAAAAGTTTGATGAGAAATGGGACAGCAACGTAGGCTGAAAGTAATTCCTCACAAAATACTTGTTAACTACAAAAGGAAAAAAAGTAATTGTTCAGTGGAGAAGCCTGGCAGAAACCACCTTAATTAAGTTATCAATGCTGATATCATCAGATATAGGAAAAATCAAAATCATGTGTGGCCTGATAGGATGCAATGAGACACACACAGTATCACTTCTGTAATATTCTTTCTCAAAGAGTAGAACGCTGGCTCTAATCATGGGGAAACATCAGATGAAGATCAAGCTAGGTATATTCTACAAAAACTGTTCTGTAATCTTCAAAGGTGTTGAGATCATGAAAGTCAAGAAAAGATGAGGAACTATTCTGCGTTGAACGAGACTATGACAACTAAATGGATTGTGTGTTTCTGACTGGACTCTTCTGCAGTAAAAGATGTTTTGGAGAAACTGAGGAAACATGAGCCTGATCTGTGGATTAGATGGTAGTAATGTATAAATGTTAATTTCCTAATTTTGGTGATTGTATTTGATAATATAGGAGAAATATACTTTTTTTTTTTTTTTAATAATGTAGGAGAACTGTCTTTGTGTATAGAACATATAAACTAAGGACATTCAGGATTCAGGATATCGTGTTAGCAACTTACTGTCAAACAGTTTAAGGAAAACAGTTCTTTGTACTGTATGCATAACTTTTCTACAACTACAAGATTATTAAAAAAAAGTTGGGGGGAGAGAAGTGCTTATCAAGAGGCCTAAACATGTTATCAGTTAACACTTTAGGGGGGGCTTCTTTGATATTCTGTTGAGAATGCAGCTCTGGAAAATACACGTCCCGATGGGTTGCCTACCACTCCTCTAAGTG
Source organism: Ceratotherium simum simum (assembly GCF_057802395.1). Taxonomy (NCBI): domain Eukaryota; kingdom Metazoa; phylum Chordata; class Mammalia; order Perissodactyla; family Rhinocerotidae; genus Ceratotherium; species Ceratotherium simum. The sequence goes on from NC_141901.1 coordinate 79,633,405, forward strand.
CACGGCTGGAGCTGGGATTTCAGGGGCGTGGGGTCCAGGCCTGGCTTTGCAGTTTAACAGTGGAATGTCTTCAGAGAAAACTTCTACTTTCTCTGGATGGCTATTTCTTCATCTGTAAAACCAGGGGTTGACGGAGGAGCTCCCTTCCAGCTCTAAAATTCAACACTGTGATCTCATCTTTTAATATATTCCAGCTCACCACCTGCACTGTGGTGGTCCTTGTTGCGAAGTTCTCAGTTGTCTGTATCTAGCTGCCCCAGGGAGGTCTCTGACTAATGTGGTGTTGCCTCATTTGGCAGTTTGGTCAACTTGGCCTGATTTAATTCTCCTCAGGCAGGAGGATTAGTGTCTCTGACATGCAGAGCTCTGGGAAGGGAACACACCCTGTTCTAATAGTGCAGTGATGGCCTACGAGATAAATCCATGCTCTCTTCTGGCCTGTATAATTCCAGCAGCGTGACTTGAGGCTCAGTTGGGTACTGGCCACAGAGAACTTTTCCTTGAAAGATCTCCAAATATTAATTCTGGAGATGATGGTGGAGCCAGAAGTTGACGAGCCAGATGGGCAACACTGCTTCATCATGAGATTCTCATCTCCCCACACCCAGTCCCGTCTGAGTTTCAGAACATATGAAGAATCTTTAGCAACCTCCACACATACATGCCAACCACACATGAAAACCAGTCATTCCTGTTGACATTTTGCCAATGGATATTAATGTGTTATAGTGTGCTGAAAATGCTCTCTGCTTAATGATAACCAGACTTAAGAGACTGAGAACAAGATGCAAGACTACTGAAAAACGAAGGGCAATAATCTGCATGGCATATTTTTTCATATAGTGTAAATTTCCAAATTCCAAAGGCAGGAGATTTTATATATAATTTCACTGGGGATCTTTCATCAGGTATTTTTTATTAAGAATCAGTGATGTGTCGGGAGGACTTGGTTGCTTCAGAAAGAACGCCAGCAGGATTTAGGAATTTCTTTGCCAAATTACCTTAGTGCCTGGCACACAAGTGATGCTCAATAAACACATGTTGAATGAAGGTATAAAAGAATATATTCACCTGTGACGATGATATTCGTGGAGGTGAGCGCAGGCAGCTACTATATTTTTAAAACTGTGCAATTTAAGTTTTCTGTAGAATTCCAAACCAGATAGAGATTTAATAAGAATTGGTTAAAACTAATGATAAATGTTTCCTGAATGAAATAGAGAGCTCAGCCTGAGAGATCTTTTTCTGTTAGCTGGAATTCTGTTTCTTTTTTTATTTTTTTAGCTCCAGGTACGGCAGTTGGGGGCATACTGTCTCGTCCGCACACCACCCTGCAATTCTTCAAGTAAGGGCACCATAAACTAGAATGATGCTTCCTTATGCATGCACTGAGATTTCCCTCCTGCAGCTCGATCCTGCCGCAGGGATGATGGCTTGCTTATAGAGCTTGGGTAATGAATAGCCCAAGATTTATTTTCACATTGATTTAGGACAATCTTCTCACTGTCACTGTGCCAACACCATCAGCACAACTAGGTGTTGCATAAAAATGCACAAGCTTTGGAGAAAAAGAAAAGAGGCTGAGTTCAAATGTCTGCTCTGTCACTCATCAACTGCATGACCTTGGGTGGTTATTGAACAAATGTGAGCCTCATTTTCTTTGCAGGGATGTTGTTCCAGTTAAACAAGATCACATCTGTACAGCACCTGGCACTTAGTAGGCCCACAGTGGTAATTTCCTCTTAGTTAATTTTCTATGAGCCCACTTTGTTCCCCATCACCTCAGCCCTCTTGTTTTTGCCTGCCCTTCCCTATTTCCCCTTCTCTCCTGGCTTTAACCTGAGGCAAATAAATAATCACCAGCTCACCCTACACTTGGACCATTCCTGTGATGCTGTTACTTGGTCAGCATCTCCTTGTCGCTCTCATAGGGAAGGTGAGAGTTTGAGATTCTTGGATGTGCCCTAGGTGCCTTCCACCAGAACAGAAGCCTGTTACCTTGTGCCGTGATGGTTTCAATAGAAACGTGTAATTTTAAAATTCACATTTGTGATTTAAGTTCACATTCCTGCTCAATTCATATAGCCCCACCTTAAGATTTTTCCATAAAGGATGGGTTCCAATGACCTTGTCTCAGCTTCTGTGGGTGCTGAGGATGCAGACACCTCCATCCAATCACTGCAGTTGACATTCAGTACCATGGTCACCTCCAAACCACCAAACCACTGAGTGACTGTCACCTATCTTTAGCATCATTAGGTATGATGGTCTATTTCTGACACAGCAGCCAGAGTGACTCTTTAAAACATGTCAGAGAATAAACAGCACTCTCCTGTTCAGTGGCTTCCTATCTTACCTAGAATAAAAGTTTGGACCTTACCTCCCATAGCCTGGGAGAGCCTAGGGGACCTGGCCTTGCCTTCCCTGCAACCTCATCTCCTTCGTCTCTCTCTTGTTCACTGTGTTCCAACCACACGAGCCTCTGCTGTTTCTCTACCACATAGAAGTCAAGGCCCCACCTCAGGACTTTCATTCCTGTAGTTGCCCATGCCTGGATGCTCATCCACCCACATAGCCATGTTATTCCAGTCCCTGCTCAAATGTCACCTCTTCAGGGAGGTCCTCTCTGACTGTCCTGTCTAAATTAGCACCAGCAACCGCCACTCTCTGTCCCTTAATCAGCCTGAGTTTTCTGCATACACAAACACATGTTTTTTATTTGTTTCAAGCCTGTCTCTCCCTATAGAATGTAGGATCTCTAGAACGTAGGGCCGTTATTTCCCTCACTGCAGTACCTCCAGAGCCGAGAATAGTGCCAGCCCAGGGAAGGCCTTCAGTGAATGTTTGGTGATTGAATGAAGGAACGGGTTCATTTAGGAATAGTCCTGAGGCTGGTCTGTGGTTTGGTAAGAAAAGGGCTGTGGAACCACTTTTGCTCTCAAGACATTGGGATGCTATGTCTCCATAATAAGAACAAGAACAGCAGCAATGTAATAGCTTCAATTTATTGAATGTTACATGGTCTTGCTCAGTAGGAATCTGCAAGTTGTTTGTGATCATTCATGAGCTTATAATTTTATCACTTTGGTCTATGGAAAAATGTACAATAGTTTATTACAAGGTTATTACAAAGAAAATGCACAGTTTTTAAACTACTATTCCAAGATAGTGCATCACGAAAATTATAGTCTTGTCTACTATGTACCCAGAATGGTGTGTCATATGAGGTCTTCTTACAGTTCTAGTCCTTTCCCTGACACATCCCCCAACGCTCTATCTTGACCCTCCCCCCGACCCAAACCATCCCTGTCCAACAAATCTAGACAAAGCGTCTGGGAGCACACGGTTGGGTTCTGAAACTTGAGTGCTAGAATGAGACAGGTCTGGTTCAAATGTACATGGTCTTGGATTAGTTACTTAAAGTCTCTGTGTCTCAGTTTCCTCATCCTTTAAATGGGGATGATAGTAGTTCCTCCATCATAGGTATGTACTATTTGAGGAGTAAATCAAGTAATGCATCATGTGATTGGCGTCACTTAACCATTGTTAACATTAATCAAAAGCGGCCTAAGTGTTTGGGGCCTCAGAAAGGCAGTTATTGCCCCCCGCCAAATGTTCTTTTCTAATGTGAGACCAAGAAATACTTTTCTTTAGGGTATATATTTAAAATTATACCAGTCTGGAGAAATTCATACAAATTTGCCTATGTGCAAATTTAAAATGGTGGCAGATGTCTGCTCTATAAAAAGTGTTTTGAATATACGGTCTAATTGTCCTTGTAGCTTTCACTATGGTCTGTACGTGACTTGGGCACCTTCAGGTCTCAACCCTTGGGTGGAGTGAATGAATCTTTAGGATTTGTTTTGTTACGCCATTTTCATTGATTTTTTTTTCCCTTGTTAGTTTTCTTTTGTTTTGTTTTTAGTACAATTTGCACCAATTGCCTTACAGAAAACCTTTAACTCCTTGAGTAGTGTGAGAGGAATAGTTCCAGGAATAGACTCAGTGAATGACTGGTGTGCCTGTACAGGGGAGCAGATGTAAGACGGCTCCACTGGGGGCAAATTCAGACAAGGTCCTTTTGTATCACTCAGAGGGAGATGTTCAGAGCTCACATCTTTCTCTTAAACCACAGCCACTTCTCTTCAAGCACTGCATCACTGACCTCACCTGGGTACGAGGGCAATTTCATTAATATTCCTTTCGTTGAGCATCAGCTTTTTGTGTGTGTGTGTGAGGAAGATCAGCCCTGAGCTAACATCCGTGCTAATCCTCCTCTTTTTGCTGAGGAAGACAGGCCCTGAGCTAACATCTATCGCCAATCCTCCTCCTTCCCCCCACCCCCGCCAAAGCCCCAGTATATAGTTGTATGTCATAGTTGCACATGCTTCTAGTTGCTGTATGTGGGATGCTGCCTCAGCATGGCCGGAGAAGCGGTGCGTTGGTGCGTGCCCAGGATCCGAACCCAGGCCGCCAGTAGCAGAGCACGTGCACTTAAGTACTAAGCCGCGGGGCGGGCTCCTAACCTCAGCTTTTATTTGAAGGAAGAAATACATATTATTTCAAATGGTTACACACACACACACACTTATACACAAACATAAACATACATGTGCACATCTGAGGCTGGGACGATCCAGAGAGACCAAAAAAAGTAAGATAATCCATAGACATATCCCTGAAATGATCTTGAGTCAACTTTTGGAGTCAAAAATTGCTCAATGACAACCATTTGTCTCTCTAGGGTAAATTTCATAGTCACATAGGGAATGTGGGTGCAGAGATCTGCAGGAGCCCAGGGGTACAGGCATGTGTGTTTTGAGGTTGGGTGTGGACACCAGGCGAAGGGGGAGGACAAGAAACAGATTACCCAACAGAAATAATTTCCTATTTCTTGCATACCCTTCCACTCACAATAAAATATACTTTTCCAAATTGTGCATTGGCTGTTAGCAGTGTCTGAGACAGAGTGCCCGGGCTGTGATTTTTCTTTTTCCAGCAGGAAACTAGGAAATGAGTCATAAAACATTAATACTGCCTTAAAATAACTTAGGGTCAGGTGATCCCAAGATGAACTCGAGTTGAGCACCAGAGGGGAGCTGCACCTCCAGAGGAGAAATTTCATTAAAGAGGACTTGCCCTTTCCCACAGAGAGTTCTGGGTCAGACTCCTTGGAGCTGGGAGGGCAGTGTCATGTTGAGTGGGAATCCTGGCTGCTTCACACATCTGTGGAGTGCTCCTCTTCTCAGAAGCAGAAATAACCGAAGAAGGGAGGCCACTTCTCTACTCTACACAAAGGTACTCTAACAGCAGCTGGGCCCATTATGAAGAGTTTCCAAGTATCCACAACCTTGACCAAATTTAGGACTTCACTAATTTGGACAGGTGATAACTTAGGGAGAGCTACGTTGGAATATAGGGTAGTGGTTAAGTGCACAGGTTTAGGAGTCAGAACTAGGTTAGAATCCTGGCTTTGTTTCTTATTAGCTGTGACCTTGAACAATTTTTCTACTCCCTCAAACTGGGACAATAATACCTAATTATAAAGTAGTTTTCAGGATTAAATGAAATAACGAATGCACAACCATCATGATTAAACAGTAAAGTCACATTCTCTTTCATATTTAAATTACCCTAAGCTCTCATCCTACTGATTATAGGCAATACAATTTTCTGCTGGATCCCCCTAACCCTAGTTAATTTTGGGAATACAGAGAAAATACTTACAAGTTCTACAAATTAACCCTTGTAGTTATTATTCCTCTGAAAGGTTTCTGCTCCTTATATCTCCTGTAACCTCATGCCATTGTGTAACTCACTTCTCTGGGCTTGAACTAGTTAGAATGAAACCACAGCTAGCCCATATAGTGCCTTTGTGTGAATTAGCAAAAGGTGGCCCCTCCAGACAGCACCATGGCTTTGCAAACAGACTAGGCCTTTGGATGAATTAGAAAATGGTATTCTCTTTATCCCAGTGGGCTCAGCCTCATATCAGGATTCAGTTTGTTGAGGGGAGTGCAGTGGATTTTAGCCCCCAATCCCTCTTCCTCAGCTAGATGCTTTCAGGCAGTAAAAAAACCAATACAACCTTGAGCGATAGCCCTGGGTAGTCCTTGGCTGCATGTAACAGAAAATCCCAAAGCAACACTGGCTTAAACAAAATAAAAATTTATTTCCTGCTCACATAAAAGGAAGTAGGCCTTCCAGGGTTGATCTGACCACTTCATGGTGTCATTAGAGTCCTAGGTTCCTGTTTTTCTGCTCCACTATCCTCAGTGTATGGCTTCCATTGTCAAAGTAATCTAATCGTCCTGAATAGCCATAGAGCTCACACTATCTTATCTAAGTTCTAAGTAGTAAGAAGGAGGAAGGGATGAAGATGGGCATGCCCTTGTGCACATAAGAATAGTTTTGCATAAATCTTATTGACCATATCACCACACCTGTCTGCAAAGGAAACTGAGAGATGTTTTATTTTTAGCTGAGCACATAGTTATGTAGTGATGTATATTATTGACGAGGAGGAGAAAATGGATGTTGGGGGTAGGCAGTAGGCAGTTGGTAGGCAAGGCTTTTCTTGCTCCCAGTTCTACTTTGTTCTAAACATGGACCCAGTCACTCCCTTACCATTCTACCGCGCTTCCCCATCCTCAGCTCAAAACCACTAAGAATCTGATTTAATAAAGTTTAATAGAATGCAGAGAAGAATAAGAAAACAATACTGCAGAGAGCTGAAGGCAATTAAGTACATAGGTTCTAGAGTCAGAATGTCTGGGTCCAAACACTGGCTGTATGATAATTTCTTGGCTGTAAAACTTTGGGCAGATTTCTCACTAACCTTTCTGGGCTTCTGATTTCCCAATCTGCAAAATAACAGGGTTGTTATGAGTATTAAATCAGATACTATACATGTAGCCCATTTAGTGCAAAGTGGATGCATTTCTGCAAATCAGCATTCTAAAGGGTATGAGAGCAGATGGGCTATGACGTACCTCTGGCCATAGTTTCCTGTGGATACCATTTATAAGAATGTTTGTCCAGGCTTCCATTCTGCAGTGATATTTCTGAAGTCCTTCCTAATGTTAAAAGCCCCACCAATCCCTACTGCCCGCTGATCTTTAATCTTGGTTTGCTCCATCGTATCCTTGAACAGCCAGAAAACTTGCATTTGAACAGTTAGTAAAATTCTCCTTCTTTGTGGCAACATGAACATGCTCCTTGCTTACCTTTGTCAGCCATTACTCAACAAAACTATTTGCCAGAAATAAATGGCAGAAAGAGAGCCACAGAAGAGTAAAGATTACAGAATGCACTCAATTCTTTAAGAGTGTCTGCAGCATCTGACTCCCATGTTTCTTGGCCACAAGTGAACAGTAGGGTCTGCTCTGCCAGCTCTCACGTATTATCCACATGACGGGATGTAGACTATATTGGACGGCCATAGATAAAGGCTCATATTCTTAATTTCTTTATTTTGAGGAAAATCATTTAAAGACAAACAGAAATATTAGTGAATCAATATTGTGTCCGGTAACATTAAATGGGTTAGGAGTATATCTAAAAATCACACTACTTAACTGAGAGAAAGTCCTCAATAAATGTTCAGTAAAGACATAAAAATGAAAATGTACACTGCAGCCAACAACGATTACTTTTGGAGTTTATGGGCTCTTACTCCCCATTTGAAGGTCCTTGATTTGCTCCCCACAGGCTCCCACGCAGCAGAGGCCCCATTCCTTATGAGAGCCCCACTCCAGAGCTCACAATGCTCTGCAGCTTCAGACCTCTCACGTGTCTTGGTCGTCAGTGTGTAAGATTGGTGGGGGCCATCCCCTCCCTCTGTCCAAGGCCATGTTCTTTCCTACCTGAGCATGACTAGCAGTAGAAACTTTCATTTCCTTCAGGGGAAGCTCCTAAGCCCACCAGAGGTATGGTCTGAACTCCACTGTCCTGACAAGACAATCACAATAGTTGAGAGTATATTGCTCAAAAGTAGGCTTTTTTCCAACTTAAGTAATACCACGTGTGGGCTCCAAAATCCAGTCTAAATCCATATTTTCGAAACACATTTCTCTACATCTGCAAAGATAGAGCATAATTAAAGCTTGATCTAGTTTATATGGTAGTAATAAAAAAAACACTTGATATGTTAGTCTATTAACATCATCATTAAGATTTATGGTGATGTCACATTTTTTTTTTCTCCCAAAAACCAAGGATGGGAACTTGCTTTGCATTAGTAATAGTAAGTTTTCTTGATAATAATCCCAACCTCTTATCCCCAAAACAATGTCCCAAAGGTATCCACCTGGAGAAACTGAAAACTTTCAACCACTCCCAAATTGCACTTCTGTTCCTTAAAAAGAAAATAAAAATTTCTCTTTCACTGGGGACCTCACTACATATATATAGATCTAGCCAGTGTTTAACATACGATAAGCACTAAAATAGTAGCTATTGTTTCTACCTCCTTCTTTGTAAAAGAAGCCTTTTCATAGCTTTGAATAAAGTGCTTATATAAAATAAGGCTTCAATATTGTAAAATCAAGATCACGTAAAAGAAAAGACCTATGTTAATTGCAAAAGACAGTACATTACTACGAGTTTCCTTGTAGCCAGGACAAAGAAAGGCAACATGTCAAGCTTTATAACTCAGAAATGACTAAGCACGCCAGTTCTTCAAGGGAGCAATATTTTCATGGCAGAGCATTCTAAAAGATATTTCCCCAATGGAATCTTTTATAGAAGGCACTGAGAGGCATAATATACAATGTCCTTGAAAACACATTTACAAAATCTGTACTAACAGATTTCATATGGCTATTTCTTGTAAGAACTGAGAAAAATCTAAAAGCACAGGGGTTTTGTGCAAGGAAAGACAATTCTCAAGGCAGCTAGGCTGATGTGGAGGTCTGCTGGACTGACGGATAGACATGAGGACGCCTCAGAGTGTAGACGCCAGCCTTCGGCTTTTGGCTTGCTCCCCAAATATTCTTTCCTCTTCTTTGTATGCCAGACATTGAAGATGAGCTGTCTGTCTAGTGGCTATTATCTTCAGAGGATGTGATAAGGACCAAAGAAGTAATTGAAAGAGTTGAATTTGACCTTTGGAGGTATCTTTAAAAAACAAAAAGCTTGCTGAGCACATTGAAATACAGAGATAATGTTTATAACTACTTAGACATAAGTTTATCTTTTCAAGTTTTTTATTACAAAAATAAATACAACACAGAAAACTGGTTAGTAAAGAAAAAACTCCTCATACTCTTATAATCATAATGTGATTACTGTGGTGATTTTAAAATATATCCATAAATTCTTTGATAATCCTCCTTTCAAAAGGTAGAAGCTAATTCCCCTTAAGTGAGTGCTGTACTTTGCGACTTGATTCTAACAAATAGAGTGAGGAAAAAGTGAAAATGTGTGACTTCCAAATCTAGGTCATAGAAAGCACGTGGCTTCTTCCTTGCTCTTGGATCACTTGCTCTGGCGGAAGCCAGCTGCCATTTTGCAAGGATGCTCAGGAGCCCTGTGGAGAGGCCCACATGGTGAGGAATTGATGCTTCCTGCCAAGAGATAACAAGGAACTGAGGCTTCCTGCCACCAGCCGTGGGAGTGAGCCTTCGTAGAAGCAGATCCTTGAGCCCCAGACAAGCTTTCGGATGACTACAGCCCTAGCTAACGGCTCGGCTGTGACCTCATGAGAGAGTCTGAGGCAGCACTAGCCAGCTAAGTCTCTCCTAAATTCCTGACCTGCAGAAAACTGTGCGATTATAAATGCCTGTTGCTTTAAGCTGCTAAGTTATGTGGGTAGTTTGGTTACACAGCAACAGATAACTAATGTAATCACTGTTAATACTCTTTTGGTTTATTTACTTCCTTTTTTCTCTGCTGCAGAGAAGCATTTGCTCTATAGGTCCAATCAAAATGCGCATAAACTTGTCTCTTATGTTTTTTACTTAATTTTTGGGAGGCAAAATACTGGAGTGATTGAGAATGCAAACTGTGGAGCCAGCTTACCTGGGTTTGAATCCTGCCTTCTCTCTTTCTATGCGATTTTGGGTATAACACTTTTTTTGGACCTAATTTTTCTCAGATGTAAATTGAATATGATAATTATACATAGGGTTATTGTGAGGATTCAATGAGTTATTACGTATAGAATGATTAGAAGAGTATCTGGTGCATAGTGAGCACTGTAGAAGAGTAAGTAATTACCGTCCGATATAGGTATTAAGAATTACTTTTTCCCCCAATTTTTTCATTGTGGTAAAATACACATAACATAAAATTTACTATCCTAAATCATTTTTAAGGGTACAGTTCAGTGGTATTAAGCATATTACATTCATATTGTTGTACAACCAGCACCACCACCCATCTCCAGAACTCTTGTTACCTTACAAAACTAAAACTCTATATACATTAAACAATAATTCTCCATTCCCTCCTCCCTCCCTGGCAACAACTGTTCTACTTTCTGTCTCTATGATTTTGACTATTCTATGTACCTCATGTAAGTGGGTATTTGTTGTAAGTATTTGTTGTTCTGTGACTGGCATATTTTACTTAGCAGAATGTCTTCAAGGTTCATCCACGTTATAGCATACGTCAGAATTTCCTTCCTTTTTAAGGTTAAATACTGTTCCATTGCATATACCACATTTCATTTTGCTTATCCATTGATCTGTGGATGGACATTTACGTTGCTTCTATGTTTTAGTTATTATGAATAATGCTGCTATGAACGTGGGGGTACAAACATCTTTTCAATATCCTGCTTTCAATTCTTCTGAGTATACACCCAGAAGTGGAATTGCTGGATCATATGATAATTCTATTTTTAATTTTCTCAGGAACTGCCATACTGTTTTCTACAGTGGCTGTACCATTTTACATTCCCACCAACAGTGCACAAGCATTCCAATTTCTCCACATCCTCACCAGTACTGGTTATTTTCTGTTTTTTGGATAGTAGCCATCCTAACGGGCATGAGATGGTATCTCATTGTAGTTTTGGTCTGCATTTCCCTGATGATTAGTGATGTTGAGCATCTTTTCATGTGCTTATTGGTCATTTGTATCCCTTCTTTGGAGAAATGTCTGTTCAACTCCTTTGTCCATTTTCGAATAGGGATTTTTTTTGTTGTTGTTGTTGAGTTCTAAGAATTCTTTATATATTCTGGATATTAATCCCTTATCAGATATATGACTTGCAAATATTTTGTCCCATTCTGTGGGTTGCTTTTTTTACTCTGTTTGTTAGTGTCTTTTGATGCACAAAATTTTTACATTTTCATAGAGTCCAATTTGTCTATTTTTTTTTTTGCTACTCATGTCTTTGGTCATATCTAAGAAATCATGACCAAATCTAATGTCATGAGGCTTCTGCCTTATATATTCTCCTAGGAGTTTTGTAGTTTTAGGTCTTACATTGAGGTCATGGTCTGTTTTGAGTTAATTTTTGTATATGGTGTTATATAAGGTTCCAATTTCATTCTTTTGCATCCAGTTTTCCCAGGACCATTTGTTGAAAAGACCGTCTTTTCCCCCATTGAATTGTCTTGGCACCCTTGTTGAAAATCATTTGATTATATATGTGAGGGTGCAGTTCTGGACTCTATTCTATTCCGTTGGTCTATATGTTTGTCTTTACACCAGTACCACACTATTTTGATTACTTTAGCTTTGTAGTAAGTTTTGAAATCAGGAAATGTGACTCCTCCTTCTTTGTTCTTTATCAGGATTGTTTTGGCTATTAGGGATCAGTCCCTTGACATTCCATATGAATTTTAAGATGAATTTTTCTATTTCTACAAAAAACATCATTGGGATTAAATCTGGAGATTGCTTTGGGTAGTATTGACATCTTAATAATATTAAGTCTCCCAATCCATGAACATGGGATATCTTTCCATTTATTTATGTCTTCTTTAATTTCTTTCAGAAATGTTTTGTAGTTTTCATTGTACAAGGCTTTCACCTCCTTGGTTAAGGTCTTAAGTATTTTATTCTTTTCGATGCCATTGTAAATGGAAAAGTTTTCTTAACTTCCTTTTTGGATTGTTCATTGTTAGTGTATAGAAGTGCAACTGATTTTTGCATGTTGACTATGTATCCTGCTCCTTTGCTGAATTCATTTGTTAGTTCTAACAGGTTTTTTTTTCCGCGTGTGGACTCTTTGGAGTTTTCTACATATAAGATCACATCATCTATGAAGAGATCATTTTCCTTTTTGCTTTCCAATTTGGATGCATGTTATTTCTTTTTCTTGCCTAATTACTCTGGCTAGGACTTCTCATACTATGTTGAATAGAAGTGGTGAAAGCGGGTATCTTGCTTTGTTCCTGATCTTAGAAGAAAAGATTTCAGTTTTTCACCATTGAGTATGACATCCACTGTGAGTTTTTCATATATTACTTTTATTTTGTTGAGGTAGTTTCCTTCTATTCCTGGTTTTTTGAGTGTTTTTATCATGAAAGGGTGTTTAATTTCTATATCAATTGAGATAATTGTGGAGTTTTTTCTTCCATTCTGTTAATGTGGTGTATACATTGATCAATTTTCCTATGTTGAAAAATCCCTGCGTTCCAGGAATAAATTCCACTTGCTCACGATGTATATTTCTTTTAATATGCTCCTGAATTTGGTTTTCTAGTATTTTTTTTGAGGATTTTTCATCAATATTCATAACAGATATTGATCTATAGTTTTCTTTTCTTGTGGTATTTTTGTCTAGCTTTGATATCAGGGTAATTCTGGCCTCATAAAATGAGTTAGAGAGTGTCCCCTCTTCTTCAATTTTTTGGAAAAATTTGAGAAGCATTGGTGTCATTTCTTTTTTAATTTCTTTGTGCTTTAGTCTTGGTAGGTTTTGTGTTTTTAGGAACTTTCCATTTCATTTAGGTTATCCAATTTGTTAGTGTACAATTGCTCATAATGCTCTCTTATAATCCTTTCTGTTTCTCCATAATCAGTAGAAATGATCCCACTTTCATTTCTGATTTCAATAGCTTAAGTGTTCTTTTTTTTTTAGTCCATCTAGCTAAAGTTTTGTCAATTTTGTTGATCTTTTTGAAGAAATAACTTTTGGTTTTGTTAATTTTCTCTATTATTTTTCTATTCTCTATTTCATTTATCTCTAATCTTTATTATGTGCTTCCTTCTGCTAGCTTTGGATTTAATTTGTTCTTCTTTTCCTAGTTTATTAAGTTATAAAGTTGTTGATTTGAGATCTTTCTTGTCATTTTTGTGTCTCTTCTTGAATCTTTGTAGTAGCAGGCTGGCATGTAGTCTGAGAGTGGACAGCTCCTAGTGGGGTCTTGAGATCTCAGGCATTAATTTCAGCTGAGTTTTGCTGCATCAAAACTCACCAGTGTGCCAAGGTCCAGACAATTGGGACATTGGTCCCAGATGCCTGGGAATCAAGACACCAGAGTTTAAGTTTTAGTGCTGCTGCTTATTAGCTGTGTGATCTTGAGCAAGGTCAAGGTTGATTTTTCTCAATCATATATTTCTGGGATAATAATTCTCACCTTGTAAGGAGTGTAGTGAGGATACAATAAAATAGCTTTTATCAAAGTACAAAGTAAAAATATAAAGATAGTTATTATTCCTAGAACTGTGACATTCCTGGAGGCAGGGAACTGTGCCTTTTTCTCCTTCTAGTGAATGAATTCCATAGTAGCTTTGACTGTGCTTGAATCATATAGAGGGGCCGTGTATCTCTAGCATCTAGCACATAATGGGCACTCAGTAAATGTCAATTGAATGAATGAACGAGTTGCTCTTACTTTGAATGGTGACTGTGTGACTTTTGGCAAGTCGTTCAGCATCTGGATGCCTCAGCTCTGCCTCCCACTAGAGCTGCTCCTCCATCAACAGGAATTCCTTCAGGGGTCAGTTCTTTCAGAGCCAGAGCCAGCATCAGCACCAATGTTTGCCATTATCATAAGAGAGGCCCCAGGACTTTGCTAGATGCTATCCCACTGGGATGACTGAGCAGAAGTAGGAGAAAAACAGGCAAAATGAGTAGCATTAGCTTGTCTCAGCATTTCTTCGTCTGCTTCTTGTCATCTTTCTTGCTTCCCTAACACACACACACACACACACACACACACACACAAACACACACGTCTGCTCTCTTCCATCCAGAAAGATGCACGTGCATTTCCAAAGTATCACTTTAGGGCTGGAATCCAAAGTCTTCTCTTCTCTGAAATTCACTGTGCACTTGCCACTTGGCAGAGCCTGCAGACAGCTCTGTGGGTGTTTTTATAGTAAGCACTAAAAAAAATTGCCACACCACTAATAAAGTTTTCCTTATTGTTGTAACTGTTGGCAAAGGCAAATGTCTGGGGAGACTGACTGCCTGAAAAGCTTCATTATGCTGCAAGAATATTTTTGATAGAATTTCAACAGCTCCTGACTGACTGTCAGCTTCACTGTGTGGCTTTTTAAAGTCGGACCCCCCACTCCCTAATTGGTCTTCAAACTCACAAAAACATCCAGGTCAGTTGTTGAGTTTCTGAATCTTTCCAAGTAATTAGCAGGTAGAATTACCAGGTAGTAGGCAGTGTTTGCTTATAATCCGTCAATAGTGGCTGCAGTGGGGGTAACTGTCATCTTGAGTGGCCCTGCAACCATGTCTAATTTAAAGAGTCAATAGAGAGTTTATTTCTGTCTTTTGTTCCCACAGCCAGGTTGTGAGTTTTCCCTTTAGAAATCCAGACTCAAAGTAAAACAGATATTTGGAACACGTGAATTTCAAGGAAAAAATTTCCCCAGCAACCCCAAACCTGTAAAAGCATTTAGGCATCATTCCTCTAGCCACGTGACTTGGTCAAGTTATATCAACCTATGTATTCGAGGCAGATACCCAGTATCTGATAAACGCAAGATGGACATTCAGCCTTTTGCTAGGCAGCAAAGTTATGCTTTGCCAACTGGATTGGGGACAGGAGGTGGTGCAGATGAGGGTCTTTTAACAATTACTAACACTTGCCTAGTAATATCAGTGGCTGCTACCACCACTAGGCTTCTTGTTTTTGACTCATATCTTTTCTCTCTTAATTCCTCACTGAACTGTTTTCCAGTTCAAGACAAATAGATCTGCCAAAATGACAGAGCCTATATTGCATATAGAACGTGCCTAGCTTTACAGAGCACCAGATCAGAAACACGTTTTCCATTAGCAGAATCTGGTCTTGGCTGACAAAGTTTTGTGACTGCTCTTGGGATCAGCCTGGGTTGAGCTGCTGTGAGGTCCAGCTGACTGCTTCATTCTGATAAATACCTTGCCTCTTTGAAGTCCCCTTGATAGAAGAAAATCATTCTTTGTTTTACATTTAAAGACAGGGTCCCATTTTCTTCCTTTCATTCTTTCTTTTCTTTTCTTTTTTTCCCTCTGACTCACATATAGAACTAATATGTTGGGTTCCAGAAGCCCATAAGCTAATTCATAGATGGCTTTTAGGGATGATTTTTTTCCTGCCATGTGAACCAGTTAGGTAATGTGCTTTATTTCCAATACAGAATTAAAAAAACGTTCTAAATAGACATCAGTGTCATACAGTGCCTAAGGATTTCTTCAGGTACTGCACTCAGTGTGGTTTGGGAATGGTAGTGAGTGAGACACAAATTTTACTGCGATGTTTTTCTTAGACTTGCTTTCTTGACGATTCCATTTAAAGTTGAATTCTAAAATGCTGCTGATACAATAGCTGGTATGTAACATTTGTTTTGAATTTATATCTAATCAAGATAAATAGATTCTCTTCACAGGTAAAAGAAAAACTATGGGAAAAATAAAGAGTAATATATTTGTAACCAATACATTCCATTAATATATTTTGGCTTTAAGTAAGCATAATCAGTTTTTTATTGGGGAGGAAACAGAAGAGCATGCAGAGAAAAGTGTTTTAACATGTCATTGTCATAGGCATTCAATATCTATGTGGCTTTAGTAGGTCATCCTACAAAGGGAGAAACCAAACTTGAGAAAGCAAATTCACTGGAAACTTATCTCTATAATATTCAAATGATTAAAAATCTTGTCCCCCACACCCTTTTTATTAAACAACCATCAGCAAATGCAAGGTGATCCCTGTAACTTTTGGTATCGAAAACAGAAAATGTGTTACAAGGCCATCCGTGATATAACTAAGCTTCATTGCGTAAGTTCCACTGTGATGGGGATTTCTGATAAATTCTGAGGCAACCTGACAGATGTGTCATAATGTCCAATCCCTTTAAACACCCAAAGCTCTTCAAAGTGGATGTTTTAAAAGAGCAAATTGGAAAATATGCTGTTCTTGAATTGAGCTTTTTCCTTCAGTGTCCATACTGCCCCCAAGTCTCTTCCTTCTGCAAAGTCATAGGGGACAGGCAGATGTAAATCTAGGCATTTGCGTGGTAAGCGGGACACAGGAGCTGGATGGTATTTCCCTACGGCTGAAACAATAAAAACATAAAGAGGTGAACCCAAATGAGCTTGCCTTTCCCCAGCTAAAACCCCACAGCTCAACCATGTTAATAAGAAGGCCTCTTTCAGCTGAACCGCTCAGTGGCAACTTGCCCACATACCTGAGTTAAAGAAATGCATTCCGGACTGGAGTCGGGGAGGGCCAGAGAATAAAAGTGGAGATATTCTCATAATGAAAGAAATAAGAGCTGCCCCCTATAGATCCTCCCAAACCTGCTCGGTGTTTTTGAGCTCTGATCCACATTTCTGGTTGTATAAATCCATGTTCAGAGTGCGGCTCAGCGCCAGATTCCGTGGAGGCCAGGAGGAGCTTTCACCGAGCGTGGTGACGCCCTTGGAATTGCACACAGTTGTGAGGTCTGCTTCTCAGGCATTTGGACAACTGCCATGAGGAAAGGAGGGAGGAGACTGGGCCAGTTAGCATTCTGTTACAGACCAGCCTTTTGGATGACAGAATTCTTTCCAATCAAAATGCCATGGATTACTCCCTGCTGTGAGCTAACAGGGTGCTAATTAGCATATTTCATTTATTTACTTAACTGGAATAGAAACCATTGGGCACGTGGCCCACTTAGAATGGTTTCCTGGGGAAGCCATGAACTGCTCTAAGCGCTACTCCACGTATTAGGAAAACCAGTTCACAGAAGCACAACACCAGGCCCTCTCCTGCCCCCCTTATCTTCTCCCCTTCGCACCTCCCCCTCCTCCAAAACGCACACAGAGCACGAACTAGGGCTTGAGTCTAATCTGGTCTCACTTCAATAAGAATCTGAAATGAGATATGAAATTGCAGGGCCATTTCCAATAGTTCATCTCCATGGACACTTTTTGGCAACCACATGGACCACTCGACTTTCCGCTTCACCTGTAATAATGACTCTGGGGCAGCAGTGGAAGCAGAGGCCTCTCCTGATCTCTCTATCACTCTCCCTCTCAGACTGCCGGCCAAACTCACACAACTCACACAGCGAGTGAAGATGGTTGCTGGGTTCTGGACTATTACTTGGGGAATCTTTTTTTTTTTTTAATTTTTTGTTTATTGCAGTAACATTGATTTATAACATTGTATAAATTTCAGGTGTACATCATTATACTTCTATTTCTGCATAGATTACATCATGTTCACCACCCAAATACTAATTATAACCCTTCACCACACACGTGTCGAATTATCCCTTTCACCCTCCTCCTTCTCCCCTTCCCCTCTGGTAACCACCAATCCAATCTCTGTCCCTATGTGTTTGTTTATTGTTGTTATTATCTACTACTTAATGAAGGAAATCATATGGTATTTGACCTTCTCCCTCTGACTTATTTCACTTTGCATAATACCCTCAATGTCCATCCATGTTGTCACAAATGGCTGGATTTCATCATTTCTTATGGCTGAGTAGTATTCCATTGTGTATATGTACCACACCTTCTTTATCCATTTGTCCCTTGATGGGCACTTAGGTTGCTTCCAAGTCTTGGCTATTGTGAATAACGCTGCAATGAACACAGGGGTGCATGTACCTTTACAAATTGGTGTTTTCAAGTTCTTTGGATAAATACCCAGCAGTGGAATAGCTGGATCATATGGTAGTTCTATCCTTGATTTTTTGAGGAATCTCCATACTGTTTTCCATAGTGGTGCACTAGTTTGCACTCCTACCAGCAGTGTGTGAGAGTTCCCTTCTCTCCACATCCTCTCCAACACATGTTGTTTCCTGTCTTGTTAATTATAGCCATTCTGACGGGCATGAGGTGATATCTCATTGTAGTTTTGATTTGCATTTCCCTGATAGTGAATGATTTTGACCATCTTTTCATGTGTCTGTTGGCCATCTGTATATCTTCTTTGGAGAAATGTCTGTTCAGGTCTTTTGCCCATTTTTTAATTGGGTGGGTAGTTTTTTTGTTGTTGAGATGCATGAGTTCTTTCTATATTTTGGAGATTAACCCCTTATCAGATGTATGGTTTGCAAATATCTTCTCCCAATTGTTAGGTTGTCTTTTCATTTTGTTGATGGTTTCCTTTGCTGTGCAGAAGATTTTTAGTTTGATGTAGTCCCATTTGTTTATTTTTTTTATTTTTTCTCTTGCCCAGTCAGACATGGTGCTTGAAAATATGTTGCTAAGACTGACGTCGAAGAGCATACTGCCTATGTTTTCTTCTAGAAGTTTCATAGTTTCAGGTCTTACATTCAAGTCTTTAATCCATTTTGAGTTGATTTTTGTGTATGGTGTAAGGTAAGGGTCTACTTTCATTGTTTTGCATATGGCTATCCAGTTTTCCCAACACCATTTGTTGAAGAGACTTTCTTTTCTCCATTGTATGTTCTTGGCTCCTTTGTCAAAGATTAGCTGTCCATAGATGTGTGGGTTTATTTCTGGGCTTTCGATTCTATTCCATTGATCTGTGTGTCTGTTTTTGTGCCAGTACCATGCTGTTTTCGTTACTATAGCTTTGTAGTGTATTTTGAAACCAAGGAGTGTGATACCTCCAGCTTTGTTCTTTTTTCTCAGGATTCCTTTAGCTATTCGGGGTCTTTTGTTGTTCCTATAAATTTTAGGATTCTTTGTTCTATTTCTCTGAAAAATGTTGTTGGAACTTTGATAGGGATTGCATTGAATTTATAGATTGCTTTAGGAAGTATGGACATCTGAACTATGTTAATTCTTCCAATCCAAGAGCATGGAATATCTTTCCATTTCTTTGTGTCTTCTTCAATTTCTTTCAACAATGTTTTATAGTTTTCAGTGTACAGATCTTTCACCTCTTTGGTTAAGTTTATTCCTAGGTATTTTATTCTTTTTGTTGCAATTGTAAATGGGATGGTATTCTTAATTTCTCTTTCTGCTACTTCGTTGTTAGTGTACAGAAATGCAACTGACTTTTGTATGTTGATTTTGTATCCTGCAACTTTACCATATTTGTTTATTACTTCTAAAAGTTTTCTGGTGGATTCTTTAGGGTTTTCTATAAATAAAATCATGTCATCTGCAAATAGTGACAGTTTCACTTCTTCCTGTCCAGTGTGGATCCCTTTTATTTCTTTCTCTTGCCTGATTGCTCTGGCTAGGACTTCCAGTACTATGTTAAATAGGAGTGGTGACAGTGGGCATCCTTGTCTGGTTCCTGTTCTTAGAGGGATAGCTTTCAGTTTTTCACCATTGAGGATGATATTAGCTGTGGGTTTGTCATATATGGCCTTTATTATGTTGAGGTACTTTCCTACTATCCCCATTTTATTTAGAGTTTTTATCATAAATGGATGCTGTATCTTGTCAAATGCTTTTTCTACATCTATTGAGATAATCATGTGATTTTTATTCTTCATTTTATTAATGTGGTGTATTACATTGATTGATTTGCGAATGTTAAACCATCCTTGCATACCTGGAATAAATCCCACTTGATCATGGTGTATAATCTTTTTAACGTATTGTTGTAGGCGATTTGCTAGTATTTTGTTGAGGATTTTTGCATCGATGTTCATCAGTGATATTGGCCTGTAATTTTCTTTTTTTGTGTTGTCCTTGTCTGGTTTTGGTATCAGGGTAATGTCGGCTTCTTAGAATGAGTTAGGGAGCTTCCCCCTCTTCTCAATTTTTTGGACGAGTTTGAGAAGGATAAGTATTAAGTCTTCTTTGAATGTTTGGTAGAATTCACCAGGGAAGCCGTCTGGTCCTGGACTTTTATTTTTGGGAAGGTTTTTGATTACTGTTTCAATCTCCTTACTGGTGATTGGCCTATTCAAATTCTCTACTTCTTCTTGATCCAGTTTTGGAAGGTTGTATGATTCTAAGAATTTATCCATTTCTTCCAGATTGTCGAATTGGTTGGCATATGGCTTTTCATAGTATTCTCTTATAATCTTTTGTATTTCTGAGGTGTCTGTTGTAACCTCTCCTCTTTCATTTCTGATTTTACTTATTTGTGCCTTCTCTCTTTTTTTCTTGGTGAGTCTAGCTAAAGGTTTGTCAATTTTGTTGATCTTTTCAAAGAACCAGCTCTTGGTTTTATTAATTTTTTCTATTTTTTTTAGTGTCTATTTTATTTATTTCTGCTCTGATTTTTATTATTTCCCTTCTTCTACTGATTTTGGGCTTTGTTCTTCTTTTTCCACTTCCTTTAGGTGCACTGTTAGATTGTTTATTTGAGATTTTTCTTGTTTGTTGAGATAGGCCTGTATGGCTATAAACTTCCCTCTTAGAACCGCTTTTGCAGTATCTCATAAATTCTGGCATGTTGTATTTTCACTTTCATTTGTCTCCAGGTATTTTTTGATTTCTTCATTGACCCAGTCCTTGTTCAGTAGCATTTTGTTTAATCTCCACGTATTTGTGGCTTTTCTGATTTTCTTCCTATAGTTGATTTCCAGTTTCATACCGTTGTGGTCAGAAAAGATGCTTGGTATTATTTCAATCTTCTTAAATTTATGGAGACTAGTTTTGTGGCCTAATATGTGATCAATCCTGGAGAATGTTCCATGTGCATTTGAAGAGAACGTGTATTCTTTGTTTTTTGGATGGAATGCTCTGTATATATCTACTAGGTCCACCTGTTCTTGTGTGTCATTTAAGGCCAATGTTTCCTTATTTATCTTCTGTTTGGATAATCTATCCATTGGTGAAAGTGGAGTGTTAAATTCCCCTACTATTGTTGTGTTACTGTCTATTTCTCTTTTTATGTCTGTTAATAATTGCTTTAAATATTTAGGTGCACCTACATTGGGTGCGTAGATATTTACATGTGTTATATCCTCTTGTTGGATTGTTCCCTTGATCATTATGTAATGCCCTTCTTTGTCTCTTTTTACAGTTTTTGTTTTAAAGTCTATTTTGTCTGATATGAGTACTGCTACCCCAGCTTTCTTTTCATTGTCATTTGCTTGGAGTATCTTTTTCCATCCCTTCACTTTCAGTTTGTGAGTGTCTTTAGGTCTGAAGCGTGTCTCTTATATGCAGCATATATATGGGTCTTTGTGTTTTATCCAATCAGCCACCCTATGCCTTTTAATTGGGGCTTTTAATTCATTGATGTTTAAAGTAGCTATTGATAAGTATGTACTTACTGCCATTTTTCAACTTATTTTCTCAGTGTTTTAGTAGTCCTTCTCTCTTCCTTTCTCCTTCTATACAGAATTGATGGTCTCTTTAGTTTGACCTCTGTCTGAAAGCTCTACTCTTTAACTCCCCTCCTCCCTCATTTTATGTTTTTGATATCATATCTAACCTCTATTTTGTGCATTTGTATCCATTGCCCTCTTATCATGGAAATAGATAATTTTTCCTATTTGTGGTCTTCTCTTTTCCCCTTAAATCACTCTCTTTAACATTTCTTGTAGCACTGGTTTCTTGGTGACAAACTCCTTTAATTTTTGCTTGTCTGGGAAACTTTTGATCTCTCCTTCGATTTTGAATGATAATCTTGCTGGGTAAGGTATTCTCGGCTGTAAGTGTTTTCCTTTTAGCACTTTAAATATATCGTGCCACTCTCTTCTAGCTTGTAAGGTTTCTGCTGAGAAGTCAGCTGATAGCCTTACGGGGTTTCCTTTGTATGTAACTAGTCTTTCTCTGGCAGCTTTTAGGATTCTCTCTTTATCTTTAATTCTAGACATTTTGATTATGATGTGTCTTGGTGTGGGCCTCTTTGGGTTTATCTTGTTTGGGGCTCTCTGTGCTTCCTGTACCTGGATGTCTGCTTCCTTCCTTAGGTTAGGGAAGTTTTCATATATTATTTCTTGAAATAGATTCTCTGCCCATTTGTCTCGCTCTTCTCCTTCCGGGACACCTATAACACGGATGTTAGTGCGCTTGATGTTGTCCCAGAGGTCCCTTAGACTGTCCTCACTCTTTTTAATTCTTTTCTCTTTTACTTGTTCAGCTTGGGTAATTTCTTCTAGTCTTTCATCCAGCTCGCAGATCCGTTCTTCTGTATCCTCTACTCTGCTTTTGAGTTCCTCTGGCGAATTTTTCCTTTCTGGTATCATATTCTTCATTTCTGATTGGTTCTTTTTTATATCTTCCATTTCTTTGTTGACATTCTCACTGAGTTCATCTATTCTTCTCCTCACATCAGTGAGCATCCTTAACACTCTTAGTTTGAACTCTGTGTCAGGTAGGTTGCTCATTTCTGTTTCACTTAGTTCCTTTTCTGGAGTTTTGTCCTGTTCCCTTACTTGGAATGTATTCCTTTGCCTCCTCATTTTGCCTCTTTCCCTGTGCTTGTGTCTATATATTAGGTCGGTCAGCTATGTCTCCTGCTCTTGGATAGGTGACCTTATGTAAGTGATGGCTTAGGAGTCCTGCAGTGTGCTTCCCTCAGTTCTCAATGTTCCAGGGTTGACCCCTATGTGGGTTATGTGTGTCCTTCTGTTGTGGCCTGTTTGCTCTTCCTGTAGGTGCCTGGGGAGGCCAAGTTATGCTCCTGGTCAGCTGTTGTAATGCTCAGCTGTTTGTAGTTATTGTGGGCCCCTCAGTCTCTTTATCAGATGTGGGGAGCCCCAGCACAGTTGGCTGCAAGTTCTAATACCACATTTGTGTTGCAGTATTTCTTTTAAGTGAGTAGGCCCCAAGTGTGGCAGGTTGTTAGGCTCAGGGGCTTACAATTGCTATAAACCTCCAGCCTTTAGGTCTTTTGTCAGCTCTCTGAGGATTGCAGCTGGGTGGGGCTGGCCTCAGGCACAGGAGCACCCAATTGTTTCAGACTTTGGAAGGTGGGGCAAACCCCCTATGTGGGTCTTTGAGAAGCACAAGTCTTCTGCAGCTGACAAGCCCTGCTGCCCACAGGTCCATACACACAGTCAACACAGTCCTGCCCCGTGTGTGCGCCATGACCTCCCAAAGTGGACCCAGTCTCTCCACAGCGGTAGCCCCACACACTCCACCACTGCCCCACATTCTCCACCTGCTCCTTGTGCATGCCCTGCCCCACTGAAGTGGGCTCAGTTGCCAGGCTGCAGAGAATCCAGTCACCAATCTACGCAGGCCCACAAGTTGCCTGAGGGCTTGTTGTTGGGTGGGGCCAGTCTCTAGGGTGGGCTGCCTGCCCTGGCTGAGCTGGATTAAATCGGTGCTCTAGCGGGTGGGGCAGACCCTGGGCTAACAGGCCCCAGGGAGAACCCCAGTGGTGTCTGTGTCAGCACGCCCACACCAGGCCACAACAATGGCTGCCGCCAATGTCCCAGTCCCTGGAGAGGTCTCACCTCTCACCGAGATGCACTCAGGGCCTATTAGGTGAGTCTCTTGTCACCAAAGCACTGTGCACCTTTCTTTCTGGGGACTTTAGGATGCTTTCTGAAACAGGTGAGTTTGGGTGCAGGCCCTTTAAGAGCCGGTTTTAATTTCTTTGTGAACCAGGTTTTCTGGGGGTACTCCCCAGTGTTTTAGTAGCAAGCAAAGTCAGATATTATGCTGCTGGTCTCGATTGTGCTGGGTCCACAAAATGCCTACAGCGGGGGCACTCCCTGGCTCAGGGCCCCACCCCTCCAGGGAGGCTGCGGACCTGTGGGCTGCTCCAGGGGCGGCCGTGAGGCACTGTGGCTTGTGAAGGCCGTGTTTCTTCTCTCCAGAAGGGAGTTTCTGCCTCTTCCACCTCAATTAGGATTGTCCGTTGTTGCAGGAGTTCCTCTTATCCAGTTTTGGTAATTTTTCCACGAGTAGTTGTAAATTGGCTGTGTCCGTGGGAGGAGGTGAGTTCAGAGTCTGCCTACGCTGCCACCTTGAATTCTTCTCTACTTGGGGAATCTTAAAACACCTGTTTACTGTGGTTTCCTCCTTACTTTGGGAAGAACTCACTTTATAATTCTCATGCTGCACTAAAGTACTTCTAGGTTTTTTGGAGTGCCATGTCTGTTAATCTCCCTGATGGCATATTTTCTGTTTGTTCAGGGGCAAACCATTAACAATGTACAACGAAAACAAAGCAGCCCAAACTCACTAAGCAAAGAGAAATGGTTCCCAGTCTCAAACTACTTCCCGTGATGTGGAGGCCCATTGTCCTAAGTGGTGATACCAAAAGGCTGAGAGGCAGGCAGCCAGTGCTCTACAAAGAACTCTGCCTGAGTGGGCAAAAGAGCTCAAAAGCAACCTCACACAGTAGAGGTATTTCTCAGTAACTTGGTAGGAATGAATACGCATAAAGGGTTTTGTGGTGTTTCTGCATAAATCTTTATTTACCAAGAACTCTGCTAATGGTGCCATGATCCACCCTATTGTCCGAGTCTAAAAGTCTTCGAGTCATCTTGAATGTTTTCGCTTACCCTAATCAGTCACTGAGTCTTGTCATTTTTACTTGCTGACTGCTTCTCAGCCCTGTCTTCTCTTCTGCTTGTCCATTGTCAGTTCCTAGTTCAGGTTTAGGTCACCTGTCACCTAGACCCTTGCTACTCAAACCATGCTCCACGGACTAGAGCATCAGCCTCACCTGGGAGTCTGTTAGAAATTCAGAATGCAGTGCCTCCTCAGCCCCAGGAAAAATCAGAATTTGCATTTTAACAAACGCCCCAGGTGATTTGTATGCACATTAAAATTTGAGGATCAGTGAGCTAGACTACTACAGACTGCCATCTAGTAAGCTTCCACCAGCCATTTCCTCCCTGTTAACATCCTCCACACACCTTTCTTTATGGTACATAGATCTGATTATGTCACTTTTCTGCTTAAAAATTTTCCGTACCTCTCCATTATCTATAGAATAAGATCTTGTAGCAGATATGATATTTTCAGTCTACAATATCAGGTAGCTCCAAGATCTGACTTTATTTTTGTATACAGAACATAGCTTCTATGTCAGGTTGTCTATACTCTCTGATGGTGGAAAATAGTCAATTCTAGATGACCCCAGTCATTTCATGTTTTTCTCAGTCATTTCACATTCAAACTCAGTTGATCACCATTTGCCATTCTTCACTTTTCACCTCACTTTTCCTGGAGTCAAAATTCCTAGAGACTTACATAGTTTTATGGCCTCATCTGGAAGTGAATTGACCATTCATTGGTGCCTGTCCAT
The DNA here is from genome assembly GCF_057802395.1 of Ceratotherium simum simum. Classification (NCBI taxonomy): domain Eukaryota; kingdom Metazoa; phylum Chordata; class Mammalia; order Perissodactyla; family Rhinocerotidae; genus Ceratotherium; species Ceratotherium simum. The sequence goes on from NC_141901.1 coordinate 79,658,886, forward strand.
GTTGGAGCAGGTCTTCAGGCACGGTCATTGCTCCATGCTGGTATTCACAAGCAGCCAGATCCTCATGTCTCCATACTGTCTCTGATTTTATGGTCTTTGCTGCTTTCTCTGTTGTACTTCTTTGTGACAACCAGGGAATCACCTTTGGGCCAGCTGGCTTTCTCTCTTTTTTAGTTTATTTATGAACCTATCTTAGAGGATAGAAAGACTTCACTGCTTTTTGTAGCTAAGAGAGATGTACTGGGGCTGCCCAGATCCTCTGTACCTCAGACACACCCCTACAGCTATCTCTACTATCCGCCAACCCCCTAGCCTGGGCACCTGAGATTTTTCATCTACTTTTCAGCTCTTCTTCTCACTTCTTCTGCTGCCCCAAATTTTGCACTGTGCCTACTGGAACCCTTATCAACTGAAATAACAAACGTCTCTGTAGCTTCAGTCTCTTTACAGAACACACTGTTCACCTTTCACCTAAATTGTGTATAGGCTCACAATAATGAATAATAATGATATTCTATCACATACTTATAAAATGCTTTGTGCATTACAAAGCTTTTTAAAATTCTCCCCCTCCCTCAACTCATTCAATTCACACAGGACCTGTGTGAGGTAGATAAGGTAGATATCCCAGGATATCATCCCCAGATGAAGAAACCTTATTTCAGAGATGTTAAATAACTTTCCTGGAATCATTTGATGCCTAAAAGGTAGAGGAAAAAATAACCTTGAGGACTTGTGACTCTGGACCTACCAATATTCCTTGCAATATACCAGATAGAAAACTAATTTCTGGTTCTCCCACTCAACTCACATGGTTTTTATGCAGATCACTTAGCTTCTCTGCATCCCTGCCAATCACATTGTAAAATGCTTATGAGAACGATACTTTCTGCCAGGTAATTCTGATGTGCTTTGAGCCCCCTGGGAGAGAGGAAAAACTGTAGATAGCATTTGCATTTCTCAATTTCTCATATTTTGTCCAGAAACTTTCTCCCACTTTATTTTTACACATCTTATTTCTTCTCTTAGATATTAGGCAACTTGTCAGGCAAGGACTCCTTCCATACCTTCATTTACATCTTTGTAGTAATTAGTGCAATATGGGGCACACAGTTGGTATCTAATGAATGCATATCAAATTAATAAATAGAATGCTGTTCTTGTGTTTGCTGAACCATGTGAAAGGCTCTATATTTCTATGAAGTTTGTGATGCATATTGTTGCTTTATTCAGAAGTGTCTTAATTTTCATAGCACAAGATGTTTCTTAATTTAAACCACTGGTACTTGTCTTCAGAGTTCCAGCCATATCTTGCCGGAGGGTAACGTCAAATGTTCTTGTTGAGGGCAACATCCTTCCAAACGAAACAGCTCAAAAGTTTCACATCTTCAGCAACAATTTATCATTCTGTCCTTCAGGAATTTCTTAGCTCAGTTGTTAATACATAACTTAATTAATCAATGGATTTACTTATTCCCCGAATGATTTATTTAAACCCTTCCCAGAGTGCTCCTTTTGAAAATCTTACCTAGTTTCTCAAGTCCTGATTTGATGTTTCCATCTCCAAAAAGCCTAAAACCTTTTTTGTTGGTCTCAAATGGATGTGATCCTCTCTTTAAAAAATTACCATATTCTAGCATTTATATACCTTTACTATTTTTCTGATTAGATTTGAAGTTCTTTTAAGAGCCAAAACAGTATGTTCTTCTTTTTATGGCCTGCAAAATCCCATACATAACTGTCCAGTAACTATTTGAATTTGATTAACTGAAATGAAAGGATATTCTAGTTTTATTTTTGAACATGAGAAAGTTTATTTCTTGCTAGAAATATTATGGCAACTATCAACTAATATTTTAATATTGTAGCCTACTTCTCCTCCTAAGATTTCATCTTAATAACTGAACTCTCCAGAAACATCAGTGAATATGCTATTTTCAATAAAATTACAGAAAGAAGGGAAAGAAGGGTCTCTGATGTTTTTTCCTAAGTGCCAGACTGCTCTGGGCTTAAGTGACGGAGAGAATTTATGATTTACCTAAAGTTGTTGTTCACAAACTAATACAATTATTTATATACCTTTCATTACTAAGGTCTTAAATCATAAATGTATCCATGTCAGACACCCGTTCTGCTCCTCTGAGTGTCCACTTACTTTCTACCAGAAAAATAGCCGTGGATCTTACGAACTGGTTAGAGGTAGCCTAGTTGAAGCCTCAAATCAAGAAAATATTCCCTATATAGAAAAAGCTACCTTTTAAAGTAGACACCATCAGTTATGGAATACATAACCCTAGCGAATATACTTAAAAATTAGATTGGGACTACGTTTTCAATGTTTGGGAACACATTGAATAACAGGTGAAACTATTTTCTGTATATTATAGAAGAAAGATAGGACATGTTTAGGGCAAATAGGAGGCAAATAGTGTAGCTGTTGAGATACTGAACTAGCTCGAAGGTACAAATGGGTTAGAGCTTCCCTGATTTACTCAGAGTTAAGACCTGATAAGAAATGCTGCGGAAGTAGGGGTCAAATTCCTAGGCTTAGCTCTCTGGGCTACACCCTTTCCAAAGGACCAACTACCTACCCCACCCAATATGATGGTATTAGGAGGTGGGGCCTTTGGGAGATAATTAGGATTAGATGAGGTCCCGAGGGTGAAGCTCTCATGATTGGGATTAGTGCCCTTATAACAGTCACAACAGCTTGTGACTGTTATACAACAGCGCAAGAGCTTGCTTCCCCTCTCTGTTCTCTGCTGTGTGAGGATGCAATGAGAAGTTGGCCATCTGCAGCCCAGAAGAGGGCTCCCACCAGAACTTGACCATGCTGGCACCCTGGTCTCAGCCTTCCAGCCTCCAGCCCTGTGCAAAATAAATTTCTATTGTTTATAAGCCCCCCCAATCTATAGTGCTTTGTTAAAGCAACCTGAACCGACTAAGACACTAACGCTTCCTTCCTTAGCACTCCTGTTCTAAGTAGAACGTGGCAAGCAGAATATGAGGGGGATGTTTAGCAAAAAAAGAAACTGTACTTAGAAGACCAAAATCATTGATGAAAAACCATATAAATCCCTCCCCAGCTTCTTCCTGGGACTTAGTGGTATGTACAGGTTTAGAGGAAAGCCAGACTCGCTCATGAAATGTCCTAACCAGGAACTTCTGTTAAATGATGATCCCATTCCTTGGCTTACCCAAGGATTTCCTAGAGGTCATTCTGAGGACGTGTTACTTCCTACAGCATGTAATATAAAAGGGAAGGGAGTGATCGTACGGCTATAAGCCATAGTTGCTGTTAAAGGGAGTGTTGTGGTTTGAGAAGTGCGGTGAGTTATATAAGCCAAGGATGTGGCCAGGTTTGCTGTCTGCAGGAATTGGGAAGTGGTGTTATTCTTCAAAGATCTAATTTATAATAATTGATTGTTAGTCTGAGAATGGTGAGCAGTACATGGGTAAATCAAAACTTGGAAAATTTTAAACAGTCCCCTTATGAGTTTGGAGACCTTCTAGGAGCTGTAGTTGAATTTTGTGTAGCACGACAATGCACGGAAAGCAGAAAATCTCTTCATTAAACAAGGTTGGCAGTGGCAGGTTGGTAGAAATGAAATCTCTCTCATATTCTTGTTTCCAAAATAGGATTCTTATCTACTATTTTGGGGTACCAGATACTTGTGAAATGGAAAAGGAAAAGTGCTAAAAAAACGATGACCCCACCTCCCCATTCCAGACAATCTCACCTGCTACAGTCTAATAGCCTGCAATGAGATGATCTAAGAGGCAGTATGAGATTTTAGAAGTCAGATATGTAGAAGAATACCAACTCAACTGGAAGTAGAGATTCCTGGTACTGAGCTTCTTCAGGCCCCTCTCACCATATTGGAGAGGGCATGACATTTGGGGTAAAGAAAATAAGGTCTTCCTCCCCCAGGATGCAGCAGTGGCCTTTGGGCCAAACCAGCAAAAATAAAATTACTAGAGAAAAATGTACAAAACAGTGAAGAGTACGTGGTTGGAAGACAGAGTCCCATGAACCCTGGGTCCACTTACCTTACAGCTAATGTCATCTGGGGCAGAACTCCCTCCCCAGACCGTTTAGTGGACAGATTATATTCCAGAACTCTACCTCAGCATTTTCAAATACATGTATCTTTTAGAGTTGTCCTAGAGGTGTTGGCATCAGGTAGTTGATAAAGGCTCTGGTTCATGAGGTATCAGCAAGACACAGCATGTTGGCATATCATCAGTTCATGTCTCATCGGCTTGAGTGACCATTTGAGATGTTGTTCAGTGAGAGCTGGATCGTGGTAAACTTGAAAGGTCACCTTTTACTCATCGCCAGATACAGATGAAACTGTAGGTGTCCTGGGCTCCTTATTTCATAAAAATGACATCTCTTTGGAGGTGCTAGATCACTGCAAGCTGGTAATGTTCTCAGACAGGTAATGTTCACATGGATAACTGGGTTTTCCTGGGAGAGGTAGAACTACTCATTCTTTAGAAAAGATCTGGGATCCCTGTAGGGCGAATGGAAAGCTTGATGGCCTTCTGCTCTGAGTTGGTGTCCATATACTTGTAAACACCTTGTCCTTGGATTTAGAGAAAGACAAGGACATAAATTCCATATTGTTTGTATAATTATATTTTCAATATGGGGCCAACTCCTCAGGTTTATTGCTAAACCAACCTACTCAAGAGTTGTTGGGAATTGGCATTAGAACAGGGGGGAATTCAGTACTCAGCAGGAGAGGAAGACAGTACTGGTAGCTGACATCTGAGATCAAGACAGCTGAGATCAAGGGAAAGGCTGGGGTTTCCAGAATACGAGTCATAGAACTCTGACGAATAAAGGCCTAGAAACAAAGGGAAAGATGGGCAGAAGGTAATGGAAAGCATCAGTTCTTGCGATGCCCAGCTTAATGGTAGTGGTTTCTTGGATTATTGATATCTTAGGAAAGGAGCAAGGGGCTTAGGAGAGGGTAGGAAGCTAGTAAAATGGCCCAGAATTTGGTCTTTATACTTGCCTTTACACCTACCTCTGATGAAGGACCAGTCAGCCAGCAACTCTGAGCAACACACTTCCCCTTGTGGAGATTAAGGGCTAGAGGGTGGCAGAGGCTGGAGCTGGCAGCTTTCTATTAGGGTGGGTGGCACTTCCCTGGAGAGGTCATCTATGGATGATGGTGGCCTTCCCGTTGCAGTAAAGAAACAGCCGCCCAATCTGGAGACACATCTCATCCTTAGGCATCAATAGTTAAGGGTATGAGTGGCTAGCAGAGGTTTTTCTTTCTCCGGATTATGGTGGGGGTCAGGTTTGGTAGCCTGATCTACTAGCTCCTAAGAGCCTTGATAACAAAGCTTGGGTTTTCTACATCTTTTATGTTACTGGACTATTGGGCAAGTGAAGGAGAGGACACTCCAGAGAGGTGAGCAACCTTCCCATTCTCCTTCGGTCCTGCCAGTGTATCGTTGGCTTATCCCTTGCCAGGCAGGCCACAAGATATATTACTTAGTAATGCCATATGTCAGGGGTCTGTGTAGCCAGAGAGAGGCCTCATCTCTCCTTCTGTCTCATGAAAGGGCCAGTATCCACTGACTGCTGAACATGCATACACACCCACACCCACACTCCCACATGCATGCACGTGCTGCATGCAACTGCATTCAAACCTGGAACTTAGTATCAAAATGACTAAAAAATTACGGGCATTTCTTGGCTCAAGTAACTTAAAAGTGAATAAATAGGATGTGTTTTAAACAAGGTTGTGTACGATGCACCAACCATTTCACCAAACACCTGGTTTTGTTGTTGTTTTCCTAACTTCCAATGTTGGATTTAGTCCAAGGCTGGCAGACTCAAAGTGGCTTTGAACAGCACCTGAGGCAATTTGATTTTTCTTCCACACTGAGCAGGAAGTGAAAACATCTCTCCTTTCCCAGAAGCCCTAGAAACCATCTTCCGTTGTTTCCTTGGCCCAAACAGGGCTACGTGCCCCTCCCCAAACCAATCACTGTAGCCTGGGAGATGAGTTTAACTGATGAGATTAATATAGTCAGGGCTCTTTATAAGGATTTAAACCACTAATTATTTTTGTTATTTTTAAATAAAATAGGTATTGATACTTAAACACACTCATCATTTTTAGAATATCTGAATTATTCTGAATTAGAATACAAAAGAATTCTTAGTTTCCTATTAATTCCGTGACACACTAGGTAAAGCATAAAGCACTCGCCAGTTTGGTCAAATTATATTGTAAAAAATTTTTGTGGCTGAAGTCAGCTGAAACCTCATTCCTTGAAGATTTTGAAAAACACTTTATTTTCAAATAGATGCCTGGTCTGCCACATATGACCTATGTGAAATCCTGTTTTGATACAGGAGGATAGAATAGGTAAAGTCTCAAAGATCCTTCTGTCTCTACAATACCAGGAAAATGCATCAGAAATATTCTACATTCTTCCTGCCACAAGACAAATAGTGAAGCCACACACTTGAAACATGATGTCTTAGACTTACAGCCTGCTATAACAAAATACAACAGACCAGGTAGCTTGTAAACAACAGAAACTTATTTCTTACAGTTCTGTGAAGTCTAAGATCCAGGCCCCAGCATGGTCATGTTCTGGTGAAGGCCCTCTTCCTGGCTTATAGCCAGCACCTTCTTGATCCTCACACTGTGGAAGTGGCTAGGGATCTCTCCAGAGCCTCTTTTGTAAGGCACCAATCCCATTCATGAGGGTTCCACCCTTATGAGCTAAGCACTTCCCAAAGGCTCCACCTCCTAATACTCATCATCATTGGGGGTTAGGATCAAAATATGAATTTTGAGGGGACACATTCAGACCATAACACATAGATTTTCTCCTATTGGATGACTTGGTATTACAGTCTAAGAGAGTAGAGAATGCAGGGGATGGGAATCCAGAGGGAACTGGTTTCTGATCTCTACTCTGCTACATATAAGCTGGGTTACTTCAGGTAAATCATTTCACCACTCTAAGCCTCTTTCCTTACCAGTAAAATGTAGATAATAATATTTACCCTCTTTCTACCTCATCAAGTTGCCATCAGGATCAAATAAAATATGTCTGAAAGTATTCTCTAAACTGTAAAGAGTTTTCTAGATGTAAAGTATTCTTATTCGTACTATTACACTTGTTTGACTGCTAAATTTACCCAAAACAAATTTATGGCTTGGCCAAGTTATTTAACATCTTTTACTCTCATTTTTTGTTCTTATAAAATGAGGGTTTGAACTAGATCATCTCTAATATCTCTTCCAGCTCAGCTTTGTGGGCTTTTAATTATATTTTTTTCTGGTGACTATTGAATAAGGCTTGCCCATTGGACAGAGGATTAAAGGGGCATGGATTTACAATGGCCAGCTTTGGCCAGTAATTCTGAGGGTCGACTATAGCTACATCCCTGATGCAGTTCCTTGGAATTTTAATGATGATAATTACAATCAATGTGGAGTATTTGGTGGCCTGAGTTGGTTTATTTTTTACATTCAGACTTGAGTGTACATGAGTTTGCAGGTTAGCTTGTGGACATACTTACTGATGAAGAAAGTGCACAACTCAGAGAACTGATGAGTTAGCCAGGGATATCCAATTTAGTGGCAATTTCAGGGACAGAACTCACATATATTGATCTGCATGGGGCGGGATTTGCAGATATTATATTTTTAGTTGTAAAGGAATAACTGAATTAGTGAGAAAATGGCCTCCAAAGCTAATGAAGAAGAGTTGCCTTTGATGGTGGGACGTTTTGAACTATCTAGATAGATAGGAAAATGAAAGAACAAATCAGAGAATTAGGACCTTGAATTGGTGAACTATTAGATTTGTGAACTAAAGGAATGCTATTTGAGAATCTTGCCTATGTGTTCCTTCTAGAGAGGACTTTTATCTGTTTATATTTTCAGACTATAAATATGAACTCCTTTGGCAGAGATGATGATGATGGTAATAACTACCTCACAATGACAACAGCAAACATTCATTACCTGTTTATTTTCTGCAGGGCCCTAATCTAAGTGCTTTACATGCATTTGCTCATTGGATCCTAACTTTAATTTCATGTGATGGTTACTATTATTATTTTATCTTTGCATGTGAGGAAATTGAGGCACAGAAGAGTCAATTAACACATAGTAAATGGTCAAGAACACATAGTAAGTAACATGCAGAGCTGGGATTCAAACCCATATAACACTGAACACACACACACCCAGTTGGATATATTGCTTAATGCCACCACCAACAACATGAATAACCAACACTACTGATGTTTTTACTATTCTAGACATGCCACCTGTTACCTTATTCGATCCTCATAACGACCCTATGCAGTAGGTACTGTCATCATTACCATCCTATAGTTGTGAAAACTAAAGACTGGAGAGCTAGCTCCAGAGTTTGTGTCTTAGCTATTGTACTATATCAATGATAATGTAACAAATAGTAATGGAAAACACCTTAAAAATAACAGCAACAAGTACTCGCTGAGAGATTTTTACAGGCCAGCTGCAAAATGCTTTGTGCAAGTTGTCTTTATTATAATTATATTAGGTGTGAATAGTTTTTATCCACATTTTACAGAGGATAAAATTGAGACTTAGAAAAATTAAGAAATTTGTCCATAATCTTTTAAATGAAATTGTTAGAACCTGAGACTCAAGACTTTAGAGACTGACTCCAAAGCCTGTGATCCAAACTACAACACTATTTTGAACCATGTTCATTTCTGGATTGGGACTAGGACATTATGAAATCTTGGTTCTATATGACCATATCATTTGCTCATTCATTCATTCAGCAAATGTTTATTGAGCACCTGTGTATTGTACACCAAGAGATGTGTCCCCATGGTTTCCTGGGTGGGTTGTAAGATAGAGCACAGTATTTTCTCAACCACAGAAAGCCTCTAGAAAGATGAATAAATGACGGCAAAGAAGTTTAAACAAATGCAAAGGTAGTTGAACAACGATCATTCTAGGCTTGATCTCAGAAAATATTTAAATTACTTGATTCCATTTTAAAATAAAATATTTAAGTTAACCAGCAGCAAAAAATCTGCAAAAATACATATAAAAACTGATCAGAATAACTTAATTAATCCCAAGTTCTTTCATAAAGAGCCCCCCACCTTGCAATAACTAAATCAGTGAAAATCAAATGAGATTACCTAATACAGTATTTTGCAAGTATGTTGAATAGGTTCTCTAACTATTTTACTTGTCTTTTAGGTTTCTGGACCCGATTCCAACATGTGTCTTGGGGGAGGGGCTTCCCACAACACCAAGCAATTCTCAGATACCCTGTGTGTCCAAGAATTCAACTCAATTCTGCCACTATCTGCCTGGAGACAGCAACATAGAGTCCAATTCCACAGGTTGAGGGCTCAGTCCTACGAGATTGCCCCTACTTCCACTTCAGATGCCAGTTGCAAGCCCAGGCTGTTACCTGTGCTTCTGACCAACCAGCTACAGAGTAGAGGTTCCAATAACCCCCTCCAACTCAGGATGGCAATCGCAAGTCCAGGTTGTTATCTGTACTTCTGATTGACTATAAATCAGAGGTTCTCACGACCTCTTCCTCAGGTTTGATTAATTTGCTAGAGTAGCTCACAGAACTCAGAGAAACATTTTACTCTCTAGATTACTGGTTTATTATAAAAGAATATAAGTCAGAAACAGCCGGATGGAAGAGATGCATAGGACAGGGTACGGGGAAAGCGTGCGGAGCTTCCACGCCCTGTCCAGGCACTGTCCCCAATCTTCACGTGTTCACCAACCAGAAGCTCTCCTAAGCCAGGTCTTTTGGGTTTTTATGGAGGCTTCATTACATAGGCTCGATTGATTAAATCATTGGCCATTGGCAATTGAACTCAATCTCCAGCCCCTCTCCCCTCCTCAGAGGTCAGGGGGTGGAACTGAAAGTTCCAACCCTCTAATCACATGGTTGGCTCCACTGGCAACCAGTACCCATCTCTAGGCACTTCCCAAAAGTCACCTCATTAACATAACAAAAGACATCTTTCTCACTCTCAAGAGTTAGGAAATTCCAAAGGTTTTGGGAGTGAGTCAGGAACTGTGGACGAAGACCAAATATACAATTGTGTGTTGCATAATAACATTTTGGTCAACAACAGACTGCATATACCATGGCAGTCCCATAAGATTAGTACCATATAGGCTAGATGTGTAGTAGGCTATACCATCTAGGTTTGTGTAAGCACATTCTATGATGGTAGCATGACTAAATTGCTTAATGACTCATTTCTTGGAACATATCCCCATCATAAGAAACACATGATTGCATATGAGAAATATAAAAATCACAACATCACAGTCCACCACCTGGTCTTTGAACATGGATCCCTTGTAAGCAAAACAATCATAAAAGTCAAAAAGATACAGGACATTACTAGAATCTCATTCAGTCATAATAATTATGCAGTCCATTATCATATCACATGAAAATGTCTCCCAGGGCAAGACCACTCAGGTTTGCAGGCTTCAGTTCCATGTTGACAGGTTCCAAAAGCAGGAGTAGTGTCTGCAATATTATGGCTTTATCCTTTCAGACAGCTGATATAATGGGGCTAAGAGACAGTATCATTTCTTGCTTTAAGCCTCTTTTAAAGTATTAATGTAATATTGAATTTCCCTCATTACATAACCTATTTATTCATTTTTTACTCATAGCTACTATTTTTCCCTCTCTCTATTTGTACCTAACTTTCCCACCTTTGGAAGAGATGTTAGCTTCAGTCCCTGTACTGGTCTAGATTGCAGGCAGCAATACTAGTCTAGCAAGTGCCGCTTAGTGCACTCCTGTTCATGTAGGGTAAGGTTACACAGGTGCAGAACTATCTACCAGCTGCGTTCACTGTTAATCCCAATTTTGCCAGATGGGGTGAAGGCACATCCTGCTCGATGAGGCCCTTAGGAACTCTGACATAAAGGTTGAAATCACAGTTACAGTTTCTTGTTTAAGAATCGTCCTTGTTTCCAGCCCATGTAGTTGTAGCCCCAGTCCTGTGACCACTGCATGAGGTGGGAAAAACAATGTTGAGGTGATGTGGGGAAGAAAGAACGCCAGCACCATCCCCACTCCCTCTTCCCCAGATCCACCAGGAAAACAGAGAAATCTATCCAGTGGGGACACTCCTTTAGCCCCACTCATGTTCATGTTGAATGTGAGCATACTCATGAAGGCGTGTAAACCAGCCTTTTATGCTTTTATCCTCCGTGTTTTAGACTACCAATGTTTTAATTGCCTATTTCAATTCTCTATCAAAACTGTTACTCTGAGGGCCGGTCCCGTGGCTTAGCGGTTAAGTGCGTGCGCTCCGATGCAGGCGGCCCGGGTTCGGATCCCGGCACGCACAGACGCACTGCTTCTCCGGCCATGCTGAGGCCTTGTCCCACATAACAGCAACTAGAAGAATGTGCAACTATGACATACAACTATCGCCTGGGGCTTTAGGGGAAAAATAAATAAAATAAAAAATTAAAAAAAAAAAAAAAAAAAAAAAAAAAAAACTGTTACTCTGAGAAGGATATCTCTCTGCCCACTGTTGGACATTACAAGCTATAGAGTGTGCTCCTTTGTCTGAAGAAATGATGCACTGTCGTCCAAATTGGTAAAATATCTTCTAGTTCTTTTATAAAACTCTGAACATTTGCATCTACCATTGGGTAAGCAAGGCCTAGCCTAGGGTCACTGTCTATTCCTGTCAAGACCCATTTGTAGCTCCTTCTTACCCCCAGAGCTACCAGCGTCAGTCTGACTTGCCAGCTATGCTCAGAGCCTTCCCACCAGGGAATCTGCCACAGCCATCTGCAGTCTCTTTCTCTTCTGTTGGTGGACAGAACAGTTCTCATTGGCATCTTGTGCCTCAGAAGGTGCAAAAGGGCTATGTCTAGATTCACCCCATCTCTGCACTGCTGTCGCATCCCCATGACCACTCATTTCATGGACCCAGGTGGCCATTTCAAGGGAGCACATGGGGATATCTGCTTGTCTATTCCAATCACCTTCCAAATCTGGAAGGGAGTTTTTCTGGTGGGCACTGACATGTCCTATTTTAATGCGCCCCTCAAATTCCCATAGGGCTGTGCCCCATACGGGCATCCCTTTAATAGGCCAGATTTCCATTGCCCTTCTACTTGACCGTATGGCCAAGCCATTGGCTACTGCCCATGAGTCAGTAAAAACCCAAACATAAGTGATTTTGCTACCGTTAAATTCTTCCATCACTGCTAGGAAAACAGCATGCCATTCAGCACACCGAGCTGATTTGTTTTTATCTTCTTCCACTAGAGTGGTGGCCTTCCAAACAAGATGCTGTTCATTTACCATGGAATTGCTGTCCACAAACCAAGCAGCTGTCTCGGTCAGTTGAGTGCTGTTTATAGGGCACTGTACAATGATGCTAGAATTCAGCAGGTCCTCACACAGTTCCAGAGTCAGAGCTAGGGGAAAAGAGGCTCTCTGCTCGCTTTTCCTCCTTGCATTCTCTAGGCAGTATGATCCTGTATAAACCACTTTCATCTTATTATGGATCTCTTCGGGGCACTGCCATCCCCATTAGGGCGTTTCTCTGACATCATCCTAGACATTATAGATATTTCAAGTTTTGAGATCATTCTACATCCTTCAGTCATAGGAGTAGCTTCAGTTAATATCTGATAGCAAGGTCATAAGTGCCCCTCAAATGGAAATTCTCTAGTCCAAAGTCCCATTAGTCATCACTGGGAGGTACTCACAGGATTTGGCCGTAAGCCCTGGTCTAGGCTCCATGTAGGGCCATCACACAGAGAATTTGTCCCACAGACAATCTTATTGGTTCTTGTTTAGCCTGTCCAGTTACTATTGCTCGAAGGGTAGATTTACATGCCTTCTATTTTACAATACTGGGTAAAGGAAACATTCCCCAGTCAGACACAATATCCATCCCCAAAACACAATCAGGTAAAAAAGACAAAACCACTTCACATAAAGCCTGTGCAAACATACCAAGTCCACTCATATGTTCCTAACTGTAGCTTCCATTAGGATTTCATCCACAGGTTTTCATTTTTCAATACTAATGTAACCACAGGCCCACTAGGACCAGTTTGAACTGACCTCATCTTTTATCAACAGAGTGATTAAGAACTGTTTTTCAGAAAATTTGCAAAGTCATGTAGCCAGAGCATGTGCAGAAGAGAAAGTTTTGACCTGAAATGACATCAGAACCAAAGATTCTCCCCCCGACAGAACCAAAGGACTGGGATATGACTGGAATTTGAAAGTTAGAATTCCATCAGAGGCAAGGGGTCTTTTGTCTAGGAAGATCTGGTGTTAAAGCCTCTTTCACACCTTACCATAAATGTTTAAAGTCTTACAATAAATATTTCCAAACCTTACCGTAAATACTTCAAGTCCTCCAGTCAATACCTGCCCTGTCAGCGTTTCCGCATATGAGCCTGTTCTCCCTAAACTTTTAAATTTTGCCCCAAATCTTGAGTTGGGGAGACAGATCTGAGAGATTTTGCCTCCTGTCTCCTTGCAGGTTGATCTCACAATAAAGCCCTTTCTTTTCTCAAAAGCTGATGCTGTAATAATTGTTATTTTTTTTATGCACGTCAGGCAAAGAACCCCACTTGTGCAGTAACACTAGGTAGGGAAAGTGTTCCTCAGCCATACATAATATCCATTCCCAGTAAACATTCAGATAAAGTTGACATAACTTCTTTACATAATACCTGCTTAGACATTTCAACTTTCATAATCTTATCAACTATTACATTTTTACATTCTCTCAATCTAGTTGTAGCCTGAGTCAGGGCATCACCAATGGGTTTTTACGCAGCACAGTGCGTAAAACTCCTTTATTAAGGAGTCCTGGAAACTTCTCTTCTCCACCCCCTGACTGTTTTACCCACTCTTGTGCAAAGGGCTTCGTGTCCTCAGTGAGAGGTTGAGCCATGGGACCCAGGCCCTTTTATCAATCTTTATGTTGATTACTTTGCCTAACCACTGCCCCAAGTGATTGCTGCTCAGGTTTCTCATTGCAATTTTTGCCTTCCAGCTTTTTAAATTTCTCCAAACTAGGGTAAATAGAACGGACTTGTTTGGGGCCTTTAATATTGGGGTACTAGCAGGGCATTTATTTGGCCTGCCAAACCTTTGGCAGTGCTGCATCTTTGTTTTGGGGACGGCCCCATGGCTTAGTGGTTAAGTTTGGTGCACTCCACTTCAGCAGCCTGGGTTTGATTCCCGGGAGTGGACCTACACCACTCATTAGCAGCCATGCTGTGGCGGCAACCCACATATAAAATAGAGGAAGATTGGCACACATGTTAGCTCAGGGCAAATCTCCCTCAGCAAAAAAACAAAACAAAACGAAAATCCTTTATTTTAACCCCATCAACGTCCATTTTATTCATCCCATATCTTAATAGCCATCTGAAGATTTCCCCCCTGTTAGGATGAGTCCTGTGACTCTCCTCTTTCTGTTTCTTCCTCCTTTTCCTCCTATCAATTTGCTTTATTCACCTTATTTCTTAATAACCATTTAAAAATTTCCACCTTGTTGGGAAGAGTCACTTGACTCTTCCCTCAGCCTCTTCGCATTCTCTTATTAACTAACCTAATGTTTTTCTTAGCCTCTGTAAGATCCATGAGCGGAAGCTGAGACACTAAATTCAATAAGGCTTCCTGAACTGTTTTTAGATTTTGCAACAATAAGATTATATGGGTGCCCATGTGTAAGGGACCCCCTTAACCATAGCATTTACCATGACCCGGGTAATGGGCATAATCAGTGGGTGAATATCCTGGTTATCATAAAGCCAGTCCCGCATAGCTTGCATATGAAACATATCAGCAGCTTTGTCTGAGGTATTTCACTTGGCATTTATAGGGACAGACAGGCAGTCCCCCTTCTCAAGGTAAACAGATCTTACAGTGGTTTCTATCCAGTCCACCAGGCTGGCTGTTCCTTCCAGAATAAGCTCCTGTGTGTCTGGGTCACGTATAGCCATCTGTGATTGTTCCATAGTGAGCTGTGGGTCCTGTACCAACCCAAATAAGCTCTTCCACTCTGCAGCATTCAAAACTAAACACACAGCCCCCAAATTAGCTACTCTCACAATCCATTTCAGTAAATGTTCCTCAGAAAGCTACTAAATGAAACAGCTCCTTCACACTATCCTCCCTGGTTTCAGTCCTTTCTTGGTTTTCCCCTTCCTCCAGGTTGACTACTTTCTTGGTGACCAGAGGTCTTAGATGTACTTTCTGTGGTCCCTGCACAATTTTTCCCTTTCTAGGCAGCTTCGAGACTAGTGGCGGATGTTCACACTGACCCAGATCTGATCTTGATTTAGCATGAAGGTCCGACCCAGCACTTTCTTTTACTTTAATTTTAGCTATTACAGATAACAATAATCAAGGGATTGAGTATTTTACCTTTTTCCTATTAGTCTGCATTTTCAATCCCTCTCTAAATTCCATTGGTAACTTTTACCTTTAGTGACTGACTTCTCCATGTCTGCTGCTCCGTACCATGAGTCACACATGGCCACCAGGAATCAAAGGTTCCTCATCCTCCACCCTTTCATCTTTTCTCTTCTACATGTTTCAGTGAGCTAGGGCCATTCCAGCAAATCCCACATCACTGACACAACTCTTTTGGGTTTTGAGAGCTGTGAGCCAGGAACCATGGATGAAGAGCAAATATATATAACAAATATATAAATCACAATATCACATTTTGCAAAGTAAGTGCTAATTAGACTAAGACCATGGTCTTTGGGATGGAAAACTTGCTGGAGCAATGAGTGACAACAATGATAAAGCCAGTCACCTTATGACTAGGAGAGGTCACAGAGCATCCTAGCCAAAGGGCCTCTGTGTGATCAGCCCTCTCTGTCCTGGTGACCTTTTATTTACTTTTAATTTTTTCTACCTGCTTGAATGTGCTGGATTTTTCATTCCAAGGAAATTAATTTCTTGGCAGGTATTCACATTTATTCTGTAAGAATGTCCAGTTGCTGTTTTTGATTTTTCTTCTTAGTTTTAAGAACAAAAATATTTCCTAATTGTGCATTAGTTGTGAATACACAGGTTTGTTGAAACTTCTGTAACTAAGCAATACTGGCAGAAATAGGGCTCCCTGGCTAAGGGTGTGTATCTATCTACAGCTCCTCTCAATCTCAAAAATGTGACATTTTCATAGTATGCATAGTACCTTCAAAAGGTATTCAATATATGCTTGTTGAATGGGAATTAAAAAATTTTAATTGACATATAATTAACATATAATTGATATATAATTCATTGTAATGAAATGCACATATCTTATTTATTTGATGAGTTTTGACATTTCTTTCCAACTCTATAAGTACTACCCCCACCAAAATAATAGAACATTTTTACCACCCGGAAAGTTTCCTCATGACTCTTAGTCAATCCCCATCCCCATGCCTAAATTCAACCACTTCCTACTTCTATCGCCATAGATGGGTTTTGCCGGTTATTAGAATTCATGTGAATGAAAGCATGCAGAACATTTTTGCATCAGGATTCTTTTTCTCATCTTCATGTTTTTGAAATTTATTTCTGCTGTTTCAATTTGTACTTCATTATTTTATTACTGAGAAGTATTCCATTTTATGCGTATAATACAATTTGTTTATCCAATGTTTCGTTAATGGACATTTCAGCTGTTTCCAAGTTTTGGTCTATTGACACCTGTACTCCTGTTTTTGTAAATAATTTTCATTTCCTCTTGGTAAATACCTAGGATGGAATTCCAGGTTTGTAGGATAAATGTACATTTAACTTTATAAGAAATTGCCATACAGTTCTTCAAAGAGGTGGTGCCATACGTTCCCACCAGTATGAGAGTTCTAGTTGCTTCATATCCTTACCGACATTTGGCATTTTCAATTTTTTAAATTTGATCCATTATAGTGGGCATGCAGTGGTATCATATTATGGATTTTATTTGCATTTTCCTGATATTGAACACTGATGGGTGCTTATTGGCCATTTATTCATCTTCTTTTGTAAAGTGCCCTAGTCTTTTGCCTTTTTAAAATTTAGTTGTTTGTCTTTTTATTCTTGATTTATAGGAGTTCTTTATATATTCGTTATATATTTACTTGCCATTTTTTTTCTTTTTCTTTTTTTTTGGTGAGGAAGAATGCCCTGAGCTAACATCTATTGCCAATCCTCTTTTTGCTGAGGAAGATTGGACCTGAGCTAACATCTGTGCCCATCTTCCTCTATTTTTTTTATATGTGGGCTACCTGCCACAGTATGGCTTGATAAGTGGTGCATAGGTCCACACTTGGCATCTGAAGCTACGAACCCTGGGCTGCCAAAGCAGAGTGCACGAACTTAACCACTAACTAGGCCACAGGGCTGGCCTCTACCTGCGTTTTTCAAATACACGTGTTCCAAATATTTTTTCCCAGTTTGTGGTTTTCATGTTCATTTTCTTAATGGTGTCTTTTGATAAGAAGAACTTCATTTTGATGAAGTTTAATTTATCAATTTTTTCTTTTATGATTATTGCTTTTTGTGCCCTGTCCAAGAAATCTTTGCCTAACTCAAGGTTGCAAAGACATTATCTGTGTCTATGCTTTCTTTTAGAAGCTTCATGGTTCTGGGTTTCTTGTTTAGGTCTCTAATCCATTTAGAATTAATTTTTGTATATGGAATGAAATAGGGATTCAGGTTTATTATTATTTTTTCATACAGCTATCTAGCTGTTCCAGCACCATTTGTAAAATAGATGTCTTTTCCCCATGAACTTGGTACCGTGGTGAAAAATCAATTAATCTTATATGTGCGAGTCTATTTCTTGACTCAGTTTTCCACTGATTTGATATTGTATCTTAGTACCACACTGTCTTGATTATTGTGATTCATAATAAGTCTTGGAATCAGGTAATATAAGTTCTCCAACTTCTTCTTTTCAAGATATATTGTACTATTCTAGATCTGTTGTATTCCATATAAGGTTTAGAATTGACTTAATTGCTTCGAATAGCATGCTGGAATTTTGATAGGGACTGCATTGAAGATATAGATATATTTGGGGAAAATGGGCATAGAAACACTGTTGAGTCTTTCAGTACATTAATATGATATATTGCTCCATCTGTTTATGTCTTTATTAACTTTTCTCTGCTGTGGGTTTTGTAGTATTTGGTATAGAGCTCTTGTATATTTTCATTAAATTTTTTCCCAGGTATTTTTTATTTTTTGGTACTATTGTAAATTGTATTTTTTAAGTCTTATGCTCCAATTGTTCATTGCTAGTATATAGAAATGAAATTGATTTTTAAATATTGACCTTGTATTCTGTAATCTTACTAAATTCTCTTATCAATTATGTCATTTTTTGTAGATTCTGTATAGTTCTATGTGTACACAATCATATTGTCTGTGAATAAATCCAGTTTTACTATTTTTGATATTTATGCCCTTCATGTATTTATTTTCCTTTATTGCACTAGTTAGAACTTCCAATATAATGTTGAAAAGAAGCAATGAGAGCAGTCACATTTGACTTGCCTCTCATCTTAACTTTAACCATTAAGTATGATGTTAGCTATAGATTTTCTTTGGATGCCTTTATCAGGATGAGAAATTCCCTTTTATTCTCAACTTGCTGAGAGTTTTTATCATAGATAGATATTGTCAATTTTTTTATTCTGCTTCTTTTGAGACCATTTTTTTTTACATTTATTCTGTTTATGTGGTGAATTACATTGGTTGATTTTCAAGTGTTGACCCAACCTTCCATTCCTGGTATAAACCCACTTGGTCATGACGTTTTTTTCTTTTTTATATATTTCTAGATTTGATTTTCTAATACTTTGTTAATAATTTTTATAACCGTCTTTAGGAGGATATTGGCCTGTAATTTTCTTCTCTTGCAATATCTTTGTTGGATCTTGATTTCAAGATTATACTGGCCTCATAAAATCAATTGGGAAGTATTTTTTTAATCTCTGCACGCTGAAATAAGTTTTTGTAGGATTAGTATTATTTCTTCCTTGGTTGTTTGGTAGAACACATCACTGAAGTCTTCTGGGCCTGAAGTTTTTTTGTGAGAACGTTATTTATTGTGTATTTGATAAAAGAAATGGGTTTTATGTATCTATTGTCTATTGCGTAACTAATTACCACAAACTTAGCAGCTTAGAACATCACATATTTATTATTCCACATTTTCTATCAGTCAGGAATGCAGGCATGGCTTAGCTAAGTTCTCTGCTTCAGAGTCTCTCACAGGGTGCAACTGAAGTGTTAGTCAGGACTGAGGTCTCACCTGTAGCCAGACTGGGAAAGATCTGTTTCCAAGCTTATTTGGTTATTGATGGGATTTAGTTCCTTTCAAGGAACATGAGCCTCTTTTCCTTGCTGGCTATTGCCTGGAGGCTCCTCTCAGTTCCTTGTCATGTGAGCCTCTGTACATGGCAACTTCATCAAAGCCAGCAAGGGAGAGTGTCTATAGAGAGAGTCCATTAGCAAGACATGAGTTACAATTTTATGTAATATAATCATGGAGGTGACATCCCATCAACTTTGCCCTACATTATTAATAAAAACAAGTTACAAGTCCCACTTACTCTCAAAGGGAGGGAATTGCATAAAGGCATGAACACCAGGAGGTGGGGATAATTGTCGAGTAATTGTTAGAGTCTGTCCACTACATATAGGGCTATTTTAGATTTTCTATTTATTTCTGTGCCAGTTCCGATAAGTCGTGTTTTTCAAAAAATTTTTCCATTTCATCTATGTTATCAAATTTGTTGGCATGGAATTATTCATAGTATCCTCTTATTATCTTTTTAAATATTTGTTCCACTTTTCATTCTTGATATTAATAATTTGCATTTTTTCTCACTTTTTCTCTTTATCAGTCTTACTAGGGGTTTATCAATTTTATAAATCCTTCAAGAAACCAACTTTTGACTTTGTTGATTTTTCTCTATGGTTTATCCATTTTCTAGTTCATTGATTTCCTCTCTTATTTATTGTATTGTTGTTTTTTACTTGCTATTAGTTTAATTTGCTCTTTTCCTAGCTTAAGTATAAGCTTAGATCATTGATTTTAAACTATTTTTATTGTTTAATATAAGCAAAATTTTCAAAACTATGTGGCTATGTGAATACACTACTAAGGCCTCTCACAGGGCTTTGGAAAGGGTCTATGCAACTGAGAGACCCTGAAGCTTAAGCTTATTATTAGGTTCACAATAATCCACCTCTTCTATTATTGCATATTATTTATTTTAAGAGGCACATTTTTTCCACATTTTAACATCTCTGAAAATGGAGTATGTCTTATAAGCTACGGCATCTTATAATTGCTGTCAGCCAGGCAGAAGTCACGGCATAGTCGTCATTGCCTGTGCATGCACAAACTTGGTTATGGCTGTTCATATTGCCATCATTTCAGTTGAGTGATATGCATTTTTGGTACCTACGTTGAATTTCAGTGTTAAAATATCATAAAAATGATTACATTATGATTCAGCACTGAAACCAAAAGAGAGTGTATATTCAGAAAAGACAGTAAAATGTAATAATGTTAGTGAAGCAAATGTTATAGGAGGACTGCTCACAATTTAATGTTTTTTTGTAAAGCAACAACCAATTTATTTCATTGTATTTTCCTTTGTATGCATGCATAATAGTGATAATGGAGAAAAGCTATGTCTAAATTATAACTAAGATGAAAATTTTAAGTGATGAGAAAGCATTGAGTCATAGTTTAACTGGTAGCATTTTCTTTTTTCTAATGTATCTTACAGTTGACAATGCCCCTGATTTGATGAAATATATGTAGCTCATTTAATTCTCACATAAATGCCCATGAAGTTGCTATTATTATCCATTTTTAGAGATGAGAAAATTGAGGTATGGGGGGTCTACTTGTCCTAGGTCACACAGCTAGTAGCAGATCTGGGATTAGAACGTGGGAGTCTGGGCCTTAAATCTATGCTCTTCACCACACATTACACTGCCTTGGTACATTGAGGAGAAGGGAGGAGCAGTTTCTCTTTCGAAATCCTCATTAACTAAAAATACTAGATTTTCCAGACGACTGTTGGCCTTGTCTGTGTATTCCTTAAAACTCTTTATTAGTTCACCACGACCCATGGATAAAGCCCAAACTTCCTAAAATTCAAAGCCTTCCATGACCTAGCCTCAACCAACTCTTGCCTGACTCATACTTTCCAGCAATACCAAACTATTATCTCATATGTCCATACTCAGGACATTTTTTGTCCTAGCCTAATATTTAATTGATCCACCTTTCATTCTTAAAAGCCTCTGGCTATTTTTTTGCTTATCTGAAGTTATTCACGTTAACCCCTTGTGCAAAAAATAGTCGACATAGTATGCCTAATGGCCATTGCCCTGCTTACAAGGTTGTCCCTTGGTTAGCATCTGAAAATTTGGATTTCAAGAGGGTTCCAACCATTTCTAAAACTAAGAGTGATTAAACTGTTTATGCAAATAATATGGCTTATGCTGATCGCCCCTTTTTCTTCTGAGAGTCTGGAATATTTGTAGATTCTAGGCGAATGATGCCTACCTGACTATCCCCCAGTAAAAACTCTGGGCTTTGAGTCTCTAACAAGCCTCCCTGGTCAGCAACAATTCACGTGTTTCGTCACAACTCATTGCTGGGAGAACTGAGTGCATCTTGTGTGACTCAGTTGGGAAAGGACGCTTGGAAGCTGATTTGTTGTTCCCCCTGGCACCCTATGCACATTTTCCCGTCGCCGATTTCACTCTGTATCCTTTCACTGCCGTAAATCATAGCTGTGAGTATATGCTGAATCTCTTATAAGTCCTCCTAGAGAATAATAAAACCTTGGGGTAATCTTGGGGACCCCTAACACACCCCTTCTATCTGGAACCCTTTCCCTCTTTACCTTGATAACCTATTCCAGGAAGCCACCTCTGAATCTCTCCTACACCACCCTGCTGCATTTGGTACTCTTCCTTGGAATTACTGTAATATCCTGGGACTGTGCCTGTTATTACACTTACCGTATCATTTTATAATTATAGGAACATTGTCTTCAGTCCACTAGACTGTGAGATTCTTGAGGGCAGAAACTGCCTTATATTCATCTTTGTATCTGCACACCTGTCACATAGTGGTGGTCAATTGATATCTGCTGAATAAATGAACACCATGGCCAATTTAGGATAGTCTTCTGACTGTTAGTAGCATCTGTAATTAAAATAATTGAAACAGAAGTTTGCAATGGGCTTTGAGAACTCTTTTTTTCCCCTTACATATCCTTGCTTACACAGTTAGTTATTAAATTGTGTCCTCATTAAGTAGACACTTAGAAAACACCTACTGTGTATTTTATGTTAGATGGGGATTTTGGGTATTAAAAAAAAGAGAAAAGATAAGAGGTCTGAATTGATGTTAAGAAAATTAGGAGAATTAAATATAGGCCTTGGCTTTGTCATTCTGCAAAATGGTGCTAAGGATACCTGCTCTTCTAAATCCACAGTCATGATAAGAAATAAAGTAGCCTAGGGTGATGCTTTGAGAGAAGGTACCTGGCAATTCCAAGTATTTATCAGTAACTTGTGCTTCATTAATTCTAAAGAAAACGCATCTATCTTCTTTTGCAGATTTCTCATTGGCTGGAAACTTATACTCTTGTTCTGGGGCAATTCATTTCTTTATACATTCATAAAGATGGTATTTAGATTTACTTTTTTCCTTCATTCATTGTTTGCTAATGCCTTACTTATCCCTCCCCCAGTTATATGATCAGCTTTGTATTTTTAATACTGCTTTTCTGACAAAACCAAGTCTAAGATTTAACAGATACATTTTCATATCTTGGAAGTTGCCTCAATGATTCACTCTGCTATGAACTGAATATATTATACATCTTTTTGATTGTTCTTACTCTTAAAAAGGATATTGGGTTTCCTGAGACGTGATTTTTCAAGTTAAAATTAGAACTAGGAAAAGATACCTTTCTTTTGGGTTATATAGCAGGGAATGAAAGTTGTTGGTAACTTAGGATAGAAATAGTTTCATCTGAGCTCAGCCAGCATTGTAATTATATCTTATATTCTCTATTCACAATGTGGATGAGTATGTGGGAATGACTGGCATGGAATTGATCAACATCTGCATCATTCAGTTTACAAGGACTTAAGCTGATCTCAGTCTGTTCAAAACACCCTTCTTATATACTCTTCCTCAGTCATTGACAACCGTTATCCTGTCAAGGAGAAAATAGAGGATGGGATTCTGCTTTTGGTCATGTAAGGCTCCTGGAATTAAACCCATCAAGATAATTGCTTAGCTCTTCTCTTCCTTTTGGCTTCTATACGAATTTTTCCTGAATCATATATAATTTTAAAACTTAATATATGTGATATGTGGGAATATTTTGTATTATTGTTTTAGTATTAGCAAAAGTCTATGTTTCATAATAGAAAGTCCAGATTAAGGCTGAATAATTCAGACACAAACTTGTAAAGAAACTCTTGAGAAAATCTTTTTTAAGAAACATTATTTGAATTTTTGCATTGCTCAAGCCTTATTTAATTTTTGCCAAGATTAAAAAATATTTATGTCTAAATCAAGTCCCTCCTCTATATGAGAGAGGAAAAAATCCACAGAGGCTAAAAAATAAAATCGTGGTGGAAAGACTCGCAGCCTCACTCCCAGATGTTCCTGCTCTCGCACTCTCCTTCTCCCTCTCTCACTGAAATATACCATAGAATCCTTAAATTATCTGTTTTCTAATCATAGGCTTTTGACTTCTTTAAAAATACAAAGTCAGCATACATTTGGTAATGCTTTGCTTTTAAATTTTGAGATAGTTTGGGTTTTTTTTTTCTTTTGCTGGATCTATGCACTTGCCTACATTTTAATTTTATGATTCTGTCTAAAGCTGTTGAAAGATGCCTAGGTATTATAGCTTAGTAGAACCCTTTTCAGATGATAGATTTATTCTGATCCAGTTTTCATTGCTTAGTTGAAAGATGCCTAGGTATTATAGCTTAGTAGAACCCTTTTCAGATAGATTTATTCTGATCCAGTTTTCATTGCTTACTGTTGTACCCAAGTCCTACCTCTAAGATGTTTCCTTTATAAAAGAAACAACTTCCCCAAATTTTGATATTGCAGCACAAAATTACAGTTTTCCGTCAGAACTAGAACTAAACCGGACTTACAAATTGTGTGGTGAGGAGAACACAGCATAATAGCCGAATGGTGCCATCATTCTGCTTCCTTACTTTTCCTGTTTCTTTTCACATTGCTGTTGCTCAACTCGGTAAAGAAGCAAGAACAAAGACCTATTCAATTAGCATAGTTTCTCTTCTACAGGAAAACAGCTAAACGTTCAACATCTTAGTGCGAAAATAACCATTGGAAGAACGTAAGAGTCCAACGAGAATCTCTGACTCACATTTGAAGAAATATTTTTCTTCAAGCTGCATTATTGATAGGAAGCTGATTTCTTTCTGGTCCTAAACACTGGTCTGTGAACTAATAAAAATTATTCTAACTATTATTGCCCCCCACCCCAAGATTTCTCATCCCAGCGTTTACATTTCTCGTTTCTTATCAGAATTCCAAGGCTCGGAGGCAGATCGTGTGCACTGTCAGCTCTGGGAAACTGAGTAGCAGCTGAACACCTAATGCTTGATTCTTGCTTTCCTTGAGATCGTTTTGAATGAAAAGTTAGCATATAAGAAAGATTACTTATTTTAAAACAACTGTTTAAAACAAATAGTCATATTTTCCGTAACAGTCTGTCTTGATAATAATCATTTTTCTACGGTTGCAATATATTTGTAAGTGTTGAAAAAAAAAGACAGCACTGGCAGAAGACTAATTGAAACGTAAAGATATGCCTCTATTATTAGGATAGTCAATTTATTATTTTTCACCACTTGTTTTATTAACATACATCTATGTTACGTGTTGCTTTAATCTCCTTTATTAAGACTAGCTGAAAGGTCCTTTCATTATTTATTGTTTCAATGCCTCAGGTTCCATGTTTTGTTCTGAAATTTTCGATGCCAACTTCTTTTGACATGAAAGTGAAATGTTGTTTGGGTAGATGTGCGAATGGGTCTAGGGTGGGCGTTTCATATAAAAACAATCACAGAAAATCAGTTGTGTGAGCAAATTCTTTCTCCAGGCAAAATAACACTTTTGCTGCAAATGATATCCCACTGTA
This sequence comes from Ceratotherium simum simum, assembly GCF_057802395.1. Classification (NCBI taxonomy): domain Eukaryota; kingdom Metazoa; phylum Chordata; class Mammalia; order Perissodactyla; family Rhinocerotidae; genus Ceratotherium; species Ceratotherium simum. The sequence continues at coordinate 79,684,151 of NC_141901.1, forward strand.
AATGTTCTCTGATCATAGCTTTCTCTGGGCTAATACGGTCCTTTCTCTGGGCTAATACGGTCCTTTCTCAGGGCTGCCCTCCCTTTCATGCCCCCCAGCTTCAATAAAACTAGAAATACTACTGTGCAAATGGAGAAATGCACATATTTCTCCTTTCCAGAGGCGCTTTTATCGAAAAGGGAATACGCCACAAACTGTTTTACCACTTTGACGCAGCTTCTGTACAGAAGAAAGAGTTAACTTTTCGGTCTGCAGCTGATCCATGCTTAAGCAGTTCACTGGGGCATCATGGTTGTAAATGTGATAGAGTTTCCCAGGAGTCTTGCATGATTTTATACTATTTTTCATAAATAAGTAAAAATGCATCAGAAGGCATTCCCACTTCCCAAGGAATGCACAATTAAAGAAAGCAGAGAAAAACAAGACCCAGGATCTGGGATGCGGGCTTCAGCCCTGTGGAGGAAAATGCATTCACTTTTTTTTTTTTTTTTTTTTTGCTTTTGCTTTCACCAGTCCTCTGATTGAGTAATGACAATAGCTGAGTAGGAAAGCGCACAGAAAGAAAATAATGCCCCAGAGCACATCGGTAGTAAAAGTAATTAGTTCATTGTTAACATCAGGGTGCTGTTAACAAGCACGCAGGCCTTGCTCTCTGGCTGAGCTGCCGCATATTATGATAGTCAACTCCAAAATAAAAATTATTTTCTGCAGAAGGAAGGAGAGCGGAGATTATAAGCTTGGAAAAGACTAAATTTGGGGATCGAGGATATTTTTCAAAAGCATAATCAGAATCCACAAATGCAGCCTTGCCTCCCAAATCTGGTCATTATGCACCACATGTGTATTCAAAGCATGCATGCTTATGAGAAACAGAGACACCGAGAGAAAGAGCGAGAGCAGGAGCGAGCTAGCGAGTGCGGGAGACTGAGTGAAAACCATTATTATACACAGCACCTAGGGAACACAAGATCTAATTGGAGAATCAATAACTGAAACCCCATTTTAAATATTCTGCTCTATTAATTCTTCAGGTTAATAAAAACTGCCCGCGTGATGATATTTTGGGATATAGATATTCAGAGTTGGATTAGTTTTGACAAGAGCGTAAGGCATCTATTCAAAGCTGATTTTCCCCCCTTTTGTTCACTGAGGACCTGCAGAATCTAAGATAAAAATGGCAGTTGTCCTGAGGGCACCCTGAGGCATGTCATTAAAATCGGAATTTGATCCTCTTTTCATGGTTACTTGGGACAATCAAGCAGAGGAAACCTGAAAACTCATCAGTTTTCCAAAATATGACATGCCCTTGACTTTGTCAGTTTGGCTGCCATAGAGCAGCCCTGGCTATTTCAAAATCCCTTTAGATGTCACTCTGTCTTCAAGAATGCTTGCTGCAGATCTCGTATGAGAGACAAGACACTCGGCGCGTCCTCTGGGCGCCTTTGCCCAGATGAAGCGCTTGCTTCTCTGTTTCCCATCAAAGAGAAATTCCATCACAGCCTTCCAGTAAAAGGCCAGTAAAAGGCTTGTGTTTTAAAAGAAACGAAGCAATTTACTAATTGTAATTAATGTCAATCTGAGAAGTGTTTTCAGTCTACTTGTTCAAGCATTCCAGGTAATGGGTTACTTTGGTTTGTAAAGCTGCATGTGTGTGGTAGATTATGGGACCACAGAGAATCTTGGAAATAATCAGTTGCCATATAAAATTATATGGCTTACTCTTGTCCATTTGTTTTTGTTTCTTTGCTCTGATTTTTTTTATTTTAACTTCCACTGATAAAGGCTTTCTTCATTTTACTGTTTAAATTATGCAAAGTTGGAGACTCCACAAAACTAGAAATCTAGCCAACTTGGGTTGGTACGAAAATGAAATGTGTGTTTCGCAAGGCCATCTTCAGGAACGAAAGTTTTCTTTTAACTAATAAATTCTTAAATGAATGAATCTGTGAACCAAAGCCTCTTCCCATCTTCTATCCTAAGGCTTGTTTTTCCAAGATGAATGGCAAAGCGAGTCTCCCTCTCCGAGCCACATGTATTGCCTTGACCTGAGAAACATTTGAATATTCCCAGCAGTGAGAACAGCTTTTCAAGAGGAAAGGCCAAAACCCTAACCCCAGGGCAAACAGGAGGCTTTTCCAAGGAGCGAGCATGTGGGTTAGCTATTTTCGCACATGCCTTAAAACTAACTTTTCTTTCTGTGAAAGCGAAAATAAGAAAAGAGATTTGGCTACTGAACTTTACCTGCCCATTAAAGCCAGCTGCATTTTGATAAATGTTGCCTGTTGCAAGTACTGTCAGTTCAAGACTATGAGGAGCAGCCCTGTGACTAGTGAGTGTGCGTTACAGAATAAAAGTAATTCAGCATTGCTGGCAGGTGTAGGAAATTCTTCTTGTGCTTTGGTCTTATATTTGGGATATTCCTCCACTTACGTAGAATTTTACTTAATGGAACTTTGGTTGGTTAATGCTATTGTAACAGACGAAATTTCTTTATGAGTTGAACTCCTTCGTTGCTATTAATCTCCTACCCGTCACATACTAAAATTCACCTTTGGCCGACTTGCTTAGTAAGACCCATTTCCACAAATCATCTCATTCCACAGGGCTAGCTTTTTAGAACTTTGTCAGACTATAGTTCCAGTCTCAAGTTAAATAATGTGTACAAAAAAAGGAGTGACTTTGAGTGAGCAAGGTCTTGTGCAAATCTTTGACATTGTTTCTTGCTATTAGCCAACTGTTTCATGTAAGCTAATCAACTCGTCTTTTACTTTGCTTTGTTCTATGGCTTTGCATATGTTTCCCCTCCCACCTGGGATGGCTTTTCTTTTCTCTCCCCTTCTATGTACCCTGTTCTCAAAAAACCAGCGCTAAAATCCACTCTTGCTAAAAGCTTTTCCTGATACGTTCAACTTGACAAAGATTACTCATGTGTGCTTCTTCTCATTTCGTCACTGGTGTGAAATTATAGCTCATAGTTCATTATTGCAGAAACCTGAGTATGCTGTAGTTAACGAATGTGCTCCCAAACCCAAAAGGAACATCCTGTGATAATACCTTCTATTGCTGGGTGTCAGCACTATCAAGGGACTGCAGTGGACCAATTAGCCCTCCTGGGTGTGATTCTTGATGAACTCTTTTCTCATGTGCGTGTGCTATTGTACTCACATGAGGGTGGCCCTCTTCTTTTCCCTTATGTTCTGTAGGGCACATAATACAGTGCCTAGCACAACTCAAAAAGTTCTTCTAGCTCAGCAAAGTAGTATTGAGAACTAGCTATATACAAAGCACTTGAGGTAACATGATGATGAAGACATGCCACTCTCTGGTGGTCACTTAGATTCCAGATCAGGGGTTGGCAAACTAACAGCCCAAGGGCCAAATCTGTCCTGCCATCTACTTTTTAAAAAGATAGTCTTATTGGTGCCGAGCTAAACTCATTCACTTACATATTGTCTGGCTGATTTTGTGCTACAATGGCTGAGTTGAGTACTTTTGACAGAGACCACAAGACCATCATATGGCCCACAAGACTAAAATATTTATTATCTGGCCCTTTACAGAAAAAGTTTGCTGACCCCTGACCTAAATCTGTGCATAGACCATAGTAAGAAGATGATTATTGGCTTCAAGTATAACAAAGACAAGTGCAAAAATCAACCTGAATGAACTCTTAACAGATAAATTATACAAATGTACAGTGTTAAACAATTTAAAAAAACAGCTTCTTTCTATAAATAAATGTTTAGAAACTTGTATTTTCAATGGGGAAAAAAAAAAAACTCAGAAGCAAAAACCCAAAGCCTGGAGAATTGGGATTATTATTCCCTGAATCTACTTAGAACTTCCAACCACTTACCAAGCACTGTTTCTATAACTATCTGTCAGGTACTCATTTTATTATTTACTCAACAAGTATTGTTGAGGACTTGCTTTGTTCCAGGTGCCGGTGCCGAGGGTTCAATGGTAAGCTAAAATGGAAGTAGACACTTTCCTCCCCATTTCTTAGATGAGAAAACTGAGTCTCTGCAATAAGCGGCAAAGCCAGGACGAGAATCAAATCTCTTGACATTACGTTCAGTATGCTCAAGTCAATAGTTATTACCATGAGAGACACAGATGGGAAAAAATTATACAGATTCATTAGAAACATCATTTTTCTCTCCAACAGTAAATTTATTGGTTAGTGATACTCTATTTTTCCCAATAAGTTTTCAAATATGAGATCATCTAAGAGGCAATTTAAGTATGACCTTGGTACTGACATTTACTAGCTGTATGAACATAGTGTTTCTAAACCTCAATTTCCTCATCTGTACAATGGAGGTAAATAATATCTAACTTTTAGTTTATGGAAGGTAATTTGGTAGGACACTATGCACTGAAATTAAGAAACAAAGTCCTGAGCACTTTAGGGTTAAAAACTCTAATTTTTAATCCCTATACTCTCAGAATCTCTGCCTGGCATCAGGTAGAGCATATTCAGATAAGGATTCATACACTTACTAACAAATATTTACTGCGAGCTGCTATATGTAATCCAGCTTGGCACTCCTATTTTCTATCTTGTGACCCATCTTGCTTAACTCTGAATCACACTTTTCTTCATTGTAAAAAATGGGCAGAAACAATACTGGTCTAACAGTTGTTGGGAGAATTGACATGAAATGTGTGAAGGTAGCAATGAGGCTACTTTGAACTAGGCGCTCGGGATATGCTAGTCTCCTTTCTTCTGTCTGTACCCTCTTGAATATTAAGGTCCAATCAGGGTAATATTACCACAGTATTAAGAAGCAAATGAAGTTGTAAAAATATAAGAGGGAAGAGAACGGCTGTATTTCTTACTCTGCCCAGGCACACAGTGAAAATGGTCATGCTTTCCAAGGTGATGACATCGATGAAAATGGCAGGAAATTATATCTGATAAAAATCCTTTAGCACATCCCATCAAAAATTCTTGTTTCTTTGCCTTGGTTTGAAATTTGAAGACAGAAGACAATCCCTTTTATCGCTTTAGTCACCAGGAGCTATTGGACAAATTATACATAAAAATAATATTTAAGTGTCAGGTAATTATTCTAGTAACTTGGGGGAACTATCTTGGTAATACAAAAAACACTCTCTTATCTTTTCTTAATTCTGAAGTCTAAACTTCTTCAGTGCCAGTCTGCTTTAAAATCAGATGACACCGCTGCTGGCTGTCGTTCCAGGATGTTAGAGAAAGTGTGGAACGCTTAATGAATTCAGGGGTGTGTTTCGAGTGATGAGAAGTGCTGTCTCGTGTTAACAGTGTCAGTATGAGAGACACTTGAAGGCACAAAAGACTATGTTTATGTAGGTGCTCTTTCATGTCGGGTGCTACACTTATTGCTTTTGATTAAGATGTATGATTGAGTTACTGGATATGACATTTGTTGAGAGAAGGAAGATTACCACGGGTGAAGTGCAAGAGAGTAAAGAATGAGGTGGTGGATGAAGTGTGAACGAAAGGTTACATGCATTGATGTCTTGTTTATTTGACTTAGGAGTTTGAGATAGAATTAATCTATTTCATTTTCTAGCATGTTAGGGGAACTATCTTAAAAACATACTTTCCAATACATAATCAAAATAGACTTTGGAAGGTAGCTGTCAGTTGGTTTTGGTTGCATAAAACTGTGTGTTGGGGAGGTGGGGATGAGAATTGGGGACATTCTCCTTAGAAAAGCTTAAACTGCTTTCACATGTATTACTCCATTTATATTCACAATACTCCAGTGCAATCGGTAAAGCCAGATTTTTTTTCTATAAAGTTTAAACATTTCAAATGAAAACTCATTTTATATGTTATTTTTCTGGAACACTGTGAATGCAAACCAAAACTCATCATCTCTGAACACAGAAATTAAAGAATGAAATGGACTATAAACTGAAGCTGAACAATCTAATTTCACTGTTGCAGTTATTATGGTGAGAAAAACCTCAAAACCATGGACATTTAAAGGGCAGAAAATAAATGCAATGTTTGAGGTTGAATTCTCTAAATAGCACCTGGATTTTGGCAACTGAAAATGATGCTAGAATTCACAATGAAGAACTGAAATTCTCCCAGAACGAATCATGCTCTGAATATACAGTCTTTCTCTGACTACGTATTTGCTAATTCTGCTTTGCTAACGGTAACTGCCTCCATTTTACAGATGGAGAAAAAGGAAAGAGTGGAGTTCTAAAGTGTCCTGATTTATAAAGTGATGCGGTGGCAAGATCAGAAACAGAAACCTAGATCTTCTTACTCCCAGACCAGAGCTTTATTCATTAAACCAAATTCCCACTTTCTGGTCCATTCTAAATCCATTTGTTTATTTGCATGTACAGAATGGAGCACAAGTGGCCAGATAAACCCCAGCACTGGGATTAGTAGTGCTCTTCAATTGGCCTGGGCTGGCTTTCTGCTCCCAGAGGGCTGACCCCCACGGAAGAGACCTTGTGTCTCCTTCTATTTTCTGATCGGGGCTATCCACTGCGAAGCAGTCTCGCCCTGCCCTGAAGCCTAAATGCTTCATTGTGTTTTAGAATGCATTATAAAATGACTAAATATTTCTTATTAAACTAGAAAAAAAAATTTTAATGTAATCTATTTTTTAAACTATGTATATCTTCATTTTAGAAAACTTTGAAAGAAGCAAAGTTGGAACAAAATAAAATTCCATAGTTCACTAGAAAATGTTAACTCCTGTTAAGAACAAAATAAAACAAACATCTTAATTTTCACTTTCAACTAATTCAGATGGTTTTCCTTCTTGGTTTAAAATGGAAAGCTTTTACTATATATTTGCATGTGTGTATGTGTCTATATGTACACATATAGATATGTTTACAGAATCAAAGAAAAGATTCACTCTTTCCTACTCTCCATTATTATTACCTTTTCTCTATTTTTCTATTCGTTATAGTTAAGAGAATGGGGTTGCTAGAAATCTGAGAGGGAGGACCGTATGTCCAATAGCGAACTTCCTTGTTGAATCCCAGGGCACAGAAACGAGCCCTAATAAAAACTCCATTTTTCCTTCTCTGCCACACAAGGTAATTTAAAATTGCATTCATTTTAGGATTTCTATTGAAACACACAGAACCAAAGGCCTGAAACTGTCTATCAGAACAGCCTGGAATTTAACAACGCCAGCCTTGCTCAGGTGACTGCCTGACTGACTGGGACCTCCGATCAAGTGATGTGCCAGAGGGCATGAACAGAATCTGCTATTAAGGCAGCCTATTGATTCTTTAGATTACCTCCTTGGGAAACTAATTATCATTTAATTTTTATATGGGTGGATTTTTGTATTTTAAAATTTACCTTTTTTTGGTCAACAAGAGAAATATTAATTTTGATCCTCAAAGTTCTTGTCTCTGATTTTAAAGGGATATTGCTTTAGTTCTCCATCCTTTATGGTTATCAATAAGCTAGTGGAAATGGTGGCGAATAAATCCCATAGAAAGTAGTTGAAGATCAAACATAACCTTCACTGCAGACATAGAGGTGCCTATTTTTCTTTACTCAAAAAAAGATCCTGACTTGGAGATGCCCTCTTCTTTCGGATAGACAAGATACTCTTTTCTTCTTTTGCTAATGTTTACACAAAAATAAACTGTCTTTTATTGTTCACTACAATTGACTGTAAACTTTGATAAATAGAGAGCAGATTTCAATCACAGGCCAAAACGCTTCATTAGTATATTCTTAACAGGGCATTAGACAAGTATAAACAATACCATGTATTTGGTCACTGGAGAAGGAGTATTAATAAATTATTAACTTTTAATAAATGGGATTGCTAAGAATTTTAACATAATTTAATCTTTCTGCAGTGCGTTCAGCTGAATTGTGTTAATAAATTACTACTCAACTTTGATATTTGGAGGGTGATTTCATTTTTCAATGCCATGAGCAGAGATGTAAAAATATTTAAGAAAGATTATTCTTTGAAGTGTATGTCATTTACCTTTCTTTTAAACATATAAAAAATGAATTTTTCACTTAACTTGTTTGTGCCTTTGAAATTTCTGAACGCTTACATTTTATCTGCAATATCATGTTACTATTCCAGTTAGTTTTCAAGACAGAAATAACTTAGTACCTTGACTAGAAACGTTATCATGAAGAACTTTATGCTAACATGGCGATTGGGTAATGAGGGGTTTGTAAACCGAGTCAGAGCATGTAATTCTCCTCATAGGTTGCTCTCTATCTAGATTTTATGACTTTAAGTACTTCATGATCAGTAAATAATAAATTCAATTTACCGGATAGAAGTTTTGTCACTTAGAAATACTCACTTGGAATATATATTTCTTAATTGGCATCAATGGCACATTTCCCAGGAAGCATAACAAAATGGATCATTTAATAGATGCCCAATCTCTCCATCCATCTATCTATCAGTGCGGCACATGATGTTTTGACTTTAATATGGTAATTATCTCAGGCTGACTTCAGAGCAGGAAGCTGCCTCCCACACAGCAGTGCTTAATTACTTTAGACTTCAGCTTGCCAAGTGAAAAATTGACTGTTTTTTTGCACATTGCATGGAATTGAAATGATTTCATTGTCATTTCAGTTGAAATACAGCCTGACATCAGCATAGAATCATGGGAAAGATAATGCAAAATTTCTCTGAAATTCTAAAATGGTCTGAAAGCTGCCTTATTTTTTTATGAAGCTGCATTTCATTTTCAGAATGTTAATGAAGATCCACTTCATCTCGAGAGAAGAAAACTTTTAGGAATTCACTTCTGTGAGTACATTCCAATGGCAATTCAGTAAAGGGCAACATTGTTCCATAGCTACAGTTGAATGTGAACTTTGACAATTAGGGGGCAGAGGAGCGACTGGAATTGGTGTTGCTATAATTAGTAGTAAAAATTGTTTGCTTGGGCATGCAACTACTAAAATAAAAGTGAAAATAACCACCTCATTCAGAAAATTTTAAAAAGTGCATCTTTATGCAGATTCTGCATAATGATACCTTTAATGTGTGGCTTCATGACACAAACTAAACATTTGTACAATAAATAAATAAATCAAATAAACCAGGCTAGTTTTGAGTTGAAATTTATCAAAATTGCTTTTTTTCTTCAGATTTCAACTGTCAATCACATGCTACTAATTGAATAATTTTCAAGATACCAAGGGCAGATTTCATGAATAAAACGTCCACAGAAATGTGCCATTGGATACAGGGAGAAAGTAAAATTATGGGGGAAGGCGTTGGTATAATGGAGCAAATCAGACCAAGCTCTCACCTTGGCCAGAAGCACTCGGCATGTAGCAATGACACCTTTGCCATGTAAACGCCAGGGGAAAGTAATTAAACTTAACAGAAGCTGCCCTTGATCTAAAGCCACAGGGGAAGTAATTACATTTAATAAAAGCCACAACTTCTAAACAAAGATATATGGTATTTCTATCACCAAATGTTACCTTAATTTTTTCAAATGTGCCGATAGCTTCTAGTAGTCTGATTATAGAAATCAGTTCCAGAATCCCTAATGGACGATATATGATTGAATATTGTGAGCTGTATTGGACGGTAATCTAATGTGAGCACATCCGAGCTGCAGTTCAAGAAATGGCATGATGCTGCCCTCTATGGCAGCCTCCTCAAAACTAATACGTGGCCTTAAGATGGAGACAAGAAATTTCTGGAAAAAAGTAGACTTGTGAGTTTTTGGGTCAACTTTGATGCATTTTGTACATCTGCTTAAACTGTCCCCCAACCTCAGCCCTTGGCACTATCATTGCCTTGCTGAACTGATTCAGTATCTGGACTAGAGGAAACAAAGTTCTCCTCCTAAAATGTGTGCCCTTGTCATCAGGGTTCTCCAGGCCAGGCCACAGGGACCCATATGTTTTCTTCCACGTTGGGCCAGCCCAGTTGAAGCTGGTCCTAACATCACCAAGGTTACCATGATAGCTGTGTAGGATGCCCAGTGCAAATGGTGGTCTTTTCACCAAGGCTTGTACCCTGGCTCTGACAGCGTGAATGAAAGCTTGCCTTATAAAATTGCAAGGATCCCCTACTTGTGAAGTCATGCACCTTCTGGGCTTTGTCCTAAACCTCACAAGGGCCCATAAGGGCCCGCACAGCCTGGGTTGCTCCTGTCTCCCTTTCAGCTTGGTGTTAAGAACACCAGCAATGTTTCTTGACTATTTTTACCTAATCATATTGGAAGAGGTAGTATTGATTGAGGGTAAGAGGATTCATTTTTCTTCCTGAACATGAGAGTAAGAAAACCAGAGATAGCCTGTTTACTTAGAACATAAGGGGTGAAGAAGCAGTGGAACGCGCGTCATCCAGAGGAGCGGCCCCAATGAAAAGCAATTTTTAGAACAGTTTCAGTCTTAATACAACATAGTTTACAGAGGCAGAGTGATGAACAGCCGGACTCTGTGCCAGACTACCTGAGTTTGAATCTGGCACAGCCATTCAAGCTGAGTGACATTGGCAATTTACTTCCTGCGTCTTAGTTTTATTGTCTATAAAGTGGGGTACAATAACAGTATCTCCTACACAGAGCTGTGGAAAGGATCGAATAGGTTCATATACGGAAAGTGCCTAGAACAGCACCTGACACATAGTAAACACTGTCTAAATGTTGACTCTTCTTATATACAATATATGTTGAAGTTCATTGCCTATTGACAGCAACAGTTCCACATCGTACCCAGTGGCATAAAAGAATATCCCCCATGGTTTTATTTGAATTCCACACTGCAAACTACACTGTAAACACGGATCCTTGTATATTATGTTTTAAGTGTAAGGTACGCAGCCACAATGCCTGTTGTTCAGAGGGAAGCATGGTGGTGATCTAGTGGGGGAGTTGGGGTGAGGATCTGGGGGGTGGAAGTATTGAGGAGATGCAATAGAAGATAGAGGGAGCAAGGAGGTATAGCGGTGAGACGTAGGTTAGTATATCTTGCTAAATCACAAACAAAAGCTCAAATAATGCCTCTCTTGCACTTGTGAATTATGCCAGTTTTCCTGGTTAGCCCAGAACTGGTACCACAATGAGCGAAATCAGTCGCTCTTCCTCCCAGGACTGAACGCATAGTCACAACGCGTTCGTCAACCATATATTTTCGTGTCAAGTAGTTGTTGGGTGGAAAACCACCAAAAAAGAATTTTTCTTTGTCAAATAAACTTTTCACAATAGAAGAATATAGCGAAGGCTTCTAAAATAAATCTAGTGGCACTGGGGAGTTTACAAATACTAGCATATTAATATACAGCTAAAATAATAATAAAAAACACCATGCTGCTAAAGATGTTTAGTATTATCAGCTCACTGCAGGAGTTTATTAGAAACTCCTGCTTTCTTTTATTAAAATTTCAATTGGCTTGGTGAATGAGATCCTATGTTAGTGTCATAAAGTGAGGAGCCAGAAGGAGAGGATATTGGCATTTAAGTGCAGATTTCATTTTAAAAACACTTTACATTATAAAAGAAGATTGCATATTGTAAATATTACATATAGTGTTCATGGTATTAAAAGTAGTGTTAGTAATTTTTTAAAATTCATCAAATTGTCTTTGTTTATGGTGATATCTGGCAGATTTTATATTTCTGTCATACAGCAAAGTTTTAAATTTATCCCAAGATGTTTTTAGTTATAAGCAGCAAACATGGTTTTTAAAAAGTTTTCATAAAATGATGCATAAGTTTAATTTAATGGGAATCCTCTTTGGCAGTAGCACATGACAACTGCTTAGTTTTATAATTAGCTGATTATTTTCCCTGTGCATTTGGGAAGCTTATGTTAAACTAACTTGGGTTAGCCAGGCGGCTGGATAGATTGCAAACCTTAATCTATGTTTGAATGTTTGGGTTGGCAATGTTGTAGCAAATTATATGGAGCACCTTCTGAAGTAAGCCCAGGATTTTCTTTCCTGGTATTAAACGGTCACTGCTTCTTTACACGGTGAAAAAGTGTTTAAGAAGATGGCGGCAGGCAACGCTGTAAGGTGCAACAGCTGCGGAGCCGAGATGGAAACCTCACTTCCCTGTCTCAGCATCTGGAGTCTTCATTGGAAGTGAGAAGTTCGCAGGTTTGCAGCTGCAGCCCTTTCATGACAAGTTCGGTAAATTTTACACATGGTTGCTTGCTTAGGAAATATTTTCCAGATTTAACATGTTTACAGCATTGACATTTGAAGTTGAAGCCCCTTCCTTCTTGATTAGAGCAGAGAGTACTCACAGACTGTATTCTAACGTTATGGGGTTGGGAATCCGGGAATGGGTCATTTACAATTTTCAAACAAATCAAAATGCACTTTGATCTCTAGTCCAAGTTTCTTTAAATGCAATGAGCAATAATAATAAATTAGCCCAACTTAGCTGTTTTTCCCTTAAATATGGTCATTTTAATGTAATCATTTTACTGCGTTCTAAAATCTAACCAACATATTTAATCCATTTTATTCAAAGTATATATTTTGTGAGAAGGAACATTAACTCAGCAAATTAGGTAGAAGAGAGACTGTGTGTGTGTGTGTGTGTGTTTGCATGTGTATGTTTTTATACTTTACGCTATAACACATTCTGTGAGAAAGTCTTAATAATTAAAGTAGCATTTTTCTTTACACATATTTTCTAATTCTAATCCCTCTTTTTATTTAAAATCTTTAGGTGCACTGAATGTTGTCAAATAATATATGGAACATTTCAGCAAAAAGATGCATTCAGAACAAAGAGAATGTGATTTTGAATTTTTCAGTGTTTAGTTAAGATCCTTAATTTAAAATTTATTTTAGCAGATTAATTTTACATTAATAACATCAGTTCTGTTCAACATTGATTTGGATCATACTTTTGAAAAAGATGAGAAATAATTTATATTGATACAATCTTTTTTTTAGAACTATAAACATTCAGTTGACTGTCACGATGCTCTTAGGTTGCTAACAGGCATGGAAAAGGCATTCATATAATGTGATACATTTTACCATCCTCATCTCCAAAATGTAAGCCCTACTGCTTTAAACTGGATTTACTGGAGTCCAGATGCATAAACTTAAGAATTTTCTTTAACATTAGTCACAATATTGAATACAATATTTCTCCTTCATGATTTAAGATAAACGATGGCAGAGAGACATGCAAAAGCTTTTCGTAGAATAAACTTGAGGTTATGATATTTTAAATACAAAACAAAAGCCACTTCTATCCCTCCAACAAAAAACATCAAAACAACATCTTGCCATTGTGAAAAAATGCTTTAGATAGGTATCAACGTTGCCCCTATAATTTGGAAAGGGCAAGGGCCAGTTGTTCTTTTTTGTGTATTAAGTTTACTTCACCCCCACCCCCAATAAATAAACACTAGATATTTCCTTTGAGGAATGTTTAACTCAGCCCAGGGATGACTTATATAAGCAGCCAACTGGTTTGTATTGATTTTCATCTTTATATTTATAGGAAGATATTTTAGCAAATTTTTGGAAAGAATAAAGTACTTCGAAATCAAATCTATTTGGGATTAATTGCAGAATCAAACATTTTAATTTTAACTAGGAGAAAGACAAGAACAAATGAAAAAATATGAAGACCCATAATGAAAAGCAGTAAAATAATCTAAGTGAATCATTTTATTAAAATGGTTGTTTCACTATAAATAAAGAACCATAAAAAATACAATTTGTATGTGCTGCATCAAAAAGCCTCACTCTAGGCAGCCAACTACTAAAATTTTATATGAAAAAAAAATGCTCCCCTAAGGAAAATGTGCATATCTGCCGTTTCTTTTTAACAACGATTGAGATGCTTATAAAGAACTTAGCAAAGACTTCTAAAAATAAAACCCATTTTGCCGTCCCTCACCCCCTCCACTTCACATACTGTGTATGTGAGGGTTTTTTTTCCCTCTATTCACGCTGAATTTTCTGATTCCAATTTAAATTGCTAGTCAGTGTTTCACAGCTCTGCACAGCACTTTCTAACCTTTTCCTCTTGGGCATCTCTATTTGAAATGAAGCTTTACTGTCTCTCATATAGCCGAAACAAACAAGTGTACCTACTTGATGGTTTAATCGTAGCTGGCTAAGCTCAAAAAATGAGCAGCAAGTTCAGGAAAAATGCATGGCACACAACCAGCCCACAAAACCAAAACCCTCAGCAGAGATGCAAATGATATTTTATTATTTGAAACAGCTGCCGTGTGGCCTCAGACACTTATTTTTTCTTTACAGATTTTTCCTGAATACCTTCATGCTGGTGTGGTATATGCTTTCATACTTTCCCTGGTGACCAAAGCTCTCACACCATTTACCTTGCTCCAGGTAATCTGGGGAAATACCACAGATATGTAACATTACAGAGTCTGTATAGTTGTTTAGCTGCTAATTGATTCTCAAAGGAAGCAGTCTTCTGCTGTCACTATAATGTGATGTTAAAAATTCTTCAGTTTAAGCACACGTATTTTAGTGAAATTAAAACTGCCAGCTCTTCTGGATATTTGACTGCAAAAAGCTTTTACGGAAGAGGCTATAATAAATTTTGCCTTAACGAGCCAAAAAAAGGAAATCTGTGCAAGTTTTCAGGACTGAGATGATTTTTTTTTAAATTTTACTGTAGTTTTAATTGTTGAAGTACGTCACACATGTGATGATAAAAATTAAAGCTGGATGCTTTTACTCCATGGTTCAAGAGGACTCATGCCCTATAACCAGAATCTCAGAGGACAGTGTACTAAATACTTGTTTTAAAAATGATTTCATCTCTCTTAAGTTTTTACCAGGTAACTCTGTTGTTAGTGTCTGTGTTGTAAAGAATGCTGTGCTATAATAGAAATTTTCACAAATAAAAGAGTGTGGTGTTGATTTTTTAAAGGTGCATCATTTCTGTGAATGGGTTTATCAGCAGTACAACAATATTACAAGACAAGCCAAGCCATAAAAAGAATTAAGTGGCACTGTATAACGCTGATTAAGTAACAGAGAGATCCATGCAAGTTGTGAGAGTAACTCATGCTGCCAAGTCTTCTGAAACAACACAGTAATAAAAGTTTACTTTCCTTGCAGACCCAACTCTTTCCTCTGGGATTTTCTCTAACTATATTCAAACCTCAGCTCTTCCACAGTCACTAAATTCTGCCTATATTAAAAACAGTCATCAACAACAAAACCCTGTTTGTGTCTTCCTGTTGTAATAATGCTTCTGTGATGAGCAGATGGACCTGGGTTCAATTCTGACTCTGCCGTTTACCCTTGAGCATGAGTCTTCAACTCTTCTGTTTCCTTATCTGTAAAATGGGGGCGATAAGGCTACCTTAAAAAGTCATTGAAAGGGTCAAACAAATAAAGTGCTTGATTAATACTGTGCCCAGAACATGGTAAGCACTAAAAATATTAACTATTATTAAGTGAAATAAGTCTTTTTCCCCCAATGATAAACATGTTTTGAGCAAGACTTGCTTTTGTTTTTTAAACCTGTAGAGACATCCTTATTATTTTATTCTTATTACAACACTAAATGGTGGCAGATAACCCAAGAATACTTTATAATGCTGTGCCCTGAAATTTAAGATAGATTCAGAAGGTGATTTCAGATACACAACACCTCTAAAATGCTTTGCACAAATGATTTGGATTATTTGCCCAAATAATATATTTAGTGTAAAGAATATTCCAGAACTGAAGTTAACTCACTGAAGATTCTTTACCTGTCAGCTGCTTATGAGAAGAGTTCACTCAGTTCAATTTTTATGTGAGAAATTAGTTTCAGGAGATAATTTCATCCATATCACTTGAAATGCTTTTCATATGGGCTATGGAGTGTTATAAATTCTAACTTAATATAAGGCAAAGGAAGAAAAAAGTGTGTGTCGATTTCACACAAGGAATTCATTCCATATTGTTTTTGCTGGTTTTTCTAAGACCCCGAGGGAATCTAACAACAATAGGTTATATGGAGTGCAATTAGAATCATAATGCAGAAGCAAGTAAATTAGGGCAGATGTTGATATTTCAAAACTAGTCTGCTTTCCTTATATTTGGACACAATTCATGAGATGCATTAGGAAGTAACAATGTCTCCTTTTCAATATATCACAATTATTTTCAGAAAACAGGGGAAAATACTCATTAGTGCAACTCCGACATCTAACTCCAAAAAACGTTATTCTACAGCATGGTAAATATGGATTATGTGATTGCACCCAAACTTGGAACCCTCGATTTTAAATGTTGAAATTTAATTCTGTATGTCACTTTTCTGGGTTGTGCTGCAAACAGGTGTGAGCCAGAGTGGAGCACAGTGTAGCGGGGTTGGGGCCGGGACCAACACGGGTAATAGAATGAGAAGTGTTGAGCAAAGCTTAAATCAGACATCAGTGTGCTGTTAATGGCTTAATAAAGTGTTTTTGATTCAGGAGGGCTTCTCTGCCTGGGTTGGAGAGAACCAAAGAAGGAGCCACCTCGAGAGTAGATGTGGGGTAGAGATGGAGGCCAGGGTGTCAGTGATGGTCGACAGAGAAGGAGGAATCGAGCTGACGGCATGTAAGTAGGATTGGGCGGGGAGCTAAGAGAGGGCAGAAGCCGAAGTCCTAGAGCAGCTTCCTGGAAAACTACTCTCCAGTTTTCTGTCAAAACAGAGAATAGCACTAGAGGGAGCCAACCCCAGAGGACCTCTTCAGCCAAAGAAACTCTGAGTTTGGGAAGTATATTTTATTTTTATTTATCATGGCAACGCAGACTATAAATTGTAAAACGTATTTGATTTAATTTCCCTGAGGAAGACAGCTGACCCCATTCCCACAGCCTCCCCACTCTCAAAGTGCTAAGTGTGCCGCAAAGCATTTGGAATGCCTTCTTAAAAGTTCCAGATCATTCGACCACTCCCACTGCTGCAAGCCTCTCCGTCTGCTAGTGCTGGAGCTTCTTTACAAGGGCAGGCGAGTGGTGGGCAGGCCTGCCTGCAGCTGCACGGCCTGCCCCACACCCCGGGAGATTTGTGGCAGGTGGAGGTGGAGGGGGAGATAATAACCATTCGGAGACAACCTATTTAAGCAACTGTTTGTTCTACAATAAAAATTACTCGGTGGCTCTGGGCATGAACTCTCAAAGGGAGGGTGTTGCGGGAGGCAGTTGGAGACTGTTTTAATCAAATGAGCAAACGGGAGCTTGGAGCTTTGTTGAGAGGAGGGTTGGCTTTGTGGCGGCCCTTCCTCACTTCCTCAGGCTTCATTTGCTTGTGAGGCCCCAGCGCTGCCCCTGAGGGACTCCTCGGATGAGGCAGCTGCAAAAGAGAACACGGGGGCAAGGACTGGGGAGGGGAAGCCTAACTCAGAAACTCCAGGGAGGCTGAACAGAATACAGTTCTGTGAGCCACCTTCCGAAACACACAGGTACATAGCACTTGTCTCCTTTATATTATGCACACTTTCACAAAAACAGGAGCAAGTAAGATGCACACCATACCCTAAAGTGCAGAGTCTGAACTGTGGCAACTGACAGAAGCAGCGATTTCCAGAGCCCAGGGCTCCAGAGAGGGGAGTCTCACTGGCCTCTGGAGAGAAGTGGGGCAAACTGTACAGAGTGGCCCAGCCAAGCCAGGCCCCAGGGAGTCTGCAACAGAGACACCAACCTTCCCTGAGATTCCACCAGCTTCCGGCCGTGTCTAGATGCTGCGGGGGAATATTGGCATCACAAACTATGATCCTGGCCCCATGTCCCCCCCATAACCTGGAGCGATTTTTGATGTATGCTATTTGCTTATTTCAGGGGAAAATGTCAGCTGCGGAGCAAGAGGAGGGCAAAGAGAGTCTGGAGTGTTCTAGCGAGGAAAGTGAGGTCAGACAACACAGTGGTGTCGCAAAGCTTTCCTACAGGCAGGGTTTCCGTATGGGTTTTTATACCAGAGAAAAGACAAACGGCCAGTGGACCCGTTTGGCCACAGGAATTACAGGGATGACAGCTCCGGGGCAGAGCTGGGCTGTGGAGGGGCTGTGTTCTCCATCGTGTCTGCCGTTCCCGGCTGCCCACCAGCCCATCCATCTCAGTGCATGTAAGGTTAGTGATGAGAGGACCTGTCTCAGGAGCTCATCTCTTTGAAGCCGATTCCCGGCTCGGAGAATCTCGCAGCTGTGGGGACTGGGCGTCTTCTGCAGGTCACCCGCCAGCTGCGTGCCCTGCTTTGTATTATCTCCTTGCGTTTGTATGTGCCCTGTTCGCATCTATTGTATATTTATTCTCAAGGACTGGAGCCTCAGCAGGCAACTGAAGTTTAAAAAAGTGAGTGAGTGGCATAGGGGTCCTGGGAAAGATTCATTACCCGTACATTTCTAGATTATTTGATGTGGGAAATTTTAAGCAGTTTATGTGGTGAGGAGAAGGCAAAGGGACAATGTGGGAACCTCTTATGATATGCGAAAATGTACAGCTGACACAGAACTGCCATTTGTTAGAAAATAAGTGTGATGCCAGACTTTTCTAAAGTGCAGTAGGGAAAATAAATACTCAAGACTTAGGCCGTAGTCCCAGGGCTGGCGTTGGGTCCTCTCCATGCTCTGGCCACCTCCCGGGACTCCATTTCTCTAGATGAGATTCAGCTCTCTTAGCAGCAGTATTATGAGGCAGGGATACTAATATGACTCCTTTGAATATGAAAAATAGAAAGAAACCCCTTTTTAATCTTTGTTTTTATGGCTGCAGACATGATTACGTAGAGGAAAATCAATCCCAATGGAGCACAATGGATAATACAAAGTAATTGATTGGCCTTCATCATTTTCTGTTACGATATTAAAAAAAAACATAATATTCAGTGGCAGCCACTGATACATAAAGGAAAACAGAAGTTGATTATGTCTAAGGGTAATCAGGTTGGGGAAGTGTGAAGGTAAGATAGATAAGGTAAATACAAAAATGGAAAAAGGCTTAAAAGAAGCAAAAGGGAGTTGGTGGCGAAGAGTCTGCATAATAGAAGGGGGATCTGATGTTCGGAATATCATTAAGCAGGAAGCCACGAGAGACAGGCTATTGCAGCTGTGTGATTGCTGTCTGTCTCGGTTGGTGTCCCAAGCCATGGGGGCAAAAGCTGAGTGACTTTAACTTCTCAGGAAATGCAATAATCCTTTCAGAGTACAATGTCTGCAGCCTGGCTGCTATCAGGCTATGAAATTTAGAAAATGAAATAGGGGAAGCATTTAGCTATTGGTATTTCCCAGGCATGAATGCCACCAGCATGGCATTGCAAGCAGCCACTTAGAAAATCTCCATTTGCAGCCAACTTTCCAAACTGCCAGAGACCAGTGTGGCTTTGTGAGACCCCTAAATGCCATGGTTGTGTTCTAGTGGCAAGCAGCTGAAGCAGAGCTGTTGAGAAAAATTGCATCAATAGAATGCCAAGCTACATTATTCTGGGTTCTTGCCTGTTTTATTTTTCCGAATGTATGTATTCTCTCTCAACATATATGCACTTAAATGCATGCATAAATGTTACTAATTACACCATTTTACATAAAAATATGACCACATTTTAATTCCTACCAACATTTTTCTTCTTTGAAAATACTTCTTATATAAAAATACATATATGTACTTTGTGTCTGATCAATAAACAGATAACATTTAGGAGCTGGTTCGTTAAAAATATACAAGATATTTGTTTCGGTCACTGTGTCTCTACATAACACGCTTCTAATTTAGATTTCTTAACACAATATCATTCACGTGTTAAGCTACCATTGCAAATAACGCTATTGTGGCTGGAAGTCAGTTTTTAATATTTACACGTGAAACACCATATGAAAATGTCATGCCTACTAGAGTGATCCAGCCCTTTGGATAAGCAGTAATCAGGAAAATAGCTTAAGGTGGTGGAAAAATCACCATCTGAGCTGGAAGCATTAGAGAACTGGTTAGCTGTGATACCCTCAAGAGATGTGGGAAGTAGTTGCTTACTCAGCAGGACTCTAGATATTATAGAATTGGTTTCTAACTTTTCTAAATCCAGGGAATTTGAACTCATTTGTTCATTCATTCACTTATTTGTTCTACTAATTGAGTGTCTATTATGGGTCCAGAACTCAACTTGATGCTGAGGTTGTAGAGATGGCCTCAAGGAGCGTATAGGCTATTAGAGAGCATTGATATATATAAACAGATTTATGAAAAGGTCCTAGTAGATACGACACAGGTGCTATGAAACACAGAGGAAATGGAAGTCAGGGAAAGACTTCACAGAAGTTGGTATGAATGGAAAAATAGATTTCCAGACAGAAAAGATGGATAGGGGCATTTTAGGCAGCACAACTTTCACGTGAATGGCCCAAAAGATACAAAGAGAGGTAATATGTTGGGGAACCTAGGGAAGGCCAGAATGCTGTGCTGAGTGCATAGAATGGAGTGGTAGGATACTAATAGGATGGCAAGTGAAGCTCAGATTCCCAAGGGCTTTATCTGCCATAGTAGAGAGTTTCCCCTATAGAAAATAGAAAGTCCAGAGAGGTGTTTAAGCAGAGACGCAATCTGATCAGATTGTTTTGGGGTGATGGCACTTTGTTATAGGGTATAGAATAGGCAGGAGAGTGGACAAGAGGGGCCATCACACCCTGTAGTGATCCACTGTCCTGGTTGATGCCTAATGAACCATCTGTAATAAGTGTAGGAGATCATACCAAAACAGACATAGCTTGTATATCAAATGATCTTGGCAGCAAGTGACAGAGAACTGAAACTTAGCATCGTCCAACAAGAAGTTCAGAAGGCGATGGCTCTGCGTGTGGTCTGTCAGGGCTCCAGCTCCACTTTTCAGCAATTCTCTTAGCTGTGCCTCTTCTGTGTGCTGACTTTGTCTTTGGGCTGGTAGCAACATAGCTGCAAAGGTTCTAGCAGTCTCCTTTAGACATTCAGTATTCAGAGGAAGAAAGACCATCTCTTTTATTTTTCTCTTTCTTAGGAATGAGGAATCCTTTCCCAGAAATTCCTACCCTCATGTTTCATTGGCCATATTAAGTCAAATGCCCATTCCTCAACCAATTACTGATAAGGTTTTACGACAGACTTTGGAGAGAAACAACTGCTTTCCTTTAAATATCTTCCCTTTTATCTTGTATCTCCCTGACTAAAATGAAAACTTCTAGGTAGTTCTGTAATAGGAATTGGATTATTCCATCCTAGTATAAGTACTGCTTCATTTCTTTATCAAAATCAAATTAAATCCAGTTTATCTCCATCTACGAGATTTGGTGGGATATCTTCTATCAGTCACTATTCACGGCCCCCTTTCCTTCCCTCATGCTGATGGATGGGAATCCAGGTATTTACAAGATTCAGAAGAGACAGGGAGGCCCTGGTCCTCAATCCAGGGTGCCTCACTGTTGTGCTCTTTCCCCAGGCCTGTGAAGTCTTCACAGACGTGGTTTAAGATTCCCACACTCTCTCAGAACCTGCAAATCTCATCCTACTTTCAGGCTCTGGGGAACCAAGCCCTCTCTGATATAGGGTGTTACATTTTTTGGGACAAATTCAGCTTAATTGTCTCAGGGGACGTACCTAGGCCTGTTGGTGGTTCTCTGCTGGGGTCCATCTCCACCTGACAACTACCCTCCAGACCTTGAGGACCCAAAGACCTGGTGACCCTGGCTGAGGAGACAGGAGATGTGCACGGGGAAATTCATGTCAGTTTCCCCATGAGCCTAGGTTCAGCCGAATAAGACACAGCCAGTGACTCAATTGTCCGTTCTACAGCAGTATGTGTTCTTAAAATGTCCTGATACGATGCATCAGTGCCTCAAAGGAGTAAACCAGCTCTCCTGGGTCAGCCTGGGTCTTAATTGATCCCTTAGAGGAAGGCTGGCTTTGAGAGTTCTCTAACACTGCATGTCCAATATTCCTCTTGTATTACCTTTGTTCCCCAAGCCCCTCCAAAAAACTCATTTACTGAGTTTACTGATTTGAGAGGCTTGTTAGTGGGAAATGATCTGATTGATTAATTCACACCAAGCATGAACAACTGACAATCCCTATTAAGGTGATATTCTCACCAGGGCCATTTAACATTTAAAAGAGCTATCTTCTACCCCAGATGAATCCACCTTTAATGTTGGAATTTCAGGCAATATAGAGGAACATAATTATTGGCAGAGTTGCAGGTGTGACTTCTTCAATTCACACTCTATTTTCGAATAGCACGTTTTACAAACTTCTATTATAGAATATTATATTTTAATAGTCTGCTGAAGGGGGCTTTCTTCCCCACAAAACAGTGACTTCCTTGAGGGCAAGACCATGCCTCATTTATTGTTTTGTCCTCAGCCCCTAGCATAATTCCCACCACAGAGCAGCTTAATGTTTTTTGTTGGTTGCTTAAAGCATCTTTTTACAATTAAACTGTTACATGGGCTCTGGGGGAATTGAAAAGAAAATGAAGAGATCACTCTCTTCTTTTTCTTCCACTAAATAATTCATATTTTTCTAACTTTTCACTGCATTTATATTCTGTAAATCTCTATTGTCCAGTTTGGAACTGTCTTAATTTCCCAATTTCTTTAAAATGAAGAATTCCCGTCAAGGCTTAGTATCTTGCTATGTGTATGTTTAAGTGACCAGTTGGGAAGTTCCCGTAGCTGAAGGGTTTATGCATTGGATTTCTGTGCCAGAGGACATAACTGGCTTCTTAGCTCCTTTGGATGGCCATATGCCTTTTGTAGAGATTTCTTTTGAAGTTCCTGAATTACAGATAATTTCTCTGAATTTCCTGTTATTTTTTCTACAGAGTTAAAATCCTCTATTTTAGCCTGAGCCCTTGGTTCAGGTTTGAGCTGAGTAAGATTGTAAAGTACATGCAGCTTCTAGGGATGATTCTCACTCATTCTTTAGCAGAGGTGACAATTTTACAACATGGGCCAGCAATAAGCCTTACACACACACACACACACACACTCTCTTGGCCTAGCTCAAAAATGCCTCACACTTGATCCTTTCATGTTATAATGAATTGTTGTTATGTTGCCTGCCCAAAGTCTTTTTCTTTCAACAGTTGTCCCTTCCAACCTGGTGAAGATGTTGGTCACAAGCAGTTGCCTTCCTTGCCATGATCATGGGCATGTGACTCAACCTGGGCCAATCAGGTTACTTCCCTCTGCTCTTGTGATTGTTCCACCGATGGACACATGACCCAGATTTAGCCAATCATAGTCATCCTCAGGAATTTTGCTGAATTTATCAGGAAAGAAGCCCTGACTTCTCTTTGTAATTAGCTTTAAGGATGTCAGAAGCTTTGAATCGGTTTGCTGAGGACTATTTTTGCCACTAGGTGCAAAAAAACTACCATGTGTAAAGAGAAAGCAGAACCAAGAGATGGATGAATGAAAGTGGGGAAGGAGGGAGGGAGAAAGAGAGAGAAAGAGTGTTGATGACAATGTTTGAGGACCTGGATCCAGCCATATTTGAAAATTTGCAAACATTCTCTTTTATTCTGTTTAAGCTAATTTGAATTAGATTCTGTAAATTACATCAAAAAGACTCTACATAAACAAACAAACATGTTCCCAGTTTATTTGTGTAAGTACAAATTATATAAGCTTTACAAGTTAAAATGGCTATTTTTAGCCATTTTAAAATTCTATTTTGAAACCTGCCATCTGAATCCATTGAACTAAGCATTATCAAATATTAACTTTGAACAAATTTAAAAACTAGTATGTTCTTTGTGCTATAAAATGAGCATGACATTATTTCATGACAAGAGAAATTTCTATATCTACACGTAGATGAATGTTCAACTAATTCAGAATCCAGTGACTCCTAGGGAATTCAACTAAATAAAATACCCTGCTCTTCAGATCACAACAAACCGTTGTTCAGATCACAGTTTGAGTACCACCTCCTCTGAGAAACCCTTCTTCATGGCACCCAGTACTTGCCCCTTGGCCAGAAGTTACTACACTGACCTGGAATTGAAGGTTTACTTCTCGATTCCCCAGCTAGACAACAAGCATTTTGAGTGCAAAGACTGTCTTGTTCATTGCTATATTCATCTTAACTAGCACAATGCTCAACATCTGCTCTATTCACAAGGCATATTGATCAAAGGGACATGTCTGTTGACAATGTCACAGGGTTGACTGCACATAGGACCTCTGTTCTGGGAGCTTTGCCCTCTGGGGCCAGCTACTGTTCTTGATCATCTACCATCCTCTTCATGTTGATTGTTACGTTATGTCACTTATTATGTTTATTATGTAGATGCCTCAGCCAGAGTCTAAGGCTCAGAAGAGACATGATCATGCGGTGGAAACTGTATGAAGATTTCTTCATCTGACCACGGCTTCCTCTTCCCTACAAGCCTACCTGTTAATCTGCTGTTGTTAGACATAGTTCTGGGCTCTAAATGTGCCAAGAATGGCTTCAGTTTGTTACTACAGGCTTAGTTTCACTTAGTTCTGCTAGTTACCTTGTGAGTATTATTATTTCCATTATATAGATGATCAAATAAGACTGAAAGCAACTTCCCCTAAAATAGAAATCTCATAGTGAGTCAGGATTTGAACCTTGTTCTAACTTCCCAAATCGTGGTTTTTTGCACAACACTACTTAGAAGAGTAACTTCAATTCTAGAATTTTTCAATCAAAGGATAGAATAAATTAATTTATTTTGAATGATCCATTCCTTGACAAGAAAAGCAATGCATTATAAAGTGAATTCAATTACACTCATCTCTCAATTATCAGCAATACAAATTTTATAGGGAAAGCAGATTACCTGCAAATTTTATGTGGATAAAACATAAATAATATGTGAATAACTGAAAGTACCATCACGCTGCACTCTCAGGTATAAAAAGAGACTGGTTATAAGCGAGATGTGATGATTACCATGTTAGGTCAGCTCACTTCTCCAGAGTTTATGGCAAATAATTATTTACCAGATGGAATTTTCTCTAAGAAATTTCATTTACTTGACTTCCTCTTTACTTAAGCTATTTCTTCATAAGGTTGAGTCTACTTAAAAATAACTTCTGGGATATTATTTGAGGGAGAAACACAGACTTACTTTATTCCAGAGGGAAAACAAAAGATTGTCTAAACATCAGCTTAATCCCTAGAATGGAGTGGAAGCATGATGTCTATTCTCCACGAGAAAGTCTGGGAGAGCAGGATAAATATTGTGTAGAAAATCCAGAAGGGACCTCTGTCGTAGAGTCTAAATTATGAGGTGTTTTCAGGAAACATGTATTTTATCCCAGGTCAAGGCCAGCTGGGGTTAGAAAGTCAGTCTCCAATGATTTGACATTTCCCTGATACCTCCTGGAGGAAATATTCAGGTGCCTGGAGGGGAGTGTGTTTTGGGCTGACAGCTCATGTCTATTTTCAAGGCACCATTACCTATGGCAAGTGATGAAATACTCTGTAAATTTTGACATGGTGAAGGTTGGAATAATTCAAAAGGGTCTTAGCCTCATAGGCTGTGATTACTGTATTCCCTATGAGTCTTTACAGACCCCTACATTATGCGTACACACACTCACACAGACATAGAGAACCATTCACACCTACACACATGTGCGCATCTGCACACACACGTACATATAGACACTGCTCTGGCACACACATAGAGACACTGCTAATTTCTTAACTTTGCACCTTTACAAAGTCTTTTAATTTTGGTGCTCTGTAATAGGAATAATATTGTGAAAATATTAAGCTCCGTGTTTTATTGCCCCTTAAATCCTGTTCCCTTGAAGTCTTCCCTCTCCAAGGCTGAGCATGAATCATATGACCCCTGGGAAGAGGATGTACCACCAAGAACAAAGACATCAAAAGTATGATTACTAAGGATTGAATGTTTGTGTCCCCCCCAAAATTCATGTGTTGAAATCCTAATCCCCAAGGTGGTGGTATTTGGAGATGGGGCCTTTGGGAGGTAATTAGGTCATAAGGATGGAACCCTAATGATAGGATTAGTGCCCTTATAAGAAGAAACATGAGAGAGCTTGCTTCCTCTCTCTCTCTCTCTCTGCTGTGTGAGGATACAA
Source organism: Ceratotherium simum simum (assembly GCF_057802395.1). NCBI lineage: Eukaryota > Metazoa > Chordata > Mammalia > Perissodactyla > Rhinocerotidae > Ceratotherium > Ceratotherium simum. Next base: position 79,710,162 of record NC_141901.1, read on the forward strand.
TAAGATGACAGCCGTCTACAAAGAAGGAAGAGGGCTCTCACCAGGAACAAAATTGACTGGCACCTTGATCTTGGACTTCTCAGCCTCCAGAATTGTGTAAAATAAGTATTTGTTGTCTCAGCCACCCAGTATATGGTAATTTGTTGCAGCGGCCTGAACTGACTAAGACAATGACGAAAGGGATGTTCTGGTTATGGAGGAAGAGAAAATAGACACATTGTGCCTTTTGTCCTATGGGGTGGTAGAAGAAGAAAAGGTGTAAGTAAGGAAATAAATGGTAAAACATATCCTGAGCACTGATCTAGATCTAGGAGGTCACCAAATGTAGGTCACAGACCTCAGTGTAGCTTCAAGTTTGGGTCTCTTTAGTGAGACCCAATTTTGGAGTCAGTCACCAAGGGAGATGGCCTACTTCTCCAAGAATATTGCTGATTACAGCTGTTCATTTCAAAGGTGGATAGGAAGTCCAGTCAGGACACACTCAAAGACCAGATCAGTCAGCCTATCATGGAACCTGCCTAGATCCCAGCAGAAGACCAAGGGCGTCTCCATCCCCACATCATGATGACTGTAACTTATCCCTATATCCAAGCATCAGTTGGTGAGAGAAGAGGGGAAAGGGAGGGGCAGTTCCATTAGGGAGTGAACTTTGAATGGACTGAAAAATTACCCCAAAGAGACTATGTAGCCCAGAGGAGCTGAAACATCATTAATTGGCAAATTTAAAGTTAAAGCCTGTTACTCCCCACCCTCCATCCCCATCAACTACACAGCAGGGTGGGGGCTTGTGAGAAAGATTCTATCATTTGCAGAAAATAAAGAAGCTCCTTTTTCTCTGCACATCTGGTGTGTTAATTGTGACCCTACCAACATAAGTAATACCTGCAGCACAGTTTTGGAATCCTGCTAGGACAAATGCCGTTTTCTGGGTCTGTCATTCTCTGGGCCCAGGAAAACCATCACTAAGCAAAACTTATCAATGCAAACTGATGTCTTGCTTCTTTAACTTTAGCAGCTTCCCAAGTTTGGTTGGTGCTTATTCAGAAAATGAAAAATGCCTCTTGGCCTATGTTTCCCTGTGCAGATAAAGATCCTAATTGTGCCCTTTCAAGCTGGTACATAAATCTGTGTCAGGTTTCTCATAATATTATATCTGCAAATGAGATCTTGAAGGCATTGTGCTCCCTTTCACCTGATGACAGAACAGAATGCTTTGTTGAAAAATGGTAAAGAAGGATGATTGAGTTCAATTCAGCCTGAGCATTTGAGTTCGTACATTTTAGGGGAAATGGACTCAGAAAACAGAGCAGAGTTTTCAAACACACCAAGAAGACTGGCTGAAACATCTGGAAAACTCCCCTTGAAATTGAAAGCATGCGATGCACAAGAAAGGCAACAACAAGTCTCCATCTTTATGTTTTTATAGTTTCTTGATCACAGTTGAGAAAGCGAGTTGCCAGCAACCTAGGGATCCTAAATTGGTCCTTGTTATTACCTGGTGTTATTTGCCAAGGTGTTGAAAAACCTCAAAATAGTGAGAAAATAAGATGTTAAATACCTAATATATTCCTTACAAATTTAAGAGAATCCGGAAAAAAAATAATCAAAGCATCTAGAATAATTGGATTAGGAGTTAGTAGATTTCACCAAATCTCACTTTTATTGTGTGTGTGTTTTTTTTCCTGGCAGGATATTTAACTAGAGTTAATAAGAAGCCTTTGTATTTATTAGCACATTTATACCACGGAGCTCAGAGGCTCCACAGTCATTCTTTTATTATTTCTCACAACATCTCTATACAGTTTTTGGCAAGAGCCTAAGTATTACCCTTGTTAAATCTGGTTCAGGAGAAGCAACTGTTTTCAAATATAATTTACAAAAAGCACCTCTTAGGCTGAAATCTAAATTGCTGTTAAGGAATTCTCTCCTAAGAAGGTTTTCCTCCCCTTTCCCCTTTAATTTAAAGTATGAGATTGTCACTTCTGTCATTAATTATTGCAGTAACTTCTTCCTCTTCAGACCAAGGTCAAAAGTCTCCCGCTGTTAGTCTATCCATGAAAGTGCTTGAACATACACAGCCGCATATCATGCATATTTATGCTGCACAAGTATTAGAGTAAACAGAAGAGGGATGAATTATTAAGGGCAAAGTAAGACTGATGAAATGCTTTAGTTTGGATATTTGTACATTTGTACATTTGTACATTTATGAGCTGACATGAAGCAGTTGAAGGCAAAAGAAACAAACTTGGTCTTTCTGCTAAGCTAACTCCTTAAGAACGATAAGTCTTGAGATTGAGAATGAAAAAAATATATGTATATATACAGATCTGCACATATATGTTTGTATATTTATGTATTAGTGAATTATTTCAAGAAATGCACAATAGCTTCTACTCTGTATATATTAGGGTGCCCAGGCCCCTTGGACTATGCCAAGTGGGGCTCCCATTGGCCCTTGGTTCTCCTGTAGATCTTTAGTTGCACTGGACTTTTTTGTTGCTGTTGTTGAGAAAGACTGGCTCTGGACTAACATCCGTGCCCATCTTCCTCTGCTTTATACGTGTGAGGCCTGCACAGCCTGGCTTGATAAGGGGTGCATAGGTCCATGATTGGGATCCGAACCTGCAAACCCAGGGCCACGGGACTGGAGTGCACGAACTTAACCACTATGCCACGGGGCTGGCCCCTGCACTGGACTTTTTTCAAATTCAAGAGATAGTATTTACTTCTGAGGCCATTTACACTCAGTCATCAGAGCCCCTGTCAGGAATGAAGGTCCATTTCCAGATCTATTGCCCTGATGTGGATAGTAAAATGTCATTGCAATCCCCAGTTAGCTTCTTAGAGGCAATTCTTCTTCCATGTTGAATAGCCCCAATTGTTTGGTGCTTAAGGTTCATCATGCTTTACAAAGCCTGAAGCCAAGTCTATTGGAGACAAAGATTCTGGTAAACTAGCCCCAGTAGATTTCAAGGGAAAATAGTCCAGTCCTCCTTTTATCTGCGAAGCCAGTTCTGCCTTCTTTTGTTGGGACTCCTCTCTGATTGCTTCAGGTTGGCTGGACGGATAGACTGCTGAGTGCTCCTCTCTGCTGTAGCATTTTTTTTACAATTGGTGAAAAGGACTGGCAAAACCGGAAAGATGTATAGTGAGAGCTGATTTTTCCTCATCCTCTCTGTAAGAGCTCTGTGAACTAGGTGTCAAAATCTCGGGTTGAGGAGGTGTGGGGGTGAAATCATGGGGGAGGAGGTATCCATCATTCTCACGGATAGATGAGAATGAGTCACTTAAAAGGCAGGGTCTGGAATTTATCTAGAGATCTGAATTTATGCTCAGGAAGAGAAGGCCAGATTCTAATTTCCAGAGCTGCTAGAGTCCTATTTGTGATGCCATCTCCTGGGTATTTCTCTTTCTGTGATTGAAGAGGTTGTAAGTTTTCAAAAGAATTAAAAAAACCACAAACTAATATATGCCACTGAAAGCTAGATTGTGGAACAGGCTTTTCTCTTCAATTTTACATAAAGAGAATCAGAATCTTTTTTTTTTAATTGATGTTATCTTCATCTGAAGAGAGCAAAGAGGTCCTTCCATTATACTCTTTAGGAAAATAACAACAACAACCAACAACTTACTGCTTGATGTGATTTGTCTCTTAACATTATTTTCACACCGACAGATTCAAGGCTTCCAGAGTGGGAGAATCATGTACCCACCAAATAGCCACATTTCACAAAGTTACATTAAAATAGAAGACTGTCACATTGTCCAAGTAGTGCTTATCATTTAAAAAATAATTATTTCTCCCCTATTGCTTATAATAACTACTTTAAATCTCAAAATTGAAATCTATTTCCTTGCCTCAATTTTCTCTCCTCCATCAGGTTGGCACACACTGTGGGGCATCTGGTGACTGCTGGGCTGCTGGCGGTGATCTTTTCTTTCCCTAGGGAAAAAAACGTGGCCTTGAAATTTTTCCCTTAGGGAAACATATCACTCCTTTTACGAGATAACCGAGTTTTCTCTTCTTTCTTCTGATTTGGGTTATTTCATGTTATTAAACAATCTTGTGCTGGCTTAACAGTCATTTATATACCCATTCATATATTTATACACAAATATTTATCTATTCATTCATAGAATATATTGATGTCTCTCATGTTCCAGGCATTGTGCATCTCATGTTTGAGATGGTGTGTAACTAGAGCGGCTGCTTCACTTACCTTCATGGAGCTTTAGGTCTCTCAGCTTCCGTTAAATTGGGGAGAAAATTGTACCAACTATTTATTGTATATTTGGTTGTTCTCATTGTCATATAAAATGATAAGAATATATTCGCCAAAAAAGATAGCCGTGATAAGGCGCTTACCTTCGGATTCACTAATCCTGACAATAATCTACTAATTACTTTGTTCAGTTCTCCCACTGTGTAATGGACTTTTAGAGATATTAGAGCAATTCTGAAAGGTGGAAAAAAAACAGAAGTCATGGTGTATTCAGATTTTCAGAAGTTATGTGGAAGACTAGGAATTAATAAAATATATTGATTTCTCAGTCAGTTCACCTGATTAGTGAAGAGAATTTCAATCATTTTATTATGTATGTTCTCTTAGACCTGGATAGGACCTTGATGATTTTTAGACATTGGGGAAGAGTTAAGTTCTGCTAACTAAAATGCACAGTTGTGCACCCCAGTGTCTGACCTCCTCTAACACTTGAATTCTGTGCATTAAGTCAGGGTGAGGCGGGGTGCTCAGGTCTTGGTAGCAGCCTCAGGTTCCCATGTGCGAGATTTGGTGAGTATGATTTGACCTAGTTCTGTGGTTTTACTGGATGCAAATTTTCTCTTGGACTCTGAACTGTGGATCCGAGGAAGTTTCCACTGCCAAGAGAGTGAAGGGGAAAAGGAGACCAATACTTTTTTGACCTCTTATTTTAAAGCCTCTCACCCTGTTTTATTGCTTTTTCAACACCGCATTAAAGCAGGAAACTTTCAAGTCTCAGTGAAGCAGGAGGATATCGCTTTTCCAGGGCCCAGCGTAGCTTTAATTAAAATTGGGTTTTATTTTGGAATGTTTTGCTTTGCATTTGAACCAAAAAGAAGTGAAGGAGACAGACAGAAAAGTGGAGCTGTTGATCATCTCCCTAATGGCAAAAAGATCAATTAATTTACAATGAGAGAAAAAGAACTGCATTACAGATTTACAAAATGTTCATTATCTATGGACTTTGGATATGAACCATCATCAGCCTAATATCCAAGGCACAGATCTGACAGTTCCAACTCTGAATTCAGGGACCAGTTGATAAATTAAAAATCATTTTAAAATTTAATATTAAAATTGATAATTGCTCTGTGGGAAATAGATTTTTCTGAACTTATACCCTTTTCCTGCAGTGCTGAGCAAATGCAAAGCAATAAACTGTCCATTTGTCACAATGATAGATAGACAAATCCTACTTTTACCCTTGTTCCATAGTACTCATACATTTCAATTAAGGAGAATAAGTGCTACCATTTGTAACATGTATTCATATTGTCTTATATAATTCCTTAGGGCTTAAATAATTCTCTTTAGGAATAGAAAAAAAGTCCCCAATATACCCCATACAACTGATGGGGTGTATTGTTCATCTCTTCAAGGAACATTCTTAGAGATATGGCATAGAGAGTAGTGTCTGGGAAAAACTGCTAATCTTCTAAATTAAGGGAACAACAAACTCATGTTGCTTCGACTGAATTCTCGTCTGCCTGGCTAATGCTGGTTTATACCTCAAGTTTTAGCATAATTCTCACTTGAGATATATTGGATTAGTTGTCTCTGTTTTTCAGTTATTCCCTTGCCATGTGACTTTGCAGAGTGCTAAAGAAAAAATGATTCACGACGCTTGTTAAAGAATGGTAAGGCAGACTTTATTCAGGGGGACCATTGCGATAGGTATAGGAACCCCTGCAATGGGATTTGGCAGTAGGGGAGAGAGACTGGGCTCAACTCCAAATACAAGAAGGAAAGTGGGAATTTGTAGTCAAGGAGCAGGGTGAGGGTGAGTGGATGGAAAATTACTGACAGGAAGCATCAGGGTTAAGGGGGCATTCTGGCTAAATCAACCTAACAGGATTCTTGCTGAAGGTAGGCCAGGGTGAACAGACATCACTGAGGAACAGAAGAGGATGAGGCAGCTGACTAGAGATCAAGGATGGTCACATATTAAGGATGGGGGATTCTGGCTAAATTGACTTAGTAGGATTTTTGTCCAAGATTGGACAATGTGGAGATGAACACAGAAGCCCAAGTTAGGGTCTAGTTGAGAAGACAGTTCAGAGGAGCCTGACTAAAGTTTGGTCAAGGAGACACTCTTTGTCAAGAGAACTAGAGTAGATGGGGTATATTTCCCATTCCATTGATTTTAAGCTTGCTCATATGACTTGCTTTAAGCCATTGGAATATTAGGCGATATGACACTAGCAAAGACCTTAAGTATGCTTGTGAGATTGGGCTTGACCACTTGGGCTCCTCTGCTCAGCATGAGAAGGGTAAATCCTAAGAAGTTGTTGCTCCTTCACCCTGGGCCCCAGAATGAGACACACAGAGCAGACATGCACCTGACCAGAAGCTTGTAGCCAACCCAGAGTCTGAAGCAGAACTGCCCCACACAACCTGCAGACCTGTGAGTGAGGAAAAAAGTGCTTGTTGTTGAAAGCCACTAAGTTTGGGGGGTTGTTTGTTATGCAAAATTAATTGCAGCCATAGCTGCCTAATACATCATCCCCTAAGGGAAATCTCCCATGGTCTCAAGACTATGACTCATTACTAAAATTTATCACAACTGTAATGAATCTGTATCTTGTTCACCACTCTATCTTTACTGCATGGCATATGGTAAGTGCTTAATAAGTGTTTGTTGAAGAATAAACAAAGGACTTCCCAGGTCAAGTTTCTCTCTATTTTATATCATGCCCAACTGCCTTGCCTCGTAGATAATGTTCTTAGTAAGCCATCTGAAAATACGCCACTTTGTTTCCAGCTGTGTCTATCCTCAAGTATTTATGATCCCACACAGAAGATAACACAGATTAATAAGTGCTGTGGGAAAGGAGTGTTTGGAGAGCACAAAGTTTGGGAACTGAACTCAGACTGACAACAAGGTCATTAGGGGATGGGGAGTGTAGGATGTCCCAGTAGACTTCCTGGGGAAGAAATGCTGGAGCCATTTTAGAGATGCTGATGCTAAGTTTTGAAGCTAATAGTAATGGTTAGGCATTTGAGTTAAGTGCTTTACATATGTTATCTCACTTGAAACAGATATTCTGATTATCCTTATTTCACAAATGTGGAAAGTAAGGCTCAGAGACATCAAGTAACTTGCCTGAGTTCACAGAGCTGGTAAGTGGTGGAGATGGGGGTTTATATCCTGGGCTGCTTGACTCCAACATCAACTTGTAAGATCAACTAAAAAGTGCCATCAATATAGCCATTGAGTCCTGGATCTCTGTTTCCAAGCTGCTGTCTCTCTAGAGCCTTGATTTTATTTCCCTTGTTTGGTTCATTATCTCGTATCCACCTCCTTCCCTTTCCCTGAAACAGATCCATTCATAACTATAGTTGTGGGTGGGGAGAGAGGTGCTCTTGCTCTGTGCCATACAGAGAAAAGAATATGCAGAAAGGGGGCCACTAATTAGCTGGTCCCAGCCCTTCACTAGGCTAGCATGGTTTCTTTATTTTTAAGGCTTCAAGGCAGGGGCCAGACCGGGCAAAGAACAATGAGTAAGTCATGGAGGTGATGCTTTTAATGATACATTTGCTAATGAAATGGCACTCCATGGGTTCACTTATTAGTAACTTAGCTCAAACAGCCATGTCCTACTGTCAGCTTGCCATTGATTACCCAGTGTGACCTCAGAATTGTCAGCTCCACCTGAAAAAGAGCAAATGTAGCAGAAAATACAGAAACAGCAGCATAATTTGGAGTGGAAAGATTAGCAACAACGGGGAAAGCTCTTGAATCTCTATATTTCTAGTTTGCTGTGAAATTATGCCAGAAGTGTAACTATTTGAAGAACAGGCTAACCTTGCAGAATTGGGGTTCGCATCTGATTTGTGAACAATAGGATGACTTGATTGAAGGTTTTCAGAGGCTGTATGACAGTGTTGGCACTGGAGGAGTGACTAGCACAGCTCCATTCTCAACTAATTACGTAGTGTGGATCTTTCTCATGTTTTCCAGGGCATTGGGTTTTTAACTTTATGTTCAGAAAATGATTTATGAGGAAAATACTTCTGTACAGACCTTGCTTGACAATTGAAGGATCATGAATGATAGATGGATGTGAAAGTTTATGAGACTTCCCATTTATATAACCTCATTTATTCGAATCACTCAATGACCTTTACGTCAATTATTGAATTAAACCTTTTAATATTCCTCTGTCAAATGGAAAGTGTGTATTTACTCTTTATTTTATAGTTGGGCCGACAGGGCCATGATGATGTAAACTGTCTTTCTTGCGGAATGAGCCAGATCTTCCATTCATGCTTTGCATCCCTGGGTAAAGTCTACTCTCTAAATGGGACAGTCATAAATGAAATGTCCCTTTTTTATGCCTCTATACATTCTCATTAGCAATTCATGATTCCTATGCATTTGGTACTTTCTTTGTGCAAAGCTAAACAAACAAGTAGTTTTTTTTTTGTTTCTGAACTCTGATTGTAAAACTAGAGATCTTCCAAGGTGAAATGAATTCCTAGGAATCTTCTAGCATGAAATCTAATGGTTTTCATTCTCACTGGTGAACTAGTCACATTTGTTAGTGAGGAAATTATGGGAAGGGCAATGTATCTGAATCTTAATCAGCAGCCTGAGTCAGAAAAGCATTCAGGTGTCAGATGTATGGTTGACACATGTTGGAGTTAATCTCTTTTTCATGTTGCCCTCGCAGAGTCCCTCTTCACAACTTTCCCCACCCCTGTGTTCTTCCACATCACCCCACCAGTTTCTCACTTTGTCTCCTGTGACTTCAGAGCTCACTTCTCTCAGACTCTAAAACAGCTCCATTCACCACCAGCGTCTGTACCGTTCCTGCCGTTGGCTATCTAGTCACGAAGCCAAGCGGTAATGAAAATGGGTTTCATTAAATGGGAATCCTACTTATTTTCTCAAACCACTATGCTAATAATCTCCCTTCTCAATATAAAGGCTTAAACACATACCAATATAACTAGTTTTTTTTCAGCTATTTTTTCTAAAGAAGATTATTTCCTGGGGATAAAAATATCCCTCTTCAAAATCCAGGACTTTGTTGTTAGAAATGAAGATCTAAAGTATATAGAACTCTTTTTTGCTCCAGAAGTGAATAGAGCTTGAAACTCTCACCTTTTAGTCATTCAGTTTTGAAAATGACCACGAAAGAGATAGGAAGAGCTAAAACATTTCCTCACTAAAGCATGAATTTTGCAAGCCCTTATGAATAAATCAAGATGACTATTAGAATACAGATGTAGTTTATAGGGATATGAATATGGATAATAGAAATATAATTTTTTTTCCTGGAACAACTGAAACATGTACCAGGACATCTGTAGTATAATATTGAAGGAATAGTAAGTCCACAGACATTCTGATGCGCGTTGTGTCTTTCTTAAAGAAACCCACCTACACAGGAGGATGTCACCTTTCTCTCTTGGCTGGCTGCTGTTACAGACCCCATCTTAATTGGGGTTGAAGTTCTTCAGCCTCTGCACCCTCTCTCAGATGCCTGTAGTTTCTAGCCGAGTGTCTAACTTCCTATTTATCTGGAGGCCTGTTTTGAAATCGTCCTCCTTGGTAGTTATCCTGACATGCTGCATCACAGCCTCAATCTCCATCTTTTCCCTTTCCCCTGTCATGAAGTTTGTGATCATCAGCCAGAAGTCAATTTTGACTCTTTTCACTCTCTGGCGCTTTTAGAGCTCTTTGCAAATACAAGGAGCATGACCCTGGAAATTTCTTTTCCCCCAGAAAAGGAAAAAGCTCCTCTTGTCAATCAGTCATCCTGAGCATAAGTTCTCAGAAAGGAACTCAGAGCAGCCCCTGTCTAAATCCATCAAGGTGGGGGAGGGATGGGGGAGAGCGGGTCACTTTCCTAAATAACTGTGATCAGCTTTAAAGTCTAGCTTCAGGGTTATTACTTACATTGCCTTTCTTACGACTCAAACACAGCATAGATGAGCAAAAGAATGAAAGAACACCGAATCCTTTGTTACTGGACAAGTTTGAGGAGCAAAGTATTCTGATTAATGGAATTTCTGGTTAATTGAATGTCAACCTATTTATGAACAGAGCTTACCTAAGGCAGAGGTTTGGCTGAAAAGCACAGAAAGTTGAATGTCTCTTTTCAGATGGGCACAATTTAACAATTCACCCTGTACTACTTTGGTAGTATCTTTCTTTTGGTTCTCATATTTATTTAATTTTGTAGTGAGTTGTCCATATGATTCTCTCACCCAGGAAGTTATAAGCAATTTTCGAGCAGAAGTTTTTTTCCCATCTTTGTAAAACCTGTAAAATATTTCATATTGTAGATGTTCATTAATTATTTGCTGAGTTGAATTGATTTTGCCTCTCTAATATGGTTTTTAGATATATTGCTTTACCAATGACAAACGCCAAAAGCTTTACCAATGACAAATGTATGTCAATGCCTTAAGTACAAAAAAGAGACCTGAAAAACTTGTGAAGCTTGTGTGTTCTTTAATGACTTTTTATAAAACTTAAAAGCAAAAATTTTCCTTAAAACTTTACATGTTCATAAAATAATACCTGAGATCTTGAGGTATATAAATATGTGTATGTGTGTAAACACACACACGCACACACACAATCTGTTTGAAATACATTCTACCAGAAATGTGAAAAGATAAAACTGGATCATGGAACAAGGAAGCCCCTCGAAAATACTAGATATTTGATTTAAAGAGTGGAAAGTGACTCAATGCCAAGTATTTATTGGAAAACTCCCAGCTGTACAATGATGTATTGTGTACTCTGAGGGTACAAAAATTAGGAAGCTTTGTTCCCCACACTGTTCTAGGGCTATCGTATACATCAGAGAACAGCAAAATATGCCCCTGCTCCCTGCTCACTTAGAGCTAGAGGGGAGAGCCCAACAATTAGCAATTAACATAATATGTCAGTTGTATAGTGGCCGGAAGGGACTAAATACAATTGACAAGGAAGAAACAGATCAGGGAGAGTGAGCGTGGTGGGGCAGCACATTCAGTAGTGTGTTGGGGTGGGCTTCACTGAGAAGGCAATATTTGAGCTGGGACTTGAGAGAGGTGGAGTTAGTCAAGCAGGTATCTGGGGAAGACATTCCAGGGAAAGGGAATGGTCTGTGCAGAGGGTGAGAGCAAGCCTGGAATGTTGAGAGGCAGGAGGCAGGCCAGCATGGCTGGAGCAGAACAATCTAGGAGGAGAATAGTAGCAGGTGAAGTCAGGAGAGTTTCACAGACCAGTGGCATAGGGTCTCGTAGGCCACTGCAAATGAAAACGGAGTAAAACGGAGATCCATGGCACAACTTTTAGCAGAAAAGTGATGTGATCCGATGTACATTTAGAAGGCACTCTACTGCTGTGCTGGGGAAAGACTATGGAGGTGCTAGAAGCAGGGAGACCAGTTCAGAGGCTTCCATACAATACAAGTGAGATGTGATGATGCCAGATTGGAGGTCTGTCTCCCTCATTAAACCCCAAGCCCGATAGGGAAGGCACATCTTGTTCAAGGTATCCTTTCCAATATAGGTTTTGCCACAAAGTTGGTGATTAACACATATATTTTGAGTGAATGTATTTGAAACTTCAGTATATCATAGAAAGTCACTAAAATCCCCCCAAAAGTTTAGGGCATAATATTTTAAACATGTAGAAGAGAGTGAAATCATCTGTAACTTGTAATGTTCATAGCGGAGGAAACATTTCAATAAGACTTAAGGACTGGTGGTGATGGTAATAGTAGTAGTAAAAATAATAGCGGCTATGGTTTATTGAGGACATACTACATTCCAGGCTGTGTGCTAAACGCTTTACGTGTATCATCAGTTGCAAAGACCAGAGAAGGGAATCCCCAGGACAGGACATAAGGAAGCAAGGTTCAGAGTTTGAATAGGAGGCCGGCTAGTTACAGTCATTTGTCGCTTAACAACGATAGAGATACATTCCGAGAAATGCATCATTAAGCACTTTCGTCCTTGTGCAAACATCATAGAGTGTACTTACACAAACCTAGACGGTGTAGCCTGCTCACACCTAGGCTATATGGTACTAATCCTAGGGGACTACAGTCATATATGCAGTCCATCCTTGACCAAAAAGTCATTATGCGGCGCGGGACTGTATTTGGCTTTGTTGAAAGCCTGATGAAGAATACGTAATGGGAAATAAAGTTGGAATGGTAGGTTGAGGTTTGATTGCAGAAGACCTTAAATTCATATATCATGCAAGCATTGGGGATATTATTCAGGGTTTTGAAATGTATTTGTTTATTCAGTAGGTGAGTGATAGGTTTAAAGCTGAGCTTGGGGAAGATTAAGATCACTCTTAGATTACCTCTGGATCATTTAGCTAAGGACTAAAACTGGATGAGCAGTTGTTTCTAAGGTCAAAATTACAGTTTTATCATTTGGAAGCACTGATGTGGAAAATAGGAAAATGACACACCCTAATATTTGTACAAGCCTGTGCCGTTTACAAAGCCCTCGCATTAAGTATTATCCCACCTGATCATCACAGCAACCCTGCTACGTGGCATTGTGATCACGTTTTACAGAGTGAGATGATTTATGCAAAACAATCGGTGTGCAGTCCGGCCTGTAGTAGATACTCAAGAAATCGTAGCTGAAGTGGAAAAAGAAGGAGGCACAGGCTTAGCAAGCCTAAGCACATTGCCCAAGGTCATAGAGCTGAAAATAAATGACAGGGCTGAAACTTAAAACCAGTTTGTCTGAGCATGAGGCTAATTCTCTCTGCTCATATCCTAACCACTTTCCTGCCACTACCAGAAAGCCTCAGAAGCTATTGGAAAAAGAGATGAAGAAATCAAGCCTAATAACTAGTTCGCTAACCTAATACAAACTCCCAATATGGAAAACATTATTTAGTATTTAACATAAAATTTTATTTTGTTTTAAGGGCTTTGACATATACGTATATATTCATATTGTATATATGCTTTTATATGTTACTATATATTTGCATGCATGTATGAGTGTGTGTGTGTATACATAATGTTATTATATTAGTTTGCTAGGACTGCCATAATAAAATACCACAGACTGGGTGGCTTAGACAACAGACATTCATTTTCTCGTAGTTCTGGAGTCCAGAAGTCTAAGACCAAGCCATCAGCAGGTTTACTTTCTACTGAGGCCTCTCTCCTTGGCTTGCAGACGGCTGCTTTCTCTCTGGGTCCTGACATGGTCTTTCCTCCGTTTGCATGCATCCTTGGTGTCTCTTTGCATCCAAATTTCCTCTTCTTATAAAGAAACCAGTCAGATTGGCCAACCCTAATGGCCTCATTTTAACTTATTCACCACTGTAAAGGTCCTATTTCCAAATACAGTTACATTCTGAGGTACTGGAAGTTGGAGCTTCAATATACAGGTTTTGAGGGGACCTGATTCAATCCATAACATATATTTTATTTATTTATTTATTTATTTATTTATTTATTTATTTATTTATTTATTTATGTTTGTGCTCACAGGCCTTTTAGAAATAGGTGGTACAGCTAATCTCCTTCAAATTGTCAAAATATGGTATTGTCCATTAAACGTTTCCTGGGAAAAGCTAAGGCCCTGGTGCAATGACGTGAGGTGTGGGAGCAGGGTGGTATATCATGCACGTGGCATGGGCTTCGGACCCCTATGCTTTGGTTTTGATCCTGATTCCATTGCCATTTTCCATCTGTGTGGCCATGGGCTAGTTATTTCACCTCAGTTTCCTCATCTGTAAATTGCAGATGAGAAGGCCTTCTTGGCAGGTCTGGCTGAAGACTGAAAATAATCCATGCGCGCATGTGTAGCACAGGGCGTGCCCCTTTGTAGGAGCTCTGTCAATGTTAGCTCCCTTTTCCATCACCGTCCTGACGGAGCTCAGGGTGCCGTGCTCCCTTGGACAGAGGCAGACATGCACACAGGTAAGTCCACTAGAACTTGATATGTGCCAGGAGCCCTATACATGACAAAAGACTGTTTGCGTGACTTTGGTATTAGCTTAACCTAAAGGATATTTCTGTAATAAATACAATAGGCACCTAGTTCACAACTCTATAGAAAGATCATTAGCTAGGCTAAAAAAAAAAAAAAACTAAAATAAAAATATGGTATGTTACGTCCAAACTATCAGGGTAAAGAAAAATTGAGTAATTATAAGCCCAGACATTTTTATCCCACTGCAGTAGGCAGCCTCTAAGATGTCCCGTAGTGATTCCCACCTCCTGGTATTCCGGCTCTTGTTTAATCTCTGCTCCCCTTGAATGTGGGCTGGACCTAGTGATTCTCATCTAGTGACTAAAATACGGCAGAAGTGACGGGATGGCACTTCTGAGATTGAGTTACAAAAAGACTGTGGTTTTTGTCTTGAGCACTCTCTGGGGCATCCCCCCACCCCATTTCCCTCTCTCTTTCTCTGTTTCGCTGTCTCTTTCTCTCATCACTAGATGCCATGTCTGGAGCACACCCAGGCAGCCTACAGAGCGGCCCATGTGACGAGAAGCCGCGTGAGTGAGCTGATATGGAAGTGGATCTTTAAGTCCTGCCAACAGCGACGTGAGCAGGTTTGGAAGTGGATTCTCCAGCACCTGCTGAATCTTGACCGCAGCCCTAGCCCACAGCTTGATGGCACTTTGAGCCAGAGGCACTCCATTAAGCCACTCCTAGATTCTTGACCCACAAAACTCTGAGATAATGAATGTTTGTTGTTTTAAGCTGCTAGATTTGGGGGTAATTTGCCACACAGCAATAAATAACTACTACGTCCAACATGGAACAAATGCGTGTTTTTCTAAGCACAGGAATATTCACACTTCATTCAACTTGAGTGTTTTAGCAATATAATGGAAATCTACTTTTTATTTTTTTGCTAGAGTCTTTGCACTCATGTATCACATATATACCATTTAAAAAAAAGAAGAAGAAATCTAATCAGAGAGTGACTTTATATAGATTTTTTTTTACTTAGCAGAATCATTGAGTGAAATATTGTTAGACTTTATAAAATAAAAAGCAAGCAAAGATATTTTGTTTTTACCCACTAGTAAAGAAGTCAGGTATGGCATGGCATTGCTGAAAAACGCTTTGAGTACCACAGTAATAAATCACAGCACAATTTAGGATCAAGGCTCACAAAGGAAATCGCACAGAACTCGGCTGGTTAGAAGGGTGTTGAAAGAAAGCATAATAATGGGATCGCAAGAAAAGAAAAAGCTGTATAACTGAAGGTAAACATATTTAATTTTTACTCTACTCAATAAAACTGAAAATAGATTCATTATCCACTTTTTTAAAGATAGGGAACAGAGGCCAGCCCAGTGGCATAGCAGTTAAGTTTCTGCGCTCTGTTTCGTCGGCCCGGGGATCGCAAGTTCAGATCCTGGGCGCGGACCTATGCACCGTTCATCAAGCCATGCTGAGGCGGCGTCCCACATAGAGCAACTAGAGAGGATGTACAAGTATGACATACAACTACCTACTGGGGCTTTGGGGAGAAAAAATGAAAAAAGGAGGGAGATTGGCAACAGATGTTAGCTCAGAGCCAATCTTTCTGAAAAAAAAAAAAGATAGGGGACAAAATATACAATAGGATTGAAAAGTTGAATTTATAGAGCACTTTCATGTCTGTTCTTCATATGTTTCATATCTGTTCTAGCCTATCTGTTTCATAGTTTAGTTGTAAAATAGGTCAGACTAAATGTTTTTGCCCCATTTTATAGATGAAAGACAGAGATTTGACTTTATCACCTTGGGGATGCAGATTGACTAAACTGTCTTTCACTGCAACAATTTGAAAATTTTAGTTCCTACTTTACAAAACAGGTATCTATCTATCCATCCATCCATCCATCCATCCATCCACCCACCCACCCACTAATCTATCTATCTTCTGTACTTATCTAAAGGTCAGCTATCTGACAATCTCAACCCCCTGGAAGACAGCCCTGAGGCTGGAGATAAAGCAAAAGGTTCTCAACATTGGCTAAAATAACTACCAAGACACCTGCACTAAAACCTAGGCTCTGAAATGGGAGTACTTTACTCTCTAAGGGGATCTCAGACTTTGCATGCAGAACCTATGGACACTTATTTTAAACACAATGCTAACAAGTTTGGTTTTGTTCGTTTGTTTGTTTTCAAGACCAGAGCAGATTAACTGAGGAGAGATTGAGAAATGGTAGTAAGAGGCTGACGTACTGACAGAATCTGACAGCAAGGAGGGTTAAAGAAGAGAAATTAAAAAGCAACTGTGGAACCAGAGAAAGCAGTTTTGGACACTGAGAAGGCAGTGATAAACATTGTGACCCGTTTCAAAGTGCTCTACAATAATTAATGCTGGTAATTATCACCCCCAAATCTCTAAAATGTCAAGATAAGATCAGCATGTTTAAGGAGACAAACTCAGTATCTAGCATATTTTGAGTATTTACTTTGTAGCAAGAACCCTGCTGGATGCTTTACATACGTTACCTCTAATCCTCTCAACCCTCAAGGTTTTGGAGAGAGAAAAATGAGACTTCAGGAGTTTAAGCCACTTCCTTAAGATCATATAGGTGCTAATAAATGTATGAGCCAGGATTCAAACTCAGATTTCTCTGATTGAAAACCCTGCCCTCTGTCTGTCCACTGTTCCACACTATCTGAAAAATGCTTATCAAAAACTGCTTAAGGTAAAAAAAGAAAGTGTTTTAGTGGCTAAGGGTGTAGTTTACTAATCTGGAAACCAAATCAATTCTGTTCTACCTGTCATTCCCCCAAAGTATCACATAAGTCTAACGTTAATCTTTGTGTACTTTTTTGGTGGGGAGGGAGTATATTTTCTGCTTGACATGAACAGAATTTTTTTTTTTAATTAGAATTATACAGCAACAGAAGAGGCTGCTTTGTGAGGTAGTGAGTTTCCCATCTCTGAGAATATTGTAGACATGACTACTTCACATTTTCCAGGGATGCTGGAGACGTGATACAGAAGAGGAAATGGTTTGCTAAGGACTTGCCTCGTTTCTGAGAATCTGTGTCTCGAAAATCCTGTTTCATCCTAAGATGCAGTATTTCTAACTCATAAATGGTGAAGAAAGATTTGCTGCTAGATGAATTGTCATTCTTGAGAGCACAAAAATAGTGCGTTCAACCATCTTGGCAGTTGCATTTAGCTAAGCAACTTTTTGTGTCTTCAATTCTTTGATGTCAAATGGATCACTGCCTGTTCAATGCTTAATTACCGAATCTTCATCATCCCCAAATACTTCCATGCTTAATATTTATTAAAACCCTTTTTTCAGTGAGACAAACTTCATCTACCATCCGAAATCTAATTTTCATGACATTTTGTAGATAGCAGTTATGAACTAATAATACACAGTGCTGTTTGAAATCATCACTCCTTATGTTATACTACGAAATTAATTTTTCCTTTTGATTTTTAATACGTTTTTCTTGTTCTATTCAAAGAGCGGTAGGGTGCCCGCCTAATGATAATTTTGATGAGTCATTTTAAATTGTTATTCAAAATGGACTGAGTAGTGTTTCACATGAACATTTCTATTAAATTTCCTATGATGTTACTTGTGATTAAAAAATAACTACTGTGATAAAAAAAATAAATAAAGCCAAAGGAATATATAATCAAGCATTTTATATCTTACTCCAAACAGATGAAACAGACCTAAATCAGCTTATATAAGTAAAGATAAATATTTGTAAGAAGAGTTTCATTGATTAATACATTTGGCCATTTCTTCTATGGCTGGCTTATCTATTAGCTCAGTAGGCACAGCGTGCCTGAGTATCCATAATACTTTTAGGTGCACATAAAAATGTTTTATTTTAAAATCAGAAGGAAAAAAAGAAATTTTAGGTCAAAAAATGTTTTAACATATATTAAATATTCCTCTTTATACCAATACTATTATAAAATATAATTTAAGAAAAAAAATTTTTGAATGGAGAAAGTGGCCCATGACCCATGCAAAGTATAATGTGACCTAGATTCATTCATTCTAGCAAGATTTACTGAGCTCCCTGCTATCTGCCAAGCACTGTGCTAGAGCTGATGTATGTGTGGGGTGGGGTGAAAAGACAGACTGGATAAAATGAAGAGGACCTAGCTTTTGTCCTCAAGGAATGTATGAACTCCTAATGAGTGGAGAAAGTATGTGAACTGGTCATTACAATACAATGTGGTAAGTGATACATATTATGGATATGGACAAGGCGAATGGAAGTACTGAGGAGGCAGTGACCAGCTCTGCCTGCTGCAATGGTGGAGTGGTGGAGGGAAGGATTTATATAGCACATCGTAGTTGCACTGAGTCTTGAGAAATGAGATGGATTAATAAAGGGACAATGAGGGGGTTACGTTCTTGGCAAATGGATGACGTGCAAAGTCCTTGGGATGTGATAGTCCTTAGTATTTTCCAGAAACTGCAGATAATTCATTATGGCTGCACAGAGTATATGCAGGTACTCCAGGGGTTGTGGAAAAGACAGGCAGGGTCCAGAACAGGAAAAGGGCCTGGGTGCCATCCTTGCCATGCCAATGAGATTGCATTTTACTTTATAGGATAAGGTCTACATTTCTTAACCTTGGCCTTCAACACTTTTACCGTCCAGCTCCCACTTATAGTACAGTAGTCTCCCTTATTTACAGTTTCATTTTCTGTAATTTCAGTTACCTGCGATCAACCAAGGTCCAAAAATATTAAATGGAAAATTTGCTATGTCACAATGCCTGTGTCATTCACCTCACTTCATCTCGTCATGTAGGCATTGTATCATCTCACATCATCACGAGAAGAAGAAGGGTGAGTGCAGTACAATAAGATATTTTGAGGGAGAGAGATCACATTTATATAACTTCTCTTACAATATGTTGTTGTGATTGTTCTATTTGATTATTAGTTATTATTGTTAATCTCTTACTGTGCTTAATTTATAAATTAAACTTTATCATTGGGTTCGATACTATCCAAGGCTTCAGGCATTCACTGGAGGTCTTGGAATGTATCTCCAGCGAATAAGGGGGACCATTGTACCATCTTCCAAGATACTCTACCAGAATACTCCGATGCCAACCATCCATGCCCCAGGCAGCACACTTCCAAGCTCAAAGCAGTTCAAAACTGAGAAGGACATTTGGGATTATCTAGTCATTAACCTTCACTTTGCTGATAAAACTGAGGCCCAGAGGGATCAAGCAACTTGTGCTCATTCCCACAGTCAGTAAGAAATGGAAGCAAAACGGAACCAAATTTGTCCGACTTTTGGTGGGGACCATTTCTGCAGCAACTGTCTTCACAATACATTTGGTGATTAATCATGCGCTCTCTTGACATAGTTGTTGTCATCTTCAACTGTTTAAATTTCACCATTTAATTTGTTTATACCTTGTTATATTTCCCCAACCAAATGTTATCGCCTTGTGGGCTGGAACTGCCTCTTATGGTGATTTCCCATAAGACCTAAAGCAGTGATTTGACATATTAGGAAGCCCTTAAATAGTTAATAATCTGATTTAGGTTCCTCATCACAAAATAATCGCTACATTATAGCGATTATTAAATCTATGGCAAGACAGAAAAGAAATCAGCACTGGTCTTAGTTTGGGTTTCCAAGGAGCAGAGCCTGTGACATAGATCCTGTGCCCTTGATTTATTGAGTCTGCTCTTCAGAAAAAAAATCTGTGAGAGAGTGAGGATAGGGCAGGGGAGAGAGCAAGTCCAGCCTTGGCCGCCTGATCTACTGGAGGGGAGGGGCTCTGGAGTGTAAATCACTCCACAGAGTTGTCCTGTAAGGGGCAGATCAAGCATTTCCAACCTTCTTGCTCAAAGCAAGTCATTGTTTGTGGGCCACCCCAGGGTAGGGGGCGGTGAGTGTAATCTCCTTGGTGAGGGGGCTCTTGTCTGCTAAGGACAATTCTCTGGAAAAGGGAGGGGCAGCGGTGAATCATTGGCAGACAACAATCGCAGCAGCTTGGGAGGGTGGACTGACTTGGTAAAGGGAGTGTGGACAGAGCACTAACAGCATCTATTACCACTTTCATTCGGGTGACAGAAAAAAAAACAAAAACGCCCAAACGAACAAACAAAACAACCCAACAAATCAAACTCAGATGATAGAACCAAAGAACTGATCTCCATCTAAAGTCTGGCCTCTTCTGTTAGATGATAAATTTTCTCAAGTAATTCCCACAGAGTTTTACCTAACCTAATGTCCATATTGACCCCTATTCTAATAAAAACAGACCAATGTACAAACAAATTCCTCAAGTCTTCTAATGGTGTGGATGTCTATCTCAGAGGAATACAATCACTGCTGAGAAAAAAACGCCATTGATCATCAGATACGAGATCATATCCAAGGTTTTGAAGAACAGATACTGTAGTTTCCTATTTTGCCTCCAAACAGACACAACATCTGAGGAAAGCACCGAGCCCAGAAATTAATCCCTACCCCCAAAACCCCAAATAATTTGCCCTACAGATAACATTTTAAAAAAAAAAAAGGAAAGAAACTAAGGCTCATATACGTGGAGATGTTGCTTAAAGATCTCATCTGGCATAAAAATGTCTGTTGGGTGCAGAGGCAAGCTCTAGAATTAAAGCACGATCTGCCCAGCAGTGTCGGGTCTGGCTGTGTGTGACAGGTCCTAAAGACACCCTCCCTTTGGGCCTCAAAAGTAATTTTGCTAGTTCCAATCTTAGTTTGAGCCCAGCAATTAAGGATCGCATCGGGTGTCTGCTACTTCAAACGTCCCCTGTTCCCATTCCCATCATTCTCACAAAAGGAAGTCCACGTTTCACTCAAGCCCTGGACACTTCAATCGACTCCGGTCAATCTGTATTGCCTCCCACGGAGCGCGTGGCTCTGCATCTGAGTTTGGGCTTAGTAACCAAAGGAGGCTTTGCGCTTCCAAAAGCTTCGCCCAGTGAGGCCAGGCAGCCAGGAAAATGCCTGGACCCATTATGTGGTTTCTTTCTCTACAGTCATCTTTACCTGCTGCTACTGGGTTGATTTTTTCTCTTCTCTGTTTTGTATACCTCTCACTGTGTGAGATTTAAAATAATTCAGTGTTCCACTGGAAAGATAGAGTAGGAGGTTCTCACAGATTTACTTGAGCACATGAAGCTTAGCTGGGGTCCTGACCAACCGTACTATTTCATTTTTTAGCCCCCCAATCAGATCAGATGCCAGGTAGCCCCTGTGGCTTTGCACAGGCTGTTATGAATACAAATTTGGAGAAAATAATTAGTAATAATAATTTCTAAGAAAACTAGGGTCAAAACTTCCGTAATATTTACTTTTCTCTTGAATTTGTACCTAATTACATAAGACAAACTCTTTATGCATTTGGCATAGAAAGAAAAACCAATTAACAAAGGAGCACTCAAAAATGTTTCTCTGAGAAACCATTTTATCATACAGCCTCTATAATTACAATTCTTTAACCCTCGGATTGTGTTGGAATTCATAAGTTAAATAAGTAGTCAAAATGCATACTAGTCTCCCAAGCCTTCCCTAGCTTTCACTATAGTTTGCACATATTTTTAAATTTAAAAAAATTATTAAGGAATCATTTAAAGTGGGTGGATTATCCCATGACCTATCATCAATTACTAAATAAATGAGCTTTAACTCAAAGGTCATGGAGGAGAGGAAAGTCTTGGGTGCACCCAAATTTTCTAGCCAGGGAGGCTGGGAGAACAGGAGCAACATAATGGGAGCTTGGGAAAGCGAACTCTTTTGGTAGGAAGGTAATGTTGATTTTGTAATGATATATTTAAAGTGACTTGGGACACCCGAGTGGACATTCCATTTGAAACTATGAGGAGCTGATGAGAATAAGATGATGAAAAATTTGAGAGTCATTACTATCTTTCGTACCTGTGTGTCTCTCCTAAATGTCACATATTTATTTGTCCCCATTCATTTGCATTTAAGAGAAAGAATGTGCTAGGCATCATAGGGGTTGCATGAGAGGCACCAAGTGAAGGCAGGCCTCTCTGTGGACCATTGGGCATGACAACTCTGTCAGTACATCCTTGAGGGCAAGGGGACAGTGGCTGAGTGACTCCTGCAAGCCCCACTCTATGTACTAATGCTTTTCATGGGTTGGTCCTGATGAGAATTCAGGCATTAGAAATTGGCCAATTTTCATTGCCATTCAACTGATAAGGGGTGGTCAGTGAGACACTTTAAGCCCCAGGAGATTAGGGGTTTTGGCTTCGCTGCCCACAGGACTAAAGGAGGCCACAATTTCTGCTAATTTCTTCTCCCAGAGGGGAGAGAAAGGGAATGGGGAAACCGTTAGTCTGGTCTTAATTTTGAACCACAAGGGGAAATTGGCTGATGAAGTGGAAGTGATTGAAACCAAGGGAGAAAAATCTTCACGCCTCGTCATCCTCAAATGATAACCAAGAGTGAGGAGGTGGGGCCGCATCAGATGTGTTCCCTGGACTCCAGGAGGACGGGCCTTTCAAAAGCACGGGAGAACACATAGACATAATTCCACAGCAAAATTTGAAAGGGCAGCAAGTTTATGAGAACTGAAAACATTCAAGAATAGGATTCTAACTATGCAGTTTCTCCCCTTCCTCCAGCTTTATTGAGGTATAGTTGACAAATAAAATTGTAAGATATTTAAAGTGTACAATGTGATGATTTGATATATGTACACATTGTGAAAAGATTCCCCCCATCAAGTTAACTAACTCATCCATCACCGTACGTATTTACCTTTTTTTTAAAAAAAAATGAGAACATTTAAGTTCTACTCCCTTAGCAAATTTCAATTATACAATACAGAGTTGTCAACTATAGTCACCATGTTATACATTAGATCCTCAGACCTTATTTGTCTTATAACTGAAAGTTTGTACCCTTTTATCAACCATTTCCCCCACTCCCCAGCCCCTGGTAACTACTTTTCTACTCTCTGTTTCTAAGTTGGATTTGTTTTTGTTTTAGATTCCACACTTAAGTGATACCATGTGATATTTGTCTTTCTCTATCTGGCTTATTTCATTTAGCATAACACCCTCCAGTTTCACCCATGTTGTCGTAAATGACGGGATTTCCTTCTTTCTCATGGCTAAATAATATTCCTTTTGTATATATGTACACACACATATATGTGTATACATATATATATAATGATACATTTTCTTTATCTGCTCATTCATTGACAGACACTTAGATTGTTTCTATACCTTGGCTATTGTGAATAAAAACTATGCAGTTTCAAATGCTCTTAGAGTGTGAAAAGGGGAGACTTTATTAATGAAACTAAGGATAAATCAGCGAACAGAAAATTAGGACATCCCAGATTTTCATGTGCAAGTTTTTAATAAAAGAGGCACAATTTGTCCAAATAAGTAAACTTCAGTTCTCAGGATACTAGGATTTGTTTAGTTAGACTGAACCTTCCAAATTATTTTTTCTACTTCTGCTGTTTCACACAGGGAAGACTCAGGCTCGGAGCTGCCAAATGACTGGTTAAGGTCAGTTTCTTAGTGACACAAGCTTGGCTGCAACCAAATTTTTCTAATTCTGAGTTTAGGCCTCTGCCTGCCACGTCAGTGGTTTCTAAACAATGATCTGAGGTTTTCAAGGGATCCAAAAACTTTTCTGGAGTGGAGGGGACCCTGAGTGAGCAGCGAGTGCTCTTGTTACACCCCACTCCACACCCCCGAACTCCCACTTTCAACCAAGGAGTTTACTCAACTTTGTATTTTATAAATATGTCAACAAGGTATGATTCAGTTTTTAAAGGGAGTTCTGCCAAAATGTTTGAAAGCCTGTACCATCACCATGCCATTTCGTTGGTTATAATTCCAAAAATAAGAATATTGAACCATATTGTGTGTGAGTAAATGAAAATGATTAAGATGGAGGCTCAAATTGATATATATTTTTAAAAAATTAAATACAAGTATTATTCTAAAAGAAGCCAGGGCAGGTAAGCAAAGGGGAGAGAAGGAACCAGACCTATAAGAACCCCCAGAAGCCCAGAGCTATGAATTGATTGGAGTTTCTAAGAAGGGCGGTGAAAATGTATTTTTAATAATTATATCTGGAAGATGATGACCAAGGACCACAGCTTTGCTAAATTTTCTTTTGTTTTGACTCGATTCTGATAACTGGGCTGAATTCTCTCTGGATCTCTACCATATATACAAGTATCTAGTTGTAATCTTAAATTAAAAATATTTTTAAAGTATTTAACCATGATTTACCCTAAACTTAATGGATTATAATCTGGCAGTCATTTAGCCAAATGCTTTTGAAAAATAAGATTCAACATTCAATATCCATGGTCAACCATTTGGCTAGAAATTTATGAAGTTTGGCACCTTCTCTCAGGCGTTCCAGTTCTGTCGTTTGCCTTCCTCGGCTTTTCCAGTCCTTCATCCTCTGTGCACGGCTAACAGAGCTAGTCATGGCCCCTCAGATTTTGGGCTGCTGTACCTTGTTAATGTTGAGCCGCAGCCTGTTTGACTTTTCTTTGCTTCCTGCTGCAGAGAACTCTCCCCCGGCGCTCTGGGACCTGCCCACTCCTTGCTTTCTGCCTAATCTGCTTGCGCAGAGGTTAGATCATGTCAAGTTCTCGTGTTACCTGGCTGCCTTCAACCTTCTTGCTCAGTACCTCTTGAACTTGCTCACGTTTATTTAGAAAATAATTTAGGTTCAACCACAGAATAAAATTGTTTTCTGCAACACCTGCAAGAGGAATCTTCGTGGGGCTGAGGGTTGGATTCCTGCCTCGGAAAGGAAAGATGCTTGGGTGCTAGGGCATCAGAGCCAGGGTGTTTCATTTCAGTTTTTCCATGACTATCATTCTGCCCTTCGCTCTGAACTGGTGCCTAATGTACTCAGAGGCTTGTCGTGCGTGAAATGAGGCTGCAGCACCAGCGGACACACCCTACGCTCTTTCTTGTTTTTGTGTATTTCACTCCCTTGGCTTTGACTCTGCTCTTGATCTCATTCATTTGATCCCAATTCTCTCCCCTGAAATGTTTAATTCATGCAGCTCCTGACACTAACCTGTAGCTGCAGCCGCATCATCCTATGCTCTGGCCACACTGAATTAATAACTGATCACACAACCTACCAGACCTTGATATAATTGAGCATCTTGAGTGCTCTTCCCCTCCCTCAAATACCCTGCACCCTGCTTTACCAGGCAGACTCCTATACTGCTGCCAAGACCTGTTCAAACTAGCTCTCCATTTGTGAAGGCTTACTGAGTCTGTTATAATGTGGGACACATTTCCTTAGTTTCTGTATTCACTCATTGCTTCAACAAGTTTTATTAATCATCTGCTGTGCTAACCACTCTAAGGCACTGGGGACAGGGTGGCAAATAAGGCAGATATGGTCTCCAACAGCAATGATTATCAAAGGGACAGATGATTTTAAAAGTATCAACAATTAGGTTAGTGTGAAGAAGTACATCACATATGGGAACATATATCAGAGGAGTAACGTAGTTAGGGCTTTGAGAAGACTTCATTTAGGAACAAATGTTTAAACGGAGAGCCTGAACGCTTGATTGAGGCAGGAACATTGTATGCAGATATAGTACCTGGTAGTCACTCCATCAAAGCTCATGGAACAAATGAATGACTAAATGTACCATATACCGACACTACAGTTTGAGGACCTCATTAGAATTTAATTTCTGCCAACTCATCTTAACAGTTTAAGGGCTCTTTAACATTGGGATAAAATGTGTGCATGCATATATGTACATACATGTATATTCAGAAAGAATTTAGTGAATATCAATACACATATGCCACATGATCTTGAAAATCTTTTTGAATCTCCTCAAAAATAAAACTGTTTGCCCAACTTTCAGCTCATTGAAAGAACCTACAGCCCATGGAACCTATTTGGGTTTGTAGAGAACACTCTACTAAACCCAGATCCTCATTTCACGAGAAGGACCAACTGTCCCTCAGCTTCTGGGAGATCTGCCAGTTGAAGTCCTCAGACGTCAGCCTCTCTGTGAGGTGTCCTTGGCTGAAGAAAGCTGTCTCACTCAAGGCCATCCCCCCTTCCTTAGCATCCAATACCTGGTCCTTGAGGGTAAGCAGGGGTATAAATGTCCAGTCTCTCTTCCCAACTCAGGATAGCTCTGAAAGGACCAGCTGAGGGCCAGAGCTCCTCAGAGAGTTGGTTGACTGCCTAGATCCTTCTTCTGCCCAATCCTCATTCCCTGCATGAACTTTGAGCATACCCAAAAAATAAGATAAAAGAATAAAAGAAACTGGAAACCAAAATATCGCTGTAATTACTGATAAAGCTGATATTGAAAAATATTTGACATACAACCGTAGGCTGCTCCACCTCATCCTGAATAATAGATTTAGACTCATTTATCCTCCTAATAGCGCTGGGCTGGGCAAGACTGACCCCACAGAGACAAAGCCTGCTCCTGTAAATGTACAGCAAGGGCGGGGGGGCGGCAGGGCTATACACTCCCAGATCTTGCACCCTGCTTGCCTGTTGGTGATCTCGCAGCGCTTCTCATGGAGAGGAGCTGGGCATGCTGAGTGAGGCCAGAACGGTTTCCCTAGTGGTGCCCCCTCCCTGTGAGAGGAACGCCAGGAGCGGGCAGCAGGTCCCCATTCCCCTACTCCCACAGCACAACCAGAGAGCCAAGTTTCTGGTTTCAGGAGCAGAAGAGGCCAGCGTTCTGGCGTGGCTGGGAGGCCCTCCCTATGGGGTAGCTGATGCACTTTTGACACTTGCCTCTGTTGCAGATGTATTCAAACGAAGTGGTGGAATTACCTACTGCGCTGTTAGGAATGGAAAGCAGAAAAACAAAGAGAATTTTCAGTGCCTAAGTCCAAGGCTGCAGGATGAACTCCTTTGCTACTCGTCCTGAGCTGGACTACTCCTGTGTCCATTTTGGTAGGAACTATTTTCAATGGAGAACTGACATATATACACATATTCACACAAGTAAAGAAAAATGCTTATTTTATGTATATATCAATATACAGTGGAAATATGTTGAAACAGAGAAGGAAATAAAAATTGACTTCTATTTTTTTTCTTAGATTTAGGTTTACTATAAAACCAGTAATTATAAAGGAAATTTTAAGAGAAAACAATGTGTTTTGTGAAAATTTTATCACTGCAACATGTTTTGCATTTTCATCATGTTTTGTCCATAAATATTAGTATTTTTGAACACACACAATTTGGATCACTTTTCTGTTTTGCTACTTTGTCTTTTTAATGATCACATTTAATGCTACATTAATATTCCATCTCATTAATTTACTGTGATTTATTTAACCATTCCTTTCCTATTGGATATTGAGATTGATTGTTTCTAAATTTTGCAATGATAGATACATCTGCTTTTAAAATTACCTGACATAAATATAAAGCAACAAGTAACTTTAAAAACTACTCGCTTCTATTATTTTTTATAAATGTACAAGCCATGAATACATCTGAAATCTTAGAATAATGGAGTTTTGAACTGTGCTTTGAAAGATGGAAGAGGCCTGGAGGCACGTGCTCATCGTCACACTTAGATCTCTCTATGCTGCGCTTGTTGTTGAGAATGTGAACTCCTCCATGGCAGCGACCGTACTGTGTAACTTTATATCTGGAAGGCTTGGTGGGGTGTCAGCTGCATAGTCGACATTCAAGATATGTTGGTGCAGTAAGATAGTTTAATGAAAGTGAATGTAGGGAGTGGGGAGTGATGACAGACAAATGTAGACAGTCCTGGAGGCACACTTCCTTCCTCCTTTAGGTAGCTTAGCAGAGAGCTGGCTCAGCTTGTTCAGAGGGAAGGCCTTTGTTGGTGGTCCTGCAAGGCAAAGCTGTCCCCAGGGACCTCAGAATGGAAACTTTGACCTTTGGTCCTTATGCTTCTTAGCAATGTTTCTGAGCCTGGAGTTCCTTTCCTATCTTTCTTAGAGAACTTACTTAAAAAAGCTACGTGTTCGCTGGCTCCTCCTAAGCTAACCTATAAATATGCACCACTATGTGGAGCTAGGCTTGTTCTCTATTGCTGTGCTCCTGGGAGCAAGTCCAGCCTGCTGGCCAAAGCAGACCCTTCTTTGCTGTAACTGTGGCTGTAGTACTTATACAACACCTATACTCAGCCTATCTAATGGAATGATGAAATTCAGGGAGCAGCGTGCCCTCTGCTACTTCTCTGCTTCTAAGCCTTTTCCAAATAAGCCCCATGTTATACCTGCACTATGTGGCACTAGAGACCCTCTTATATAACAAGGAGAGAGAAATGAAATCACAGAAGAGAAATAGTTAACCTTTAGACGTAGCTTCAGATAAGAGTCAGATCCAGAGACCCGCCCCCCAAACAACAACAACAACCAACAAAGGCAGAAAAAGATGAAAAGATAGGAGAAAGATGATCACACATAGATTTTAAAATTGGTGGAATTCCAGTTACACTAACAGTATCAAGACTTAGAATGTGGTGTTCCTGCAAGTGTGGACAAATAGACCAATGGAACTGAATAAAGAATCCAGAAATATACTCACACGTATATGGCCACATAATCTACAACAAAGGCACCACTACAATTCGGTAGAGGAAGGATGGCCTTTTCAGCAAAGGGTGCAATGGGATATCAATATGGAAAAATAATTTGTTTGAGATGGATAGAGCTAAACGTGAAAGGTAAAGCAATAAACTTTTTAGAAGAAAACACAAGAGAATCTCACAATTTTGGGATAGGCAGTGATTTCTTAAAGAGGACACAAAATGTGCTAAGCATAAAAATGAAAGATTGATAAATAGAACTTCAATAAAACTTAAAGCTTCTTTTAATTAAAAATACTATTAAGAGAGTGAAAATGCGAGCCACAAAGAAATTGGCAACACATTTACTCAACTAGAACTTGTATCCATGCTAAATTATAAATTCCTACAAATTCGATAAAAAATAAAAGAGATAGACAAACCAAGAAGAGCTGGGCAAAAAACTTGAATAGGCATGTCACAAATGAGAATATCACAAAGGCCAACATGGCTATAAAAAGTTAGGCAATATCATCTGGAAAGTGCAGATCAAAACCACACTGAGTGGGCTGGCCCGGTGGCATAGTGGTTAAGTTTGCGCGCTCAGCTTCAGCGGCCTGGAGTTCGCAGGTTCAGCTCCTGGGCGTGGACCTACACACTACTTGTCAAGCCATGCTGTGGCAGCATTTCATATAAAGTAGAGGAAGATGGGCACAGATGTTAGCTCAGGGCCAATCTTCTTCAGCAAAAAAAAGAGGAGGATTGGCATCAGAGGTTAGCTCAGGGCTAATCTTCCTCACACACACACATACACAAAAAACACAATGAGATGCTACTACATATCTCAATTGCTACAGTTAGACTGACAATACTAAGTGTTGACAAGGATGTGGTACCACAGGAACATTCATATTTTTAATGAGAGTGTAAATTGGTACAACCACTTAGGAAAATTGTTTGGCAATATATATTGAGGGTAAGTGTATACCTGTCTTATGACTCAACTATTCTCTTTCTAATTAAATGCCCCAAAACTATACCATACTGTAGTACATGTATGATAATGTACTACATTGTTCATAGAAGCTCTATAAATCATCATCATCCTCATCATCATCAAAACAGAAAACAACCCAAAGTTTCATCAACAACTGAATGGATAAATTGTAACATATTCATATATTAGAATACCATATAGCAGTAAAATTACGCACTATTGCTGCCTGCAACAACATGGATAAGTAACACAGACACAATGTTGAGTGCAAGAAGCCAGATACAAAAGAATGCGTACTGTATATCATTTATATGACATTCCATAACAGGCAAAACTAACTATGGTAACAGAAATCAGAGTAGTTATTATCACTGGGAGTGGAATATTGACTGTGAAAGGGCTTGACGGAGGCTTTGGTGATGCTGGAAATATTCTGTATTTTCATTTTGGTGGTGATTACATGATGTATAAGTCAAAATTCATTGACCTATTACTTAAAATTTCTATATTTACTGTATATACATCATACCTTAACAACAATGACAAAAGTTGTAGGGTTTTTCTTAATCTCATATTACAAATTTTCAATAATACACAAATACCAAAGATCAACATTTCCTGCCTTATCCTAACCTCCATCTAAAGCTATCACTCCAGTATATAGCAGCTGCCTAGGTGCTTAGGTGCATAGCGTGTGATTAAGGAAAGCCAACTTGTGGCTTAGCCAAAAGCTTGATTGTGCCTATAGTGAAATAATAATCCAGACTGGATCACTCATATTGGCCAGATTCCCACCAAGTCCAGAGGATGGGGTGTTACTGTGTACATAATTTTACCTGCTGTCTGACTCTTACTCAACCATTCTAAGCCTTGTCTCCCTCCATCATTAGAACTGTGGAGTCTGCTCATCTCTGCCAGTTTACCTCTACATGTAACTCCAGCCCCAAGTCCACGAATTCAACCTATAGTTCTACCAATGAATTATTCAATGGATTTCGCACACTGTCTTTCTTCCAGCCTCCATCTATGGTACTAATGTTGTGTTCTCTTCTCTTAACATTGTTTAACCATCTGTTAACCCAGCCTTCTGCCCAAGGGCGTTGGTGGGGAGGAATGATTTGAAGGTTCTGACAGTTTTGCCGAAGTGCTTTACAGTTGGGGATGGTCCATTAATTGTTGATTTTGTTTGTATTCAGCATTCTGCTTCTATCTGTGGTTTTAATTGATGTGAGCATGCCCAGGGGCTTATGCTGGACCCACCCATATAAATCAAATAAATAAATAAACAAATAAATAAATGAAGTAAATCTTGCGTGGAATAAATATGTAACACAGCTTTCTCAACCTTTTTTTTTTCCAACAGTGCTTATAAATGTTCCCTGAGGCTTATATGTAAGGGATGTATCCAAAGTTTAAAGAAATAAATAATAAACATCAATAGCTAAAGATACAATCATATGACTGTCTACACCCTTTCACGGTAGCATGGAAGCTATGGGGAGATTTGGAATATTTTCATTCACCTCGTTCCACCCAGCTTGGTCTGGGGGTGCCACTGCCTCTGATAGTTTCTTTCAAAGGTAAAACAAGAGCAAAACAACATGAACA
The DNA here is from genome assembly GCF_057802395.1 of Ceratotherium simum simum. NCBI lineage: Eukaryota > Metazoa > Chordata > Mammalia > Perissodactyla > Rhinocerotidae > Ceratotherium > Ceratotherium simum. The sequence continues at coordinate 79,741,525 of NC_141901.1, forward strand.
AGCAAAAACAAAAAGGAAACAAAATCTCAGTGGATTCGTACCATCCAGAGCAATGGAGAATTCTTAAGAACTGATTTTCTTCTCTAACAGGAATGGTTGAAATCTGCTGCTGTTCAAATGCGGTCTATCCGGTAGGCACAGAGCGGGCTCTGGCAGAGAGCAGAGTGTGAGCAAGTATGATGGTATTCACATCTGAACAGAGGGTTTATATGAGTGTGTGAACAACACGCCCAGCTAGTGGCTACTCTCTGAACTTGCGTCCCAGAATAAGAAGCAAAGTGAGGCCAGCTGGACCCTGACCTGGTATCCACGATTGGTCCTCAGACCCATTAGTGAGAAATAAAGGTTTGTTGTTATAAGGAGGCAATGAGATTTTGGGTTGTATTTTACTGTGACAAAAGCCACCTAGTACAGGATCATGGCTCCTCAAATTTCCAGAGGTGGAATCATAAAACCTCAGAATTAGGAGAATCTTGCTGATGGCATCTGATTTCCTGAATCTGCAGCATCCCACCCTGGGGTTGGCTACACTGTGTCTCCAGACAAGTTCTGACTATTAGAATCATTCTTAGGTTGATTGCCATATGCAGGGGAGGCAGTTTAGTATAGTGTGAAGAACCTGGGCTTTGAAGTCAGACAGACATGAGTTTGAATAGTGGTTCTGCCACTTAATAGCTGTGTGGCCTTGGCTTTGAACCCCAATTTCCTTGTGTGATTGAATAGCAATAATACTACACACTTCACAGGATTAAATGAGAAGGTACATATGCCTGCTAATAGTAAGGGCTCAAGAAACAGGTATTCTTCTTCTTTCCTTGGACCTCATACTGTAATCCATCTTCCATAGAGTGAACTTTCAAATATTTGGACACCATTTTATTCAGCCACTGTTCTTGTAGAATTGGTTCTTTGAGCCTTAGTTTTGTTAATTTTATCCAGATTAAATCTGTTCTGGCTAGACGTGGCTTACTGGGCTAGCCAGTGGCCAGCTTTTCAGGTCCTAATTCTGTCACCTACTGTATTCACTATAACTCTTGGCTTTGCATCAACCACAGATTTGATCAGTATGTTGTCCATTTCCTCATTCTAATTGCTAATAAATATACTGCAGGTGTTTCATTGACAGGGTCATGGAGTCCTTTGGAGTTGTAAGCTCACACGTACGCATGCAACACTCAGATGTTCAAAGAAAATGTAGTTTCTTCATTTCCAATAACTGACAATCTTCCTCACGAGCTTCTCACCCCAGTGTGTTGCAGGTAAAAATATCTTTATTTTAAACTTTCCAGTCCAAAACATCTCAGTTTTTGTGAGTTTAAATGGTTTGATTTTGAATTCAGTTTAGAGGGGCTGAGTCTCCAGCTTTTCAGATTTTCTTTCCTCTCTGGTTCTTCTTCCAGAGGCACCTGGGCAGCTTATGTGACCTTGTGGAATTGGGTTGAGGGTCTTGGACCCCACTGACGTTATGCTGGTCCTTGGGCTGGTTTCCACTGTGGTCGTAGTGGGGGGTGGTGCTCGGCTCAGTAAGCGTGATCTGGCCGCTGTCTGCTGAGATGTGGTAATTATGGCCCCACCCTCTGTTGTTGTCCAGGCCAAAGTTTATGGCTGATACAACTCAATGTCCATTCTCCTGCATAGTTAAGACTCCCAGAGTGGTCAGCTACCTCCCTTGCCAACTTGGATCCACTTTATTCCACCCTGGCCCTGTGGGTCCTCTAAGGTATGGCTCTGACTCCCACTGGGTCTCAACTTCAGAGGCCCAGTCTGTACTCTTTGGCCACAGGGTCACTATGTATCTGTTGTGCAATCCCCAGCCAGCTTTTCTGCTAATTTCTAGATCTCTTATCAGGGAAACTGAAGAAACTTCTGATTAAGAACATGGACTCTGGAGCCAGCCTGCCTGGGTTTGATGTTCAACTCTACCACTTACCAGCTGAATGACCTCAGAGAAACTACTTAACATAACTGTGCCTCCATTTGCTTATCTGTAAAATGGGGTTAGTAATAATGCCTACCTTCTAGGTAGGATCTTTGTGAGGGTTACGTGAGTTAATACATGAAAAGTGATTAGAATTGTGCTTGGTAAGTATTAGCTAGTAAAAAACTAGAAAATAGGGTGCAATAGGTTATTTAACCTCTCTATGCCTAAGCATTCCCCTATGTGAAACAAAAGTCATAATAATAACTTTCTCATAGATTTCTCGTGAAAATTAAATGACTTACTATGTAAAGGAATTAGAACACAATTTGGCACAAAATAAGCCTTTGTCATTGTCATTATTTTGTTGTTTTTCCCAGGCCACAGGAAAGCCCAGGGCAGCCAGGAGGGCCAACTCAGATCCGCTCTGTCTACCAAGCTGCCTCTGTCTAGGGGGCCAGCTGGGACAATCCTTGAGAATGGGACAAAAGCTCCTTCTCTGCCTGAATGTAGCCTCCCCCTCAGTCTAGTGTCACGTCACTCCCCTCCCAGACATCATCTGAAGTCGTGTCTTTCCCATGGCCACTGTCCACGCTCTGTCTCCCATTTCCTTTCTGTACTGACCAGATGGGACAAGCTTTCTTCTTCACTTTCTTTCTGGAAGGCACCTCCCTTAAGTAAAACTGTATTACCAAGTTGCTCATGTCTGACTCTGTTTGTCTGTTAATGGAAACTTAATAAAATTAGGATTCCTTTTTCCTCTCCATATAAATTTGATTCTCAAGTCTATTTCCAGCCTATCAACTCAAAACAGAAATCAGTTTGGAAATGATGACCCTCAAATGGATAAATATCATTAATTCAAAGAGAGAAATTCATAATACTATGGGATATACGGGAGATGAAAATATATATGAAAGTATTTTTTGAAATATCCTGATACAATTGACAATGATGTCACTTAAGAATCCCTCTGACACCTTCTTTCTAGCTGCTGATGGATCACCACTTGGGAAATGTGCCTTGAGTAGATGACCAAGGAGAGGAATGAGTTTTACAATCACAGAACATCTGGGAATCAGGATTTCTTTCTTCTGCAATAAAGCGTTGGCAAATAATAGTAAGTGAGTACCTATACAGTGTCAGGCACTGCACTTGAGGGCTTGCGTGTATTCCACCAGGATCGTTCATCGAGCCTCTTACGTGTCCCAAGTGGTTTACAAGACACTACACTCGTAGTGGTGAAAAAGACATATTCTCATAGAACTAACAAGAGCTCTATTGGTGGTATTATTATTACCTTTATTTATAGACTGAAGGAATGGAAGTGTCAGAGAAGTTAAGCAACTTAGTCAACTTCACAGAATCAGCAGATCCAGGCCCTTGACTCTGAGGCCCCGGCTCTTTCCACGTGGTGTGGCAGTGAGCTGGACTATTGCAACAGGTTGACAGAGACTCCAGGGACTTGTGTTCTGGAATCCGTGGAAGAGTTGGGTAAGAATAAAAGAACATTCTGAAATTTAATGCAAAATTATGCTTATGTGTTATGTGCATTTTTTTCTTTTCCTGGAGAGAAGATCTATAGCTTTCATCAGATTCTCATAAAGCCGTGTCAGAAGAGCTGGTTTTTTGTTGAGTGGTCATGGATAACTTCATCTTGGCAGTACCATTGCTCTAAATATGTATTTTCCCAGGCCCAGTGGAGGGCACAATTCTAAGCAAATCAGTTTCCTGGGTGATAACGGAGAAACACAGAAGGTGGGGAGAAAGAGGCTCCAGAAACTGACAGGCAAAGTGCTGAGTCATTTATGTAGCCACACTCTAACCCCTAAATCGGTGGGACCACCACCTGTCTTCCACATGCCACCTGCTAGAAGGCTGCCCTCAATGCCCCTTGTAGCCTGGTCTCCCTACATAAAAATGTATGGATGCGCGTGGGGATTTGCAGCGACGGTGAAAAGAACGGTATGATTCGCTTTATATCCTATTCAGGCTGGCTCTGGTCTATATGTCAGCAACTTTATGATAGGCGTGGATGACACTCACTGGAAAAAAGAAAGAGGCTATTTCTGGGGCAAAAGATCAGGCACAGCTGGCTGCTGGTCCTCCTTGTGGTGCCAAGAGCTGCCTACACAGCATCTGAAAGTGATTGACCGCACTCTCTTAAATAATATTCTGCCTGTGGACTGGGCTTCAGGGGCTAATCAGAGAAGCAGCACAGCAATAATTTCTCCTCTGAGAGGGGGAGGCCACGTCTGTAAACTTCCAGATGGAAAGAGAAAACCAAAACTGATTCTATACCCTGAGGTCTCCTGGAGGGTACCCCGTGGTGACTTGTTTATCAGTATCGTTATTCTTTATATCTTCCTACTCTTTCCTTCCCCAGCATAAGGCTAAATATTTGTGGATAATCCCCACACATTGCCAACTGACTTGTGACACTGTCTGTCATATTCTTTAATACAAAATATCGTATCACTTGAGTGCTGAATATATTAGTTTGGATAGGTAATTTTTAAAAACAATGTTATTGTAGTGTTCTCTAAGCACCTCTAAATATAGAGAACAACAACAACAAAACCTTTATCTTTTATTCTTGGAAATATGATTTAACCAAGCTAATGTTTATTGTAGCATAAGATCTAGAAACAATTAGAAATGTCACATATATTTGCATTTTTGATGACATTTGCAATGTAAATGATAGAATAATGGGAGACTTCGGGAGAGACATTTGTTCCCCCCTGTGCTGTGTACTTCTTCCCACAGAGGACACTGATTTAAGGGAAGCAGCTCCAAAAACAGAATAGATAATAGAGGTGAGAATGTTATTTTAATTTTGGATTTATGCATTTCTCTTTTATTGTATGAGATAGGAAAGCATAGAATAAATGTCACCAAAATGACAGGTGTTAAATGCTTTTAACGTGCGTGGAGGGATGTGACTTTGGAGGCATGTTCATGTCTCAGCGTGTCTGTTGCTGTTTTTTTTGTGTGTGTGTGTGAAGAAGATCAGCCCTGAGCTAACATCCATGCTAATCCTCCTCTTTTTGCTGAGGAAGACCGGCTCTGAGCTAACATCTGTTGCCAATCCTCCCCCTTTTTTTTTCCCCCAAAGCCCCAGTAGATAGTTGTATGTCATAGTTGCACATCCTTCTAGTTGCTGTATGTGGGATGCGGCCTCAGCATGGCCGGAGAAGCGATGCATCAGCATGTGCCTGGGATCTGAACCCAGGCCGCCAGTAGCAGAGCGCGCGCACCTAACCGCCAAGCCTCTGTGGCTGTTTTGTGTGTGTCTTTGGGTGCGTGTCTGTGGCTGTCCAGGTGGTGGGGAGATGGCTCTGGAGGGTGTCTGGGAAAATTTATTTCTAGGAAACTTGTGTGCGTCTATGGTGGCAGTGGTTTATGCATGTGTATTTGTTTTCTATAGGTGTATGAGTGGATGTTTATTGGGAACGAGAACTTAAAATCATGATCTCCTATAATTAGAGAGGGCTTTATAGGTCATTGCATGTAACGTCCAAAATACAAATCTCTTGTCTGTTGGGAGAGTGAAAGCCTGAGCTGGAATAAATAACCAAAAGGTGAGCGCTAGTCAGTGAACGGATATTTGACAAGCACCAACCATAAATCAGACACAACTCTTGACAAGGGGGATACAGCGATGAATGAAGTAGTCCAATCCCCAGGAAGGTTTATTGTCTAGGGAAGAAGACAATCATTCAATAAAAATCAATTATTTAATTATGTGTGCAAAGTGCCACGGAGGAAAAGTACTGTATTCTAAGGAAGCATATTACAGGAGACCCACCTTGGACAGTGGGATTAGAGAAGGCTTGCAAGAGGAAGCGACATTTAAACTGAGAAATCTCCAGTCACCCTGCATGAGAGTGTTGTTCAATGTCCCCTCTCATCCCACATGAGAGTGGTGATCAATGCCACTCTATCCCCATTCCGTATTAATGTGGGAATTAATGCCACCCACCTCCACCTCCCATCTGTATTACAGTAGCAGGGTTTCATGCAAAATCCTCAGATATCTTCTGCCCTCCATACCCTCATATCCTAATTATTTTGGTAATCTAAGTGAAGAGCTAGGTGTCTTAGGGTAGGCCAACTGCCAAAGCAAACAACAGGCTACAATTTCACCATAGAAGCTGATTTCTTGTTCATACAACAATCCAAAATCGATGTTCCTGGTTTGGTGCTCTCCTCTCAGCGGTGACTCGGACCTAGGCTCCTTTCGTATTGAGCCTCTGCTTTCCTCAGAGTTCTCTCCTTTACTTCTGGGCAGAAGACAAAGAAAGAGAATGGAGCATGACCTTCAGGAGGTTTTATGAGCTGGGTCTTGGAGTGGAGCACATCACTGCTGCTCACATCTCTTTGGCTACAATTCAGTCAAATGCCCTACCTAACTTCAGGGAAGACAGGAAATATAGTTGAGCTGACTACCCAGGAGGAAGAGAGTTTTGGTGATTACCTGGCAGTCTTCACCACACTATGGCTGTCCCTTCGCAGTGCCCGGGGGGGATTGTGGCCATGCCTGCAGTCTGAAAGAGAGAGCCGGGTGCCCACTTTTTAGCAGAGGAAGCGGATGACACAAGAAATCACAGATGGATAAAAAGACTTTGATGCACTACAACCTGAACTAATTGCTATGACAGTACACATGTTATCTTAACTTTCAGAGGACTTCTATTCTGTCCTGCACCTTGTAGACATTAAAATCTTTGGAGGGGAAAAACACAACCATTTATATTTCAAAAGTGTGTTACATCCATGAATCTACCGGGAAAAAAATCCACTGTGAATAAAGGTCCCATACTAATATTCTGCTAGTTATGTTATGAATCCTATTACCAGTCCACTTCCTACCCATCCCTCTTCTCTCTTTATCAGGATTATTGGCATACACACTAACCATTCTTCCATGCCTCTGGTTTAAAAGATTTCAAAGGGATATTGAGATGTTGATAGCCGTGGCCCACAGAAGAAAGATGCCTTGTTCTAATAAGAAACAGAATTTCCATGCACTCAACTATTAAGTGTCACAGTATTTGCAGCTTATTGTTTAAAATGATGATAGGGCCGGCCCCGTGGCTTAGCGGTTAAGTGCGCGCTCTCCGCTACTGGCGGCCCGGGTTCGGATCCCGGGCGCGCAGCGACGCACTGCTTCTCCGGCCATGCTGAGGCCGCGTCCCACATACAGCAACTAGACGGATGTGCAACTGTGACACACAACTATCTACTGGGGCTTTGGGGGCAAAAAAAAAAAAAAAGGAGGAAGATTGGCAATAGATGTTAGCTCAGAGCTGGTCTTCCTCAGCAAAAAGAGGAGGATTAGCATGGATGTTAGCTCAGGGTTGATCTTCCTCAAAGAAAAAAAAAAAAAAAGAAGAGAGGGAGGCTCTCAAAAAAAAATAAAAAAATAAAATAAAATGATGATAATACCACTGCTAAGAGAGAAAACAAGTTACCACCAGTCTACCTGGAAAACAGCATTCATTCTGCAAGAAACAGCTTATTGTCTCTTAGTCAAACCTTCCCAACACTTGGGCCAAGTTGAGCAATCTCTCCTTTGTGCTCACATTGCTCCTTGGACATGCTGGATTGTAATAATTTATTTTTATGTCTTTTTTCACAATAAGCGTGTGAGTTCTTTGATAACAACAGAGGTGTCCTCAGTCCCCATTTAATATTTTGAATTCCTCTTTTGAGGAATTATTCCCCTTTCAAATGTCTGGTGTAGTAAGGGCTCAGGAAATACTTGATGACTAAAGGAGTGGGCTGATGAATGAAATAGAATGGTTTACATGTAGCTTTAATTTCAGAAAGTAAGCATGCCGCCAGTGTTCAGCCCTGCATCTACCCTTTCCTGCCTCCCTCATTCCCTTTGGTGCCAGACGTGCGATAGAAGGATCCAGGACTTTCTGAGCCAGCTGCTAGGCTTGCGCCCTCGGCTGACCTCACCTGTGCAAACAAACACTTACAGCCACTCTGCACGCATTTGCACTGCCCCATCCGGCAAACCATGTTCAAGAGGCTTGGCTTCACGAGGTAGGTCACAACAGCAAAGAAAAATGCAGGGAGTGTGGCTTCTTTTCTGGAGATTTTTCTTTCAAGACAGTGCGTGAGGTCTTGCCAGATTTGGATGACCTGTACCATAAAAATAGTAACCTTCAGCATAGGATTATTGTGAGAATGAATACATGTAAAAGGTTTAGCATAAAACTTGGCATAAAGCAGGCATTCAATCAATGCCGGCCATTCTTCTTCTGATGCTGTCACCACTGTTTGTTTTATTATTTCAACACAGGCTTTGTGCCAGAATCCCTTTCTACTCCAGCCCACCCTGATTCCGGAGAATGGGGAGAATAAAGTCAGGTTCCTCCATTGTATTAAATCAAATTTTGTGAGCATTAGTTATCGACCACAATGACATTCATTATCTACTGCAGAGAAATACTCTCAATTACTGGCTGAAAATCTTAACTTTCTCAGAACCATCGGTTCAGCTTCCCAATTTAACATTCTGAAACAAGAAGTTGTCCTTTCAAAATTCCACAAAATGGTTGTCTCTGGGTAGTCTGCGACTGTGTTGAAATATAGAAATTCTAGCTAGACCCAAAGTTAATAAAATTGTGTGACACATAAAGCTCTGTGATGGATGGCAACCAGCAGTCCAATACTGTTTTATTCTCTCTAATATACTGTTTCTCTGCAAAGGCCAAGAAATTAAAGAACAGTTTTATTCTCCCCTTCCAGCCTGTGCAGGGTAATTATGTATTATTAATAATGCAGCAGCACAAATGATATTAAATGAACTACATTTGTTAATGCAGATCTTATCTAACTGCTTTTTCCATCAGTGGACTGTTTCTCATCAGGGGGTACTAATTAGCCGTAATATGTAGAAAGATGGGACAGAAATCCAATCAGATAAATGGGATCTATTTGGAGAGATCCAGGAAGGAGGAAGAAAGGCATTCATGATTCTGCGAGAATTACTACAAGTAGAAAAGATGAAAATTTCTGCTGTTTCAACTTCATTTACATTTTGTGTCCATAGAAGTTAACATGCAGTACTGCTGGATTGCTCAAGCTACAAAGGCCTGCAAATAATTTTATTTATCATGACTGTAACAGTGTTGTCTTTTGCAGTAATAAAAGTGCATACGGCTCTATGAAAGTCCTGAATGGTTTACATGGCCTTTGCAAACATTAAACCTAATGTATTAGGGTAAAAACTGATGTTCTCCTGCTTTTCCCAACTAATGTGGAAACACTCAGGCTCTGAACTTTTTTCTTAGAGAAGGATCACCTGAAGCCCACAGCTGATATATTCGTGATAAATCCTAGGTTACCTATAAAATATCTGCCAGCTTCTCGCCCTTCATAAATCTCCTAGGAAAGTCCCCACATGGAAAGGTTGAGAAGTCAGATCCTTTTTAGATTTCTCATCAGCTAAGTTGGGAGGACATGTGGCCCAGCTCCAAATATTAGAGAAACACCGCCCACCCTGCCTGCTCACCTGAGCCAGGTTCAAACTCGCGAATGTCAGGGACACATCAGTGATCCATTCACAAGTGAAGTGTCTTTCTAACCCTGCCACATGCTTGTCACTTCTCTCTGAGATTGTGGTCTCTTTAGGCCACCTTGAGTCAGCTGATGGGACTCAGAGGAAAGACACATAGTCTCATTGTGAAAACAGACGTAAAAGTGAATTATTTCATTTTGGCTAGCTCAATTTCTCAAACGTAGGGAAAAGCTTTGTCATGTACCACTCAAAAGCTTGCTAAGAGGTGGGCTGATCATTGAAGTTAATTTTTAGATGAAGCCCGTCTTTTTTTTGCCTGCCTCTTTAGTACCAATGACACCTTTTTGCTCCTTTCTAAATCCTAACCCAGTAGGCACCCCAACATTTGACTTCCATGTATTAGAAAAACATATTTCTGGGAACTACTATCTCATTATGGGAGCATCCTGGTCCACAACATAGCCTGCACAATCAATGCCTGAAACTCCCAGGATAGCGGTGTTACATGTAAACCTTAGAGTATTTGAACTTGCTTTATGAATCCTTAAAGATTATTGATTGAAAACATTTATTTTTTCAGTTCTCGGTGGCTCTGCAAAATGGCACAGCAATGTTTCGAAAAATTTGGGCTCATACTTTAACTGCCTTTAAAAGGTGACATCATCATTAATTGGAACAGCATTGGGATGGACACTAAAGATTTTGCTAGCTGAGACCCCACTGATCATTGGAAACGAATGAAATGTGACCTGGTCAGACAGACAGAGACCTGATGCCTCAGCAATGTGCAAATATTCCAGACCTTTTTAGCAAAGTAATCATGAAAATTCAGGAGACATCATTATAATATAAAATCATGCAGGCATCAAGGGAAATATATTTGTATACCTCATGACAAAAGTTGACTGGAGGCTCAGGAGTACTATTTACATTTATATATACTTATATCATGTAATTAAAGCCAACAGATAAACACATCAATATGTTAAAACAGATGTAAAAATATATAGATAGACATATTGCACTGAAACCTTGATATTGCATCCAAATGAAATCCTGTATTCCAAATATGCCCCGGAGGAGTTTTTGCTCAAGGCTATGCTTAGGTATACTCAAAAACTCCTGATAGCCAGTCATGGGGGAAAACATGTTCTTTTATAGATAATTGCTACTGGCAGCCAGAGACCTAGAGAATTTGATGTGCGGTAATGTGACCTGACTATGTATTAAACTTTTTTGAAGGACATGTGTAAAGTAATTTTTATGTCTCTCACACACCTTGGGTTTTTTTTTCCCCTGCTTGCTAGCACATTTTTAAACAACTTTCCTATTTTTAATCTGTTAGGTTTTCTCCTAATAGTTTTCAACCATAAAAGACATTGGTATTGTTTTCTTCAAAAAAAAAGAAAAACAATCTGCAGACAAGAAAAAATCCCATCTGAGTTGTAAGGTATGTGTAAACAAAACAAATTTATATTATTTGTAATGAACTTCAGGAAAAATGTAAGAAATACTAGTTGTGTGTTCACAGACGAGAAATTAGAGATTAACTGATTTCTCTAAGGTTGGGAGGCCTCTGATGCTATTTAAGGCAATAATCACTAGCTTTTCATTAAATCTAGGAATGTTTAGGAGATGGTTCCTGAGGTATTTTAAAGATACTGCTTCAGAAGCTATAATTAATAACTTGAAAAAATTATAAATTGGCAAAGACACATATGTGCAATGATACAATTCAATGAACAAGTATCATCACTGCTAATTACTTTGGTTCTATTTTTTTCTGTGTTATTATGCCGTCCTCATTTTATTGTTCAATATTAACATGCAAACCTTAATTAAGCATAATGTCAGAAGGTTCCAGGAATACAGCTAAAGATTTTGCAACGTAGTTCAGAGGCTTGTTTGGAAAGAATCCCTGGGTCAATCAGGGAGTGTAATCTGTAAATAATGTGCTTTTATGTTGAGATTTACATGAATTATTACGGACCGACATTGGAAATTAGCTTTTAAGAACAAAAATCCAGAAGGGAAAAAAGTGAATTCAAACCGGCATGTAGTATAAAAATCAGGTGTGGGAACAGGTTGCGAAAGCTGGGAATGTCACATCAGTTTTTTAATGACAGGTGGCAGTTCATAGATATACACGCTTGTATTCTGGTGCCAGGAAGAGGAACATCCAAAATGACAACTTATCAGAAAAATGATATATTTCTAGTTTCCATTAAGATCATAAAAGCCACATTCCTTCTTCAGATATGCAAATGAGTTTTCTCTAGAACTCCACGAACAAGAGTAAGATTTGGCCTGTATTCACCGAAGAGCTGCAAAGAAAGTACTTACGGAAAATTCTCGATATTGGATGGATGATCTAGGCCACATCTTTGTACCACTTGTTTCTTGTGTTTTAGTTATTTTAGGGTCAGTGTTGTTACAAAGGAAAACAGGGTGAAACTAAAGAGAATAATTTTATCACATATCAATATCTAGTAAAAGATGTGGTGGGATAAAACTTAGGTGAAAGCAACATTTAGAGAGAGAGTCCCTAAATTTCAGGTGGCCTTCAAAGTTGAGCAGACCAAACCAGGATGCGGTTGTCATCATCATGGCAATGAAACAGTGCAGTGCAGGGTTAGGAGCCAGTCTTTGCAGCCAGAATGCCTGTGTTGATTATTCCTCCCTGCACACTCATTTGTGATGTGACCTTGAACAATTTACTGTACCTCTCTGTGCCTCAGTTTCCCCATCTGTAACGTGACCATAAACATTGTTTCTGCCTCACAGGACTCTTGTGAGTATTATATGAGCTCTCATATGCAAAGCATTTAGTAGTATCTCATACATAGTGAGTGCTACATAAATGCTCACTATTAATATTTTTCAAATCATGGAAAATATCTTTTGGGACCTCACAAATCTGTGATTTGTGTCAATGGGGTTTCATCCTTAGCAGTGAAGTCTTTGGTTAAACTTTTGTTACAAAAATCACACTCAAAAAACATACAAAACATGAGGAAAATCTATACCACACTTTTTTCTTCCTTTTAACACTTAAAACGTATTAAGTCTATTAACACTCTATAAACAGAGGAAGTTCGGCTTTGTCAGTTTTTTCTCATTAGGAGGATATTCTCCTTGAGGGCAAGGAGTACCTTATTTTGTAAGTTCTTGTGCAAACTGGGGAACACGTCATAAATGTCAAACTAATATCAAAACAGATTGAGCTTATTGGATGTAAAGGCAGCACATAAGGGAAAGAATGTAGACTTTATTAAGGAAAAACCAGTATATAAAAATGGAAAGCAGCCTTTTTTAAAGAGTTTAACTAAGTTCATTAAAATAATACCTTTCTAAATTTTATAAACACTTTGCTTCCAAGGACCCAATGTCATGTCAAATATCTTGAAAAGAAACTAAAGAATAATATATCTCCCAATTTCAGTGTTTTAAAATTCCTTTCCAGAGTGGTAAAAAAACAAAAATCTCAAGTGTCATTCCTTAACCAGGTTCTAGAACAGCGATATTCAATAGAAATATAATACGAGCCATGTGGTTTTAAGGTCTCCATTAGCCGCATTGGAAAACGTAATTAATTTTAAGTACCATGTTCTATTTAACCCAATGTATCCAAAATGTTTTCATTTCACAAGTAATCAATGTAAAAAATTATCATCTTTTTCATACTTAGCCTTTGAAATCTGGTGTGTATTTTACAATTACAGCACATCTCCACTTGGACCAGCCACACATCGAGGGCTTCATAGCCTCATGTGGCAAGTGGCTACCAGATTGCATGACACAATTCTAGAACAAGAGAGGTGGGGGGCTGTACTTTTAGAAAGCAGCAGGATGGCATCTATTGGCTGCGATAAGAGCTGAGCTTCGAGTCTCTACTTAAAAAGAGATTTTACTAGGGCCTTTGGCTTTCAGTGTCATTGGTGTTGGACAGATCACCATTTCTGTTTGTTAATTTTTCTTTTAAGTGTGGGCTGAGTACTCGTGTGCTTTTCTGACGTCTTGTAGCGAGGTCTGTTCTCTTAGAACAAATGGAAATCGGCTTTGGAATTCATGTGCCTGAAGAAAACTCGTCTCGACAGCTGCTGGGGCAGATTTAAGCACACACAAGGTGAAAGAAGGCCACCTGAGATTTTTTTTTAACACTAGAGGTGGAATAAGGAGATGGAGGAATGCCTTCTTATAGTGCCAGATGAGAAAAACAGGTAGGACAAGGAAGGAACAAATAAAGGATGAAGGGGAGAGCAGCAGGTTAGGGCCTCAGGCAAAGCAAATACAAGATTCAGCTGCTGCAGGTTCAAGCCTGAGGCAGGATAATAGAGCTGACTGTGGTGGAAAGAAAATCAGACCTGTCAACAGTGCAGTTCATCCATGAATGGGTATGGGTGGAACAGTGTAGAAGGAATGCAGAACCTCTTGGCATCACTGTTCAGCCTGACCATCCATGAAAGCCACACCACTTCAGAAAGAAGCCCAGGACCCCTCCATTATTAATCAGGTGACAGCTTCAAACATGATGTCGTGATAGGGACCACGAAAGCTTCCTATTGTTTAAATATTTCTTTTCTAACTTTGCGTACCCAAGGGATATAGAGAGTCGACCCCGAAAGCAAGCAAATATACCATAACTGGAAAAAATATGAAGAGAAGTAAAAACGTATCTAAAAATATTTCTCTGTGAGGGTCCCTACATATAAATGAGGAAAAACCAATAACCTCCGTCTTCCACACAAATAAATCATCACAGAGCCAAACCCAATGCCTTCTGAAATGAAGCCTGACACTAAAAAATACAAATCCCTAAAAAATAGAAAATATGTGCCAAACCTATCATAGATCAGGGAGAAAACCGTGTTTTTCTTTTTCTTCCAGTGCTTACTTCCTCCACATCCACACTCACTCAAGGGAGATAGGAACATAAACCGCAAAGAACCTGACAGTGAAGAGCTTTTTGACGGGCAGAAAGCACAGGTGGGAAGGGCTTGTGAAGGCTGCAAGGCCTTGACTTCCCCCAGGAAACCCAACCTGGAGTTACACTGACATGTTTTTGAATGGCCCTCACCCCATTTCATGGCCAAACAGTTCTTCAAAAGGCCCAGAGATAAAAGTATGCTTGGCATAAAATTTAAAGAAATCACCTCGTCTCAAAGTAAAGAAAGAGTGGTACTGAGTTTTGGAATGAGTCCAAAAATCGTGCATGGAATTAGTTATGTTCTCATTGCTATTTCTTTCACAAAAAAAGGAGAAAATCTGCTAACTAGCTTACTCCCCTACCCTCTACTCTATCTCCTTTTCTCTGAGTCCTTCCCTTGGAAGAATGGCCTCGGAGGAGTTTCTTTGGTTTAACTTGTAAGCCCAAGAACAGGATTTCAGTCTTAGAAGTCTTCCCGTAGCCGCTGATCACTGCAAACACAGCCTTGCAGGAGAAAGGGCCTCTTTGCCCAGGCTGCAGGATCAGAGTGTGCGGTGTTTCCACCTCCACTCTGAGGCCCGTCAGAGCAGAAGGGGGAAACTTGAGCAGAAAGTCCTTGGTCTGTGCCTCGGGTGAGGGCGGCCAACATATTGCTGACATCCATCACCCCCACGCCAGTGCCCGGTAGTCGTCAGCCTGCTTTTCTCCCTAGCTCACCTCCCTTAGGGTAATTAGGGTGCCTCCCATATTCCTTCCTTGGAATCCCAATATTTAGAGCCAGCTTGTATCTTTAGGATCAACTCTTCCAATTTATAGGTAAGAAAATTGAGGCCCAAGGGAAGGACCTTGCCTGGTATAAGATCACCACACTGTTAGTTTCACAGCCAGGAACCAGATCACAGGAGCTCCGTGTTTCCCATTGCCCCTTCAAAGCTCATAAAGAGGCTTCCAAGTATCTGAGCAAAACTCTCAATTGTGGGTAGAGGTGGAGAATAATGTCAAACAAGAAAGAAGGAAGATTAGGTAGAAACTTAGAAAGACCCTAGGTAGACAGAATAATGGCCCACAAAAACATGCACGTCCTAATCCTAGGAACTTGTGAATAGGTTACTTTACTTGGCAAAGAGACTTGCAAATATGATTAGGGTTAAGGACCTTGAGATGAGATTATCCTGAATTATACAGGCGGGCCCAATCTAATCACGTAAATCCTACAGACAGAGAATCTTTTGGCTGCATAGAACCAGAGAGATGGCAGCATGAGAGAGAGATTTGACTTTGTTGGCTTTGAAGATGGAGGAAGGGAGCAGCCTCTAGAATATGGAAAAGGTGAGGAAATAAACCCTCCCTTTGAGCCTCCAGGAGGAGCACAGCCTGCTCACACCCGGATTTTAGCCCACAGAGACCTGGGTCAGAGTTCCATCCTACAGGGCTGTAAGATAATTGTATTGTTTCTAACTACCAAATTTGTGGTAATTCATTACAGCAGCAATAGAAAACTATGCAGATCTCATAGCAAATTATTTCCTCCATTCAGGGCGGTTGTTTTAGCAATTCTAACCTGGTCTAACTTAGTCAGACCAGTGCTGACTAAGTAAATGTTGGGGGCTAGGGGGTGGGAGCTGGCAGGCCTGGTGAGGCCAGGAGAGAGGGGTCTAGGTATTTTGAAGGATGGTGAAAGCAAATAAAGATAATAAATGCAGGGAAAAGTACCACCCCTAGGGCAGAGAGAACACAGGGAAGAGGTTGGAGTTATTAGCAACTACAACCTCAGAAGAGGAGCCCCATTGAGCTGGGCCTCAGACCTCAGAAGATAGGGGGCTGCCCCCTCCCTGGGACTTGATGAAGCTGGTCCTGGGAGTTGCAGTGACAGAGCTGGAGTCTGGGAGAATGACTGTTCTTGGGTGGTGAGGGCACTGCTGGGGTGATGCTGATGGAAAAGCCAGCACACCGGAGAAAGGAAGTCCCTGCTCCTCCTCCTCTCTGCCGGTCTCTATATTAGTCTGTGTAGGCAGCCATAAAAAAATACCACAGCCTGGGTGGCTTACACAGCAGACATTTATTTTCTCACAGTTCTGGAGGCTGAGAGGACAAGGTCAAGGTGTTGGCAGATTTGGCTTCTCCTGAGGCCTCTCTCCTTGGCTTGCAGATGGCCGCCTTCTCACTGTGTCCTCATAGGGCCTTTCTTCTGTGTGCGGGCATCGAGCATGGGAGTGTCTCTCTGTATGCCCAAATTTCCTCATTTTATAAGGACACTAGTTGGATTGGATTAGGGCCCACACTAACTAAAGGCCTCAGTTTAACTTTATCACCTCTTTAAAGATCCTATTTCCACATGCAGTCACTTCTGAGGTACTAGGGGTTAGGACTTCGACTTATGAATTTTGAGGGTACACAATTCAGCCCATAACAGTCTCCATCTAGAAATTCCTACTGGTGGAACCAAGCAGGGTGCCAGCTGACAAATGCGAGATGTAGTTTTCAGATCCAAGTCCCAGCTTCACACAAGCAGAGTTATAATAAGGTAGGATTTGGAGTTTAGTAACTGACCAAGGAAGGGGCTGACAATGGAAAAAGCAGGCTTGGGGAACCCTGCCTTTGGGTGGTGAGGTGGCAAGGCAGCCTTGCAGAACCCAGGTAAGGTCTGTGTATCTGGTGAATCATGTGACAAGTGTGACTGTGGAGGGCCAATCTCCTGTTTATATCCCCTGCCTTCCCCACTGGAGGCCTGGCTCTGACAAGCAAGGGTAGACATGGGAGCATCTGTCCCCTAACTGTGGTTCTTCATGGAACCAGATGGCAATGGCTGAGGAAAAGTTCCGAGGGCATAGTCAGAAAATGGGCCATCAAGGCATGGTGTCAGCATCTGAGCCTGGCACAGCAGCCCAGCAGCAGGTCAGCAGAAGGGAGAGAGCAGTCTCCTAAAGAGCCCAGGATGGATGCCAATGTCAGGACTTTGGAGGCGACTTCCATGGGAGTCAGGAAGAGGCCAGAGGAGGACTGGTAGGCCCTTTGGGTTAAATATGGTGGATGGAGACAGAATAAGGAAGGGATACAGACCAAAATTTGTGCTGGTCTAACTTGTTTCTTGTTTCCTGAAGGGGCCCCATCTGAAGCAGAGAGATGACTCTTCATTTCTCTTATTCTTATTTTCCTTCTTGTATTTTTTTTTTTTGCAAATAAGGTGAAACAAGAAGAAGAGTAAGGAAAACCTGAGGAAAGTGCTAGAACCTGTAAAAGGCTCTGAGTGACCCTAGGCCTTAGAATCCCATGGAAAATAAGCAACAGTCTGGGGCACAAGACCCATTTTTCCAGGGTAATTGCTACTGCCTCTGTATCCGGTGCTCACAGATGACCCCGGGATTGTAGGGCATATTAGGTATACAATTTTAGAGTAAGCTTATTTAAAAAAAAGAAAAAAGAAAAAGAGAGAGAAATACTGACTTTTGCACAATAGGATGAGCCTCTCATTCTACAAAATGAATCCTCCCGTTGCAGG
This sequence comes from Ceratotherium simum simum, assembly GCF_057802395.1. Classification (NCBI taxonomy): domain Eukaryota; kingdom Metazoa; phylum Chordata; class Mammalia; order Perissodactyla; family Rhinocerotidae; genus Ceratotherium; species Ceratotherium simum. Next base: position 79,759,406 of record NC_141901.1, read on the forward strand.
CAAGAAAATAAACATTGAAATGAATGTTTTCATTTATTTATTCAACCAGCGTTTATGGAGTGACTACTATGTGGCAGGCACAGGGCGGGCTGCTTCTCTCTTCTCTACCGTGTACATATGGGGCAGCTATTCTGGCGGTATGAAGCTACTAACTGCAGTTACCATTTATTAAGAATATGCTATGTGCCAGTTACAATGCTAAGTGCTTTTCGTACCTTGTCTCATTTAATCATCAGAATAATTCATGAGGATAGGTATATTTTCCACCCTTTCCAATTTGAGCAAACTGAGGTTCAGAGAGTTTAATCTACTTGCTCAAAGTCACAGAATAATTAAATATCAGAGCTAGAACTCAAAATAGGCTTATGTAATTCCACGTTTGTGGGTCAATTCTTTTTCTTCCTACCAAGGATTTCCTGGGCAGTGGGCCCCATGGGTTTTCAAGGTAGTAACTACTAAATATGAATACCATACTTACATAGGAACTAAGGATGGTAAAGAATAGTCCACATGAAAACTGATAGAAGCAGGCTGCAAACAAACAAACAAATACAAAAAACATTCTAAAGAACACATTTTCTGGGGACTGTGTCAGGTCAATAAAGGGAAGAAGGGGAGGAGGGAGGGACTACAGAAGGCTAGGAAGAAATGTTTAGCAGTGATGGATATGTTCCTTATCTTGATGTGGTGATGATTTCATGGGTGTATTCATATGTCAAAACTTGTCAGTTGTATACTTTCAGTACGTGCAGTTTATTGTACCTCAATAAAGTTGTAAAACAAAAGAGGATAACACATGTAACAGTCGGCTATCACAGCCTAACAAACCATCCCAAAACTCAGTGGCTTAACCAACAATCATTTTTCATGGCTCATGTGACTTTGAGTTGGCTGGAGTTCGGCTCCTCTAGGCTGGACTGCTCTGCTCCGGTATCTCTCATCCTCCTTGCACCAGCGAGCTAGCTGGACTTGAATTTCTCATGGCTGTGGTAGAGGTGCAAGATGGCAAGTGGAAACATGGGAGGATATTTAAGTCGTTGGCTTGGAAGTGGCTCATTGTCACGTCCACCAGCATGTCATTTGTCAATATAGATCCTATGACTGAGCCCAAAGTCAGAGGTGGGGCAATAGTCTTCCCACAATGAGGCCGAGGCAGGGTTTCGATGCAGGGCGGGATAAAGAACTGGGCCAAACATCCAGTATACCACAAAATATAAGAAACAGCCTCTGGGGCTTGAAGAGATGGAGATCTCATAATCAGAGACAATAATCTGCTTTTCTGAGTCAGTGTTTGAGGACATCTCAGGCCTCAAAGAAACCAGACCCAGAAACATCAAAAGAATATGAGTTGGCTCATATTAGGGTTTCTGGAAAAGTGTTTACTCAGAAAAGTGACTGATTCCCCTGAGAGTTGGGACATGATCCGGGAACACACGTAGGGGCAGAACACAAGTCCATTTGGGGACAGAGCACTAAAGTGTGTTTGTCTTGGAAATGTGAGGAGTAAAACACATCACCAAAAGTAGTTAAACAGCATGAAGGAATCAGCCTCTCTTGGTTAATTTATTCCAAGCAAAGAGATAGTCTCAGAACTAAATTTAGGGGTGGAATCTTTTAAGTCAGTTTGTCTTACTTGAACTGGAGTTAATTTAAATAGTTTGGATTGTCCTGAAAGTTCTCTTTGTCATAAGTGACTTAAAAATACTGCTATTGGGCAAAAGAAATCAATGATCTCTACATTGCAGGCTGAGTAATTACATAATCATGATTTGCATTAATGAAAAGACAAGTTGGTCCAGACCCAGATGTGCCAGTGACCACAGCTCCCTGCGATGTCGAAGCAGAATGCTGAGGTTGGAGAAATTTCAGCATCAGTCGTGAGACAAAATGACTGGTTAAAAAGTCTTTTCTAATCAACATCGCTGAATAGCTCTTTAATGACTGACTCATCATTTTTCTCCAAGTAAAAGTGAATTTAAATTTCAAAATAAAGCAAATTTTACTTATATCTGTGGCACAGAGGCAGATGTTTTCCTGACATGTGCACACAAGCTGTTGACTGTGACCTTGCAGGATGAAGCAGTTTTGAAAATTAGCTTTTGTCTCCCAATCTGGGGAAAACAATGCTGCAGTGAAGATTTAATAAAAAGTCATAGCTTCTCACAGAAGCTTATTTCAGCAAAGTAAACTATTAATTAAAATAACAAATGTCAGCTGTTTCCAAGGCTGACAGTTAACACAAGGCAGCATTTGCTTACCTTGATGTGCAGGGTGCCTGAGACACTGGAAGGATCCATAATTCATTCTAGGTATGGCTCTCTCATGCCCTCGTATAGTGATAATAGAGTGATAAATTAGCTCCTGTTGTTCAGCAGTTTCCTTAGTCAAAGTACTTGGGGACTTGGGGAGAACCCTCCTAGAGAGGGCCTCTTGGCAGGCTGGAGGAATACACACTCAACAGCTTGAGTGAATATTTCATGGAATTCCTGGAAAACTTGAGTACCAAGAAAAATAGGTGGGAAAAATGTAAAACTAGGTGAGAGAAAGCGTAAGAGAGACAGCCTGCCAGAGCAGTGCGTTATAATCTGCTTTTGGCCACTGTAGGGAAAAAATTATTAAGTAGAACAAGGGCTATATTACCCCCAAGAGACCAGGAAAAAGGGAGTTTGGGGAAAAAAGAGAAAATGAGATTTCAGAGACCTGGGGGTGGGGGGTTGGTGGATGATGGGAGGGGCAGGGAAAGAAGGGAAATTGACAAACCTCTTCCCCCATTTCTAAAATCAACAATTTAAAAGAGGTTTTGGGGCAGATGAAATGGAAGTACAACACGTGGGGAAACTGGTTCTAAGTTGCTTCCAGATATGATTACGTAGGTGAGAATAATAAATATAAAAGCTACAACAACTCTATGGGCCTGATTGGTGGGGAAGTCTGTTTTAGGGCTTTTTTATTCAGACAGCTCGGTAATACATCTACGATAAAACTGAAGAGGAGAGAAGCCCTTTTAGTGAGAGCACCCTGTAAAAATGTGTATGGCAAGCCTGAAGAGGGGAGAAGCGGAAATGGGAAGGTCACCTGGAGGAACTGACAGGGCAGAGCAGATTCGCAGGCGGTGGGGTTGGTGTGAGTAGGGTGGGCGGTGTGGAGGGAAAAGCAGTTTTCTATCTAGATAGGTGCGCTTAGGGACAAGCAAACCCCTTCAGGTAGAAACAGTTCTGCTACCCCTTCAGTATTACAGAAAGCAGAACAAAAGCAGGTCTCCCACTGTTCAGCTATGCCATGCTTCTTTTTAAAAGAAACGAAAGGAAAAAAATAATACTCAACAGGAACCAATTAAATTAGAAGCACGAGTTACCAGTTATTCATTTTCTCTTTTACAAAACCCATGACGGTCCGATGAGGGTCTATTTTTTTTCCATTTCTGGGACTGTTTTAATATGTTTTTACAGTGGGGGCATCTACATCTTAAAGCTCACTGATTATCGTTTCTTCTGGAGTCAAAACTTAGTGTATCATTAAGCATGATCAAGTTCATTGGCCCAAAATGAACCAATAACAAGCAGAGCCTGGAACAAGCTTTGTGCATCGTTCCTGTTCTTCATTATTCTCTATTTTCTGAATGGCTTAGGGACTTCAGCTAAGGTATGGGTTGTAGATGAAAGGTATATGGCATTTGTAAAAATGAAGAACATCGGAGGCATAGAAACAAGTCTTTTGGTCACGGATGTGGGCTTCAATCAAGCTAAAAGCTTACCCCAAATTAATGACTAAAATCAATATGCAAGGCAGAAACGAGGGTGAGCCAATCTTATCGGACCCTTTATTAAAAATGCAAAGCAAGCAGGATCTTCTCAAATGATGCAAGAGAGTAGCAACCTTCAATTTGGATATTTCTTGTCAGAGGCCAGAGTTCTTGGGTACTGGGTAATGCTGTCTTTGTAAGCATGGTAGAGCCGGGCCCTCGGTGGGAGCAGTGAATCACTTGCTCCCTCAGAGGAGGCCTTCTCCAGGAACCAATCATGTGCGGGGTCTTCAGGGCCACACATGGGGCCACCTGGTAGCCTTGGGCCCCCCAAGCAGTGAGATCAACTTTTGTATCCAGCGTGAATCCTGTGTGGGCTTCATGCATATCTTAAAAAGGATCCTATCGACTCATATCCCAACCTAAGAAACCCCTTCACTGCACAGCTCTTATTTTCTCACTTTCTTATTGCTAAGACATCATGGGAGTTTTAAGGCAAGTTGAGTCTGGACAGTGTTATTACAAACTCCCTGAGCAACAGAGAGAATCCATATTCCCATATGAATCCGCTGAAAGCAACCTAAATCAAGGGCAGCCAGTATTGGATGATTTCTGCTTTCTCCTTTTTTTCCCCTGCAAATGCTTCTGCAACACTAAGTTGTCCCATTTGATGGGCAATTTGCTTCTGTGCTGTGCTGCCATTAGCACTTGCCTCCAACTCGCTTCTTCTGCCTCAAGGGGCTTTTCCACCAGAGTTCAAATCTATGGCAAGGCGCCGGCTGCAACTCTAAATTTAATGCTCCTGTAAGATATGCAAAAAGAAAGAAAAAAAAAGTTGGAATGCCATTGAAAAACTAGGACATGGTTATCTTTGTATTGAGTTTATTTAGGGAGGAAAACTGAATTCTGTCACTGCTGCAGTTTGCGGATGCTCTACCTCTGTGTAATCGCTAAGGAATTAATGTGATTTAATAGCCACAACAATAAATATAGCCTTGACAAGGTGATTATCCCATAAGACTAAAATCATGAGATAGCATAAATCAATACCAGCCCTAAGTATGTCTCTGAAAGGGGTATATATTTCCACATTCACTGCTAGATGTTGAACTAATTTTGGAATTAGAAGCTATATGAAATGCAAAAGCTATTTTTCTAAGTGAAAAATTACGGAATATGTATGACGATCACTCAGAATATATATTGCTCATAAAATGAGTAAAAGGAAAGGAGCAAGTGAGAATAGTCAAACTTTTAAGGCTAGTTCAAGTACAAATCTCGGCTCCTTAGGGCATGCTTCTTTTCACTCCAAACCGACCCAGGTCACTGAGGCCCCCTGACTGTCCTATTTCTGCCCCACCTGTGGACATCAGCCCATTGGAGAGACCCTTCTCGCAGGGACCAGCCCTTTCAGTCTGTGCTAGTAAAGCAAGTCAATTGATTAACCTGCTCGAGAGAGCTCTGCCTAGTGCACAGACCTCTTCGAGTCTCTGTGGCTAGAGTCGAGTCATACAGAAAAAGAGGATATTGATCAGGAGCAAGCTGGCTTAGCAACTCTGGAGGTTTCCCCAGGGACACAGAGACTTCTTGATTCTGAAGGTCAATATTAGCGACTCTCTTAGCTGTCATCTAACTAAGGTCATCCCATTGAGCTGGCTTTTCCGGAAGCTTTCTTCTGTGCATTTCAACCACCCCTTTCCTCCAGGAAATCAGGTGGGGAACATATTTGGAGGTGAACTGCTCTTCAGCCCAGTCAGTCCTATTCAGACCCATGGAGACCCTCCTGGCCAGGCTGCCACTGCTCTGCCTCTGGCCTGCTGAGGGACTCTGGTGGATACCAGACCCCTCCCAACCTCCAGAGCAGCTCTTGCTTAGTGAAGAGGGCCCTAAAAAAACTATTTAAAGCCTTCATATATGAAGTGCCTTCTCTCAGAGCTGAGTTTCCCACTGCCAGATAAGTGCCGCCTTAACTACATTTTTGTGAAGTAGCCGCAGTGGCACTTGATAGCTGATTATGTTAATCCTTTAGGGATATTCGAGGAAATATCTGCAGATTCTTCCTATAGGAGAGTAATCAAGATTTGATTCAGGTATCAACCACCCGACAGGCCTTCTAACTTATATGTTCTCAGTGTGCACATATTGTATTTTTACCTTTCAAGATTGTACATTTTTCCTTTTTGCTCCCCCCTCCCGCAGTGCACACAAAGATTTCCTTAGTCACAAAGGATTAAATAATTCACCTACGAGGAATCCTTTTAAAGCATCAGTGCCTGTCTTGAAAATTGCTTCCCCTCCTGGCTTTTCTTTTTTTTAAACAGAACAAAGAAAAGTGTTAATCTTTTGATAATTGAGTCTATTTTTACTGGAATTTCTCTGGTGATTATTTAATACATCTCCAGTCAATTTCAAACAGTATCTGTTTTCAGCACACATCTCTAACCAGAGACAAGTTGTCCAAGCAGGAGGGCTGGGGAGGGCTGGTTTGGCGGAAACAAAACCCTAACACAATAATGAGTGCAGCCCAAGCATACTGTTTGAAAATGAAATTGGCATTACTTATTTAGACAGAGAGACAAATGTACTTGTAGCTTCATTTACCACACAGAGCTCTTACAGAGAGTCTGTCTGCAAAGGGACAGAGAACTTCCTACTCTGATGGGCATATCAGTGGGGATTTTATTTGTGTCTTCCTGTAAATGCAGGAGAGCTCAGCTATTGATGACTTTAATTCTACAGGCACCAGTGGTTTGTATTTAGCCTGAGAAATAACATTAAGCGAGCTTATCTGATGGACCCCAAAGTTTAGCTGTGGTTTGGATGGACCGGGGTGCAATGTGACCCCATGCTCCTTCTGGAACCTCTTCCCCTTCCCAACCCTCCCCACCACCCACCTCTTTTCACCAATGCAGAGAATTCAACAGACGTACACTCCTTCCTTCATTATTTAGGCTAATGCTGCGCTGTCGATTCAGTCGGTGCTGTCGAGGATGTGGAAATCTGTATTAACACATGGGTTAAACGGAAAAATATTTATTTAATGCTTCTGTTTACTCTTCCTTCTGCTCCTGACCCTGGGAAGCACACAGTGACAGGAGAGGCCCCAGCTGGGCTCTGTCTGGCTCCTTCCTGGGTTAATCACATATCACACGTCCCCATTTCTGGCAGATGCAGCACCTGACCTCCCCTTTGTCCCTCTCTGGGTGAAAGTGTGAGGCTCCGTAATTTCCCTCAGGTACTAGAGCAGTTTGCTTTCCTGGAGGTGAAACTGACTCCCGAGAAGGCACAGCTGGGGCTTTTATCTCCCCTTCAGCCCTTACAAGCGCTGAGCTCTTTCACTTAGCATGAAAAGAAGGCTGAGGTTGGGGCTGCTGCTTTGGCTCTTCACAAAGTTGGGGGCAGGGGTGGGGGTGAAAAGAGCCATGGGCGCTTGGTTCCCAGTGTAGGAATTAGGCTGGGAGTCAAGTGGCTCCTTGGGAAGGAGGTGGCAAGTGCTCTCGACAGGGGCGGCGCTGTGCCGCTGAAGCCACTGCAGCAAATGAAACGTGCTTTGCAGGAGTGAAAGTGTTGGCACAGCCGGGAGGGCTGCAGGAACTGCCTTAAGGGTAGGAGGTGGAAGGGACAGGTCTGTGACAGGGACTTGCAGGGCATGAACGATCAGGAGCTCACTTACAGGGGCACTGGTCACCCTGGACAGCTCGGTGATTTATCTGAGAGGCATTTCTCTCTCTTCTTCCTTCCCACTGTTTTAAACACTCGGTAGCTGGCTGACCCTTGCTCTCCACGGGTTGGCCCGCTGCGAAGTCGGTAGCTGTTCTCTGTGGGACTGAAGTCAGCAGATCCATTAGGTTGACTAATGGTGATGGAAGGATCTGTGGCCATTGGGTTAGGGTGACGTTTCTATTTGGACACCCTATCATTACTGGCAGACCCCTGGGTTGCTAGGGAAATGTTCTGGGAGCCAGGGCTATGGAGTACCTCCCTGGGAGGGTGGCAGGGGTGAGAGGCAAACCATGACAGGGAAAGAGCCCAAGTGGCAGCATCGCATGGGAGACTGTGCCGAGTGGCAGCCGCTCGCAGGCGCCTGGCAGCGCAGGGCCATGTCCTAAGGTGTTGTGCCGACATCCACCAGAGCAGCTGGTGCCTAGTGGAAGGCAGATGGTGTTGGATCCCCCAAGTGTCGCTGTCTAGCAAGATGCCATGTCCACTGATTAAAAATAATTTAACATTCCTTCCTCCAGTGAAGGAGAATGGCACGCACGCCAGGCAGAGAGGTTGACAATGGCATTACACAGCAAGACATGGCAGCAGCATGAGTGTCCAAGGTAGCAGGTGCGCCCGGCTTGGAGATGGTGGAGTGGGAGTGGAGCGCCCGGTTTAGCAGTGACAGCAGGAAGAGTTTAGTGAGGATGCATATGCATGAGGGATGCACGAGCGGGATCATATTGGATGAATTTCTACTGCTCAGCCTAGTTTATGGAGAACATTTTCCAAGTTCTGAATGGAGATAACGAATTTTATGTTCATGACCTAATCAATATACACTGATCACCCGGTACATGTCTCCAGGCTAGGTGCTGTGGGCAGAATATGCTAATAGATGATAGTGGCCACGTCCTCATTGTCCTTACTTTAGTTGAGTTTTCCCCCTTTGTTTCTTCATATATATATCTTTTCCTCTGCAATAAGAGAGTCCTGGAAAGTTTGACAAAAGAGTTGAACATACTGATGTTCCTCAGGCATATTGCCTTGTTCAATGATTCAGTTGTATTGTCATGAATGAGACGGTTTTCCAAATCTATCCAGGCTCATAAACATTCCTATCCTGCCGCCTTCCCCACATCCCACCCCCATCCCCATACAGGCCCCTTCCCTTTCACAGACGCATTCCTAAATGTTGTCAGGAACCTACTAAAAAGGCAGGTCAGTTTACTGTGTATTTGTCAATTATTTCAAATTTATCAATAGCTACCCTGTTACCCCAAGTTTCTATGACATAGGAAAGATTTCAATTTGGACTGAATAAATTTGATTTCAGGCCAATGAAACATTCTAATTTCCTGTTAGCTCTACAAGGAAGTTCTTTCTTCCTCTTGCTTACCTGTATTTGAAATTATCAGTATTTATTTGATAAATATCTATTGTATGAGCACTACATGTCACTCCACTGTGCAAGTGTGGTTGCAAGAACAATGTAACATGTATATGAAAGAAAGAGTAAATTCTTGTCAGTCCAATATCACTCACCGAGCGGGAAGACGAAGGAGTTTTGGAATGAAGGAGTGACTGCTATATGTTAATATTACTTAGGAAAGTGGGGTATATGCTGGCTCTTGAAATGTGGGGTTGCACACACCTTTGTGGTGAAGAATAGGAGAGTTTCCCAAGAATGGAAGAAAGATTTTAGCAGAAGCACGAAGAAAGGAATGAATGAGCCAAAAGTTTGACTTGGCTAGTGGAGAAAGCTCACATTTGTTAGAAGGGGACCAGCAAAAGAACACTTCCCTGAACATTGCCTAACTATAAAAAACAACTATTTACCCAGTAAGGCATTTGTACAGTGTTCCCTAAAAACTGAATGAAAGACGCTGGAATGTTGAAATCGCATGCTTCCCCTGTGGTGGACTCTGTATTTTGGCTCTTTCAGCTCCCATTCTGAACAGTTGCCTAGCTTGATTATTAAATCACAGAGGCTTGGAAAACTAAAATGTACATTGCCCAAATCCTTTGTAGCTAAGGTTTTACATGTGATGCTGAATAGATGCCCTCTTGTGAGGCTTGGAAGTGGAGATGAGCTCCAGGAGGCAGCAGGCTCCGGAGGTGAGACTTGATCACCAGGTAAGCCCAATAACAGAGGCATCTGGCCCTTTAGAAAAGCTGGGGTAGAATTTCTAGTTAGTACCAAGTGGTCTAGTTTCCAAGCAGCTGGTTTGGCAGCAGTGATGTTTCTCTAGAACAGTCCTCAGTGACTGGATATTTTTTCAAGCTGTTCTGTTTCTGATAATAAATCATCCAAATCTGGTTTTCTGGTTCTACTTGAACTTTTGTATGTTAATTCATTTTAATAAAACTTTTTTTTTTAACCTTATATTAGGTAGATCTTGTTGCCTATAAATAGGAACACTGATTATTATATTTCCCTTATGACTGTTCCTTCTACACGGTTCCAGCTAAATGACAAAATCTTAAGGTACACCTAAGTGTCAATGTTACACCACATCCCACCGTGGACACAGCTGTTTGGATCAGGGGAGGGCACCCGACCCAAAGGGCAAATTGATTGGTTGATTAGTAGCCTAAGGGATGGCCTTAAAAGAGACATTTGTCAAATAGGGCCAATTATTACAAACTGGACCAACCAGATCCTCTTTATCAAGAGTTTGAACTGCAAATGTGAAAAAAGTTAGTTGACAGACAGGAAAGAAAATGTGAAAGACTTACATAAAAAGATGTAGCCATGTGTAACAAGAAAGCATATAATAGAAGCTTGAATATAGTGCAACATAGAGCATAGAATATAGTGCTCTTTGGTTAATAGTAGCAAGATTAGTAAAAGAATGTAAATGGTTTTAAGGATATGTCAAATATGGTTCCTACTATACCCAACTTCCCCTTCTAGATGACTCTACATCATCCATAGCCCCATGCTTCAGGAAGCAGGGCTGGTCTATTCTTTGTTCAGAGAGAGCCACAAAATTGGACCAGGGAGCCCATTCGCAGGCTAGCAGGTAATTCATGGGATCACCGGTTTGAAGGTCTCTGCCCAATAACCAATAGTAATATTAGCCAAACCAATCAGACCTGTTTATTTTGGGTTGGGTTGGCAAGTCAGTAATGAGAAGAGAACAGGACAGACATGAAGAAAATGCAGACCGAGTGAATGGAGCTGATTCCTAAGCAGCCACACTTTGGCATGACTTTTCTACCCCAGTGCACACACATTCCTAGGATGGACAGTCCCCTCCGTGCCCCTTTGCTGACGGTGGTATGAGGCAGCCTGTTCTTCCAGCCCAAGGAGGTTTCTGAGTACATGTCCGCAGCCAGAATGAGGCCCAAAGAGATGACCTGATTTTCACAGTGGCACTGGATCCCGAGTGACCATTCAGTGCCCAAACATGCCTGGCTCAGCAATGCCAGCTCCATTATGCTTTCTCTTCTGCAACCTGCTTGCTCGGCTTTCTATGGGTTTTTTTTTGAGACCTGGCTACTCAACTGAGATTCGTGCCATGTTATCATGAAAATCCCTGAGCTTCTGCCCCCACCTCACCCACAGCACTTAAGATACCTTGAGTGTTTGTTTCTTGCATCCTAATGAGTACAGGTAACACAAAACATTCAAGTTTAAAAAAAATGGACAACTATTCTTCTGCCTCGCTTTCTTGGAAATTTCAGAAGTGGAAAGAGGAACAAAAGCAAATATCCTTGATTTGGATTTAGAAAAACCAGAAATGACTTGATTTTAGTTCTTTAACATTTAAATGCAGGTGAGTAACTCTTGGAAACAGAATGTTGCCCAAGTGGTATGTGGGCCACTATTTAAGTCACCCTTTAAATGTAGTATTTGATTACCACACCTACTGAATAAGAGCTCAAACTAACATTATCATCAATAGAAACTACATGAGCAGATCTTGACATGAGAGTTGTAATGTACCCTTAAATTAAACTATTTTGACCTCTTTGAAAGTCAAACCATTTTAGTAAGGGCTTTCTGAAGCCTCATTATTATTATGACTACTACTGATTTATACATATATAATGCATTCTGCCTTATTGTACTCCGAAAATTATATTTCAGAATCATTTTACCCACCTGGAGAGCAGCATAACAGCGTAACAGCACTTAGCAATATCTTGGGCCTGGCAATGAGCAGAGGAAATGGCTGTACATGTGCCACTTAGAACAGAGAGGTGGAGTATTCTTTCAAAAGGGAGTTTGGCTTTGACAGGTGGGTCCAGCTATTTGGGAGGATTGTATTTCTTTGTCCCCACCTATCATTCATCCTGGCCTAGTTGGGTGCAAAGAGACACCCATCAGCAATTTTCAACTTTGGCTGAACATTAGAAACTCCTGGGGACCTCTAAAAAATATCTATGCTAAAGTGTCACCCCAACAAACTGGAACTATCTCTGTAAGTGAGGCCTGGGCTTCAGTATCTGAACCTTCACAGATGACTCCAATGGACAACTAAATTTGAGAACCACTGACTTACAACGCTGATTTTCAAATTTGGCTTCCATCATAATCACTGGGGGAGACCCCACCCACCCCTACTGAATCAGGTGATTTGGATGCACAATAAAGTTTGCAAACCACAGGTTTACACAGGAAGAATTTGGTTCATTCTACCCCAAGGTTTCTGCTCCCCTATCTCCCCCAATATCCTGCTCCAGTGCTGGCAATAGCTAACTTTATCTATCCCGGTTAAAATGCAATAATGTTAATTGAAGTGATAACATATCAAAGTAATTAGTCATCATGAGAATGTTCTCAGCAGACAGCAGGGCCCTGAAGGAATGAACAAAGGATGGGTAAATTTTGCAGATAATAAGAGAAGCCTAACGCTCTTTGCTACTATCTTCATCAGATTCACAACACATCCAGTGATCAATCACACTGTCTACCACAATCAAACACTGTCATGGCTCTTTTTCTCCCAGCAAAAATAGAAAAATATTCGTTGTTTATTAAGGGCCTACTCCAATACTGGAACACTGCTGCTATTATCTCATTCTACTATTACCATAACCACTTGAGGTGTGTATAAATATTTTTGGTACCCAGATGAGAATCTGAATTTCAGAGAAAGTAAGCATTTGTCTGAGGGCTTATAACTGGTGAATGGCTTATTGCAGATCAGACCTCAAGCCCGTAGACCAAGGCTGCTCTCTCGACTTCCATATTACCTTACGTCTGGCAGACATTATAAACAGAGAAGAAATCTGGTTTCACATCTTTGAAGAACTGCCATGCAGAGGAACCAGACCTAGTCTGTGTTGCTACAGAGAGTAGAATATGGCTTAGTAGGTAGAAGTTCAAGGGAGGCATGTTTCATCTTAATCTATTATAATTATTAATTAAAATCCTAACGATAGCTATTTCTTGAACATTTTGTGTTCAGCACTGAACTTTGAGTGCTTAAATTAATACATCTCATCTGATCATCACAACAACCCAGTGGTGACACAGGTACTATTATTAACCCTATTTCATAGGGCAGAAGTGAGAGATGGTTGGAGATAGATGGAGGGTGAGAGAAGAACAGACAGGGAGAGGAGTAAGGAGCTGAGAACACTGACTCCATTGGAAGAAGTGACTGCCCAGATGGAGAGGAAAGGTCCCAGCAGAAGTGGCCACTGTGTTCTGGTGGCGCCTAGTTCTTCTGGGTGCTCTTCCCAGTTTCTGACCTGACACCAGTTCTCTGGTGACTTCTCCCCAGGCCACTGAGTCCTTTTCACACTATACTCTTGGGTTTTGATTTTAACTTCACTTTCACAAATAAAGATTTTCTTTATGATTCAGGTTCCCCAGTGTACTGGGCAAAGGAGGCTCTGTTGCTTCGTTAGTAACCTGAACTTTGTGGCTTGGTGGAGTTATCCTCTTCATAAAGAGTTCAGCAGCATTCAGAAAATTCAGCAAGTGGAACATTCTAGAAAGGGTTTCCTCCATTTGTGTTCACACTGGGACAGAATGTATCATTCTGTGAACTGAGGAACAGGCAGAGCAGGAAACTTCATGGTGGGATCTAAGGGGCATTGAATGTTTACCTGTCCTCCTCTTCCATCTTGAAGCTTGTCTCGAATATCTCGCCACAGATGCTTCCAATCCATTCACTCCGGGCTTTCCAAACTTTCCCATGAGAGGACACCTAAAAGTACAGGAGAATGAGTGACCCTCAATGGCTGTCTCAGGTCAGAATTTTTTCCAAAATCCAGTGTTTCATTTAAAAAATTCTTACGAATTTTCTCCTACATTATATATCTACATTTGCTTTGTTATAAAAAGAATGTTCTTTTCTGTTATTTTTGACTAAAATTAATGGATCAACATCTGTCATGTTGACTTTGTGATCAGTGTGCCCCTGACAGGCCAAAGCTTAGCCTGGAGACAGCATGGCTGCTGTTTAAGATCCCGTGTCTTGCTGAATAGCCTGTTAAGATGCTAACTTTCTGGAGGAGATGCTATAGTAAGCCGTTAACACCTTAGCCTAAATCTACTTTTATTTTCTAAAGTAATTTTTGTATTTTTTCAAGATGTTACATACATACCATTAAAAATATCAAATACTAAGAAAACTCCAAGCCCCTCTCGCCATGGGTTTTCCCAGGACAGTCCTGTTGATTCTACTGAATAAAGAGCTCTTGAAAAGATTCCCCTTTAACTAGGATGGCTACATGTCCTGGACAGTCCTGATTTATGTCTTATTCCTGTAAAAATTATTGTTATTATTTCACTCCAGGTGTCTTGATTTGGATGTCAAATTTCATGGTCAGTGTATCTACCTAGTGGCTGCCGCTTTTGATGCTTTCTGTATCCATTTTTTAGCAATAACCTCCATGTCTTTAAATGGATGGTTATGCCCTTTTTTCTTGATACTGTATCTCATTTAGACATTTCCTGTGGACTTCCTGCATCATGATTAAGGATTTAGTTCACACATCTCCCCGTCTCTTTTCCTCACTTCCTCTGAATAAATACATTGCTCTTTAGTTCCTCTGTTGATTACCTTTGTAACTCTATTTCTTGTCCATTAGTTATAAATAATTTCTCCTGACTTCCTAGTTTATAAGATAAAGGTATTCACATCTCCACATCTTTCTTTACCTGTCTTCTCCCTTTCACCAGAATCCTGAACTCTTACATTGTCAAAACTGATAAAATTTACATTCTGTCCTGAAACCAAAATTAATCCCATGTTCAATCTGTAGGGTGACTCTGAACATTGAAGATCGATTGGTAACATTTACGCTGTTATGTCTATGTATTTCCTCACTGCCAAGTAATACAGCAGTGTGCTATGATTAACTCATTTAGTCCTAACAGCAACACTGAACTAGGGGGCTTACTATGATGTCCCCTTAATAGCAAAGAAAATTGAGGCACAGAAAGGTCCAGTCATGTGCCCAAGGCCACACAGTTATTCATAGTAGTCAAATTTAAATACAGCAGCTGGTTCCAGAGTCAGTGCTCATTTTGTCACCCTTTTGGGCTACTGCTCAATAGCTAAAATGTGTGCACTCTTAGCTTTTTCTCTGAATCCAGTGTTGTTGATGAGAAGTTGGATGCCAGTCTTATTGTTGTTCCTTTATCAATGTACTTTTCTCTTCCAATCTCTGCTCCTACCCTGCGGGTTGCTTTTGGGATATTCTCTCTATTGTTAATATTCTGAAATTTTACAATAAGTTGTCTGAGTATGGGTCTCTTCTTCATCCATCCTGGTCATTATTCACTAAGTCTTTTGAATTGGAAAATTCATATCCCTTTTCAACTGTAGGAAATTCTTTTTATTCTTTTCAACGAAAATTTGTTGACCTCCACTTTCTCTCGCATCTCTTTCTGGAACTCTTATTAATCACATATTTAATATGCCATGAATCTTACATATCTTATCTATTAGCATATTATCTCCTTGTTTTTTCATTTATTTTAATTCTAGAAATCCGTATGAAGCAACTTACACTTTAGTGAGGGACACAAAAAATAGAGAACTAAACAAATAACCTGATTACAGAAAAAAATAACTATACAAAGAAGATGAAGCACAGAGTTTGGGGGCACTTGTATATTTGTTTTATTAACAGTGAGATTCTCTATACCTTACCATTACTCTATGGAATCTTTTATTTTGATAATCATAGTTTATCCTTCTTGTACTTTTTTCAAAGATTTCTATTTTTGTTTTATAAGTGTAATATATTCTTGAATATGATGTCAAATCTCTGAGGATAAAAATTAAGGTATTGTGAAACCTCTTTTTAATTTCCAAATTATCTCTGTTTACTTTTTTTTTCTTCTTATTTTTCTTATCTTGGTATTTCTCTTTCACATATGGCTTTTCTCAAATGTCTTAGCTTTCCATTAAATTTAAAAATGAGGCTCCAGAGAGGCTGCCTGGGAGCTCTGCACATGTGGTCATAGGTTGTCAACCAGCAGGCCATACTGTAGAGTAAGCTTGTGTGCTAGGACGCCCAAGAATTTTATCTGGGACACTGGAACTGACATCAGCCACCCTAAGTCTTTTTAGTTTATTTGTTTAATTTATTTAGAGAATGTCCTTCCAGTTTTATTAGGACTGGGATGTAATCTTGTGGCTTTGAATCATTTTGTGTACTTAGGTGAGGAAGTGAGGTCAGAGGTGGTGCCATTCCAAAGTAACCCCCTGTTCTACACCCCTCTTCTCACTCCTGCCCTCCGCTGGAATCACCACCTCTGCATGGCGAGCCTCATAAAGATTCTGCTAGGCAGTTCCACTGCTTTTTTGCTGTGCCTCTCACATCAAGGAACTGCACCTTCCTCTACTCTGTTTCAAAGTTTCCAGCTTCCAGAACGTTTGGAAAATCTCTCCTCTTCTTATGGCCTTCCACTTTTGTTACTTTTTCCTTGACCATAAGCTTATTGGGACTTCAGGAGCAATAGGATGAAAACATATCTGCTCAGCTTACCCTTAAATTCTCATAAATATTTTTAGAAGATGGTATTCCAAGGGTGGGCTTTATGAGTACAGGAACATGAGGGAATAGTCCTGGGAGAGGAACTTTGATGGAAAAAGGATAGAAAATCAGATCTGAGGAAAGACTGTAACTCTGGGAAGGGTAAGCTGGTTTTAAGGGACTTCATGGTTCTCAAGGAACTAACTGCCATGGACTGAATTGTGTCCCCCCAAAATTCATATGTTGGACCCCTAACCCTCAATGTGATTGCATCTGGAGATAGGATCTTTAGGAGGTAATTAAGGTGAAATGAGGTCATAAGAGTAGGACCCTAATCTGATAGGACTGGGGACTTATAAGAAAAAGAGAGAAATAGAGCCTTTCTCTCTCACTCTGCCATACAGAGATAGAGCAAGAAGGTGGCCGTCTGCAAGCCAGGAGGAGAGCCCTTACCAGGGACCAAGTAGGTGGGCATCTTGATCTTGGACTTGGCAGCCTTCAGAACCATAAGAAAATAAATTTCTGTTGTTTAAGCCAGCCAGTCTATGATATTTTGTTATGGCAGTCTGAGCTGACAAATATACTAATAATTAGCACAAAGTTCCAGGGAGAAGGCACAAAACAAGTTGCTGACACATTTGCTGAGCATCAGAGTACTCTTAATGAAAGCATTGAACATGAGCCGAGAGACCTGCTGCACAAAGTTCTGGCTCTGCTCTTAACCTGAGTGACTTTGGGCAATCACTTAACCCACTGGGCTACGGTTTTCTCTTCTATAGAGCGGAGCTGATGATTCCCATCCCCTGAGTCTTGGTGTGAGTATTAAATCCATTATATCTTTTTATTTCTTTCTTTTTTTTTTGTGAGGAAGATCAGACCTGAGCTAACATCCATGCTAATCTTCCTCTTTTTGCTGAGGAAGACTGGCTCTGAGCTAACATCTATTGCCAATCCTCCACCTTTTTTTTTCCCCAAAGCCACAGTAGATAGTTGTATGTCATAGTTGAACATCCCGCTAGTTGCTGCATGTGGGACACGGCCTCAGCATGGCTGGAGAAGCAATGTGTCGGTGCGTGCCCAGGATCTGAACCCGGGCCGCCAGTAGCAGAGAGCTCGCACTCAACTGCTAAGCCACGGGGCTGGCCCCCGTTATATCTTACCATAATCATTTATTGTACCTAGTTATTTATTCACAGTTGGTTTCCTTGACTGATCTATAACCTTGACAGTTGAGTCTGTGAACTAGAAAAGATAAACATGTATTAACTGACATGGCCCCCAGGATGGTGCCTGGCAGTCAGTAGGTGCTCACTAAATTCAGATGTAAAGCCCATGTGTAGCTAGGTGGTTATAAAAGGCCATGGCTTTCTGATTGGGTTATCGCACTAGGGAGGCTCCCGGAGGACTTGGAAGCAGCCATTCTTTGGAAAGCTTCAAGTTCTTCCTGCTGTTTTGTCCTCGGCCAGTCTGAGACAGCACCCCTGCCATCACCACTGCTCCAACTCACCCTTCTGCATTGCTGGGAACCCCTATCTCTATCTAGTATTTGGTGTTTTTAATCAAAATGATCTGGCTAACATTTATGCTCTCCTTTCTAGACTGAGATCTTCTCAAGGGCATGGACTTTATCTGAATTATTTTTATTCCCAGCATTTAGCCCATTGCCTGTCAAACTGTAGGCACTCAACATATATTTGTTTCACTGGGAGTTCTTATCTGGGACACTTCAGGACTTCTGCCTTCCCTCAGCTTGCTCTTTGGAACTGTTTGAGGTCCTCCTGTGCTCATCTATCTTTCTGCATATGTCTAGGACAATGGGTCTCATTTCTAGTTGCAGTGACTTAAATGAGATCAGACTGTGTGACTCTAGGACCATGTTGCTGCAATTTTATACTTTATATTTGGTGTGAATTATGGCACAAGGTGGGATTCTGATGAGACTGTTGAAGAAGCTTTTTGTGCCACGTGTAGCAGCATCCGGTCCCATTGTCATAGACCACATTGAACACAAATTCTATGCGATTGACCTTTAATCTGAGTCTAGAGATGAAAGCCGTGTTGGCACTATGCTTTGTCAGCCATTCTCCCAAAGGACATCCTGGCTTATTGATATAATTTTCTACTTTGAATGTAACATATAATCTGTCATTGTTCTCTCAAAGAAGTGAGAGCAGTAGTGATTTCAATTCTCTATTTCTTACAGTGATACTGGATTTCTTTAGTGCTAAGTGGTACATAATGTTAGTTTCTTAGATAATTAGTGGCATTTTACAGAGCCTGCAAGGTTGTTTAGAATTTACCAGTTTGTCTGTGGTGTGTATGGTTTCAGAACGTTGCAGATAACTGTAATAAACTAAACTCTTTTTCATTTGGATTATTTTATTCATCAAACATTTATCAAGAACCTTCTCTGTCAGGTAAAGTGTGAGCCGCTGACCTTCTGAAACTCACCTTTAAGCTGGTGATGTTCATCAGAGAAAAATAGAACAACATGTGGCTAATTCTAACATTAGCTTCTAGGTAGTTTGCTGTGTAGTAATACTAATATACTGTATATAAGTATATGAATATATAAGTGTATCTTGAACATATATGCATGTATATATTGTTAATACTAGTATCTCAGAAAAGCGCATGGTATTTTTTTGATTGATAAAGTACTTTAGCACTTTTTTTTTAACTAACCTGGTCTTTAGTAACTGAGAGGTGTTCAGGATATGCAGGACATTTCCAGGTGACTAAAATAGGTTTCAAAGTAGGTAAGTAAATTGCCCAAGGGTGCAGTATCAGTAATGGTAGAGCTGGGATAGGTTGATTATTAAAAGGGTTTTCTTTTCACTTGAGGTCTTTACCCTCAAGGAGTTTCTGGTTTAGATATTAAGACAGGCACGCACACACTACTTGGCAGTGTGTAATTTCATGCCCATGGTAAAATAAATGCAACATTTTCAGAGACAACGCTGCGCGGCACTGGCTGGAATAGCTGAAGAGCTTCATGAAGTGGTAGATCTTGAAGAAGAGATATTCAGGCGTGAGGCAATAAAATTGGATGACTCTAGTGAGAAGAGAAAGAAAGTACACAATCTTGAATATCAGGCTGAGAACTATGGAGGTTTATTCTGTAATTAGCAGTAACATGTTAAAAGTATTTGAGTAGATAAGTGGCTTGTCACAATAAGCAGTTTCTCCCTGACAGTTTGTAGAAAGGATTAGAGCGAGAAGATTCTGGAGGTTTTGAGTTTCATTGTATTGGAGAGTAGTGGCAATATTGTGCTGGCTAGTTCCTAACCTTTTCTACCCTCCCTTTATCCACAATTGGGGCCATTTGGGGCCTGCTTTGTCTACTGAGCTCTGCTTGGCTACAGTGAAAGGCTGTGTCTTGGTCTACACCCTTTGAGTGTATCCTTCCTGGGCAGTGAACCCGAGCGAGCCTGTCTCTGCCTGAAATATGACTGTGCCATGGACTTGGTCTATAAATGTCAAGGCAGCATCAAGTCCCCATGTCTGGATGAGCTGCTCTGAGTATCCAGGCTAATTTACTAGCTGATAGAGTCTAACTCTATCAGTACTGACAAATATGACAAGTACACAAGCTTGAACACATTCTTGGTAGGTCTTGATTAAAATGAATCCTAGCAGGATCTTTTTAAAATTTAATGTTGCAGATTTTCCCCAATATTACTACAGTCAGCTTAATTTTCTTTTTTATTTTTAAAGATAACAATCTAATATTCTCAAACACCGGGGGCATTTTGGTTGCACTCATTTGTTAAAGAACAATCTGAGCATGTATGTAAGGAATCCCTCAGTTTTTCTTGTAAGCCTCAGTCAGCAGAGATCATTTGTACCATGTGGAGATGTGGCAAGAGGGGCACTCAAGGAAACAATTACAATATCACAATCCTGGGGGATAGGTGTTGAGCTTGACTCATGTATGGCCTGTTTAGGGGCTTCAGAAAAAGGAATGATGTTTAGTTTACCTGGGGACGTGTAGTGTAACCTGTGGAAGTGACGGAGGACCACTGACAGGTACTTCATGGGACAATGGTAATATCAGATTGGATTTTAGAAATCACTCTGGGTTGTGTGGATGATGGAGGAGGCAGGAGGAATGGAAAAGTAGGCCTGGAGGCAGAAGACGAGTTATGGGCTATATTAGTCAGGGTTCACCAGAGAAACAGAACCAATAAGGTGTGTGTGTGTGTGTGTGTGTGTGTGTGTGTGTGTGTGTGTGTGTGTGCGTGTGTGGAGACCCAGGGAGGAGTCGATGTTGCATCTCAAGTCCAAAGACAGTCTGAAGGCAGAATTCCTTCTTCCTTGGGGGACCTCAGTCTTTTTCTCTTAAGGCCTTCAACTGATTGGATCAGATCCACCCACATTATGGAGGTTAATCTGCTTAATCAAAGCATACTGATATAAATGTTAATCTCATCTAAAAAATACCTTCACAGTAACATCCAGACTGGTGTTCAACCAAACAACTGGGTACCACAGCCTAGTCACGTTGACACAAAAAATGAATCATCATAGGAGCCAATGAAATTTTATCCTCCAGGTGGGAGAAGATGGAGAATTATACCAGAATTTAATTGTGTGGGTTTGCTGAGCAATTGGATGGAAGTTGTGAGAGAGCACAGTCTGAACATCTGGGCATGGATCCCTAAAACAGACATTTTCCTGCCAATTTATCCGAAGAGTTGATCTAGCATCCCTTCCTTCTTCTTCCTTAGTTCACTTATTCTCTCCATTTATTGAGCAAAAATGTGCCAGGCACTCTGCTAGGAACTGAGGACACAAAGGTTGATGGAACACATTGTTTACCTTAGAGAGTCTCAGTCTATTCATAGCTCTGCATGGCAGTTTCGCAGATGAGACTAAGAGCCACTTCACACGTTTAGTCCATGCTTCATGTCGCTCAGGCCTTTCCTGGAAATGAGGGCAAGTATGCTTGGCAGAAAAAGTAAGCAAATGAAGTTTCTCAACGTTGTTTACACTGCTTCCAATACTTTCCATATTTCCAGTGAGGGTGGCGCCAGTTTCGCTCTGTTCTTAGCAGATTGGTCACAAACTCATCAGTCCTGCAGAGAAGCCTGGGGTGGTGTCTGTCCCAACTTTGCCTCTCCACTCCCCACAAAGAGGCTTGCCCACTTGAACAAGGGTCATGATGTAGGATTCTATACATTTCCTGTAAAAATAGAGTCTCCACAAACTTTTTGTCCTGGTCCCTAAGAGGCTTGCAGAAGTTGCAATCAAAATGACAACAATAGGAGCTAGGAAAAAAGAAGCTTCTTTGGAGAAAGATAGACTTTAAAACATTTAGTATAATGTTATATGGCAATCCACATCGGGTTTTTCCACATTTATCACGCCAATAAAACATGCACCTGTTAGTTTTTCATCACAAGCCATATTTCTCGTCTGTCTAGTTTGACCTTGTCACAGACATTTCCCTTTTAGCACTCACGTAGATTTTTGTACTGAGTGGAAGTTGGAAGTGATTGCAAAGGAAGGCGATTTCTTTTGACATTTTGGGTATGACCCATTTGTCTCCTTACGGAATACAGGGAAGTATTGGGGGGGGAGCAGTAGAGGATAAGAAATATTTCTACAAGTGTGTAGACTCCAGCTTGATCTTGGGTTTGTCTTAGGGATTTTAACCAAAGAATATGGTATAATTATGTGGGTGTTTGGATCTGGAGATTTGGTAAGCCTTGCGAGAGGGACAGAGTAACAGGCAAACCATCTCCTAGATTCCTAGATACTGGCCTCTTTTTATTCTGACATCTATTTTTATTATGGAAAATTTCAAACATATAGGAAAATAGAGACAAGAGTATAAAGCACCTCATGTACCCCTCATCTAGCTTCAACAATCATCAATAAAGGGACAAATTTGTTTCATGTGTACCCTTATTTCTCCTCAAAGCCCCTTTGGATTATTTTGAAGCAAATCTTAGATATATTATTTCATCCAAAAATACGTCAATATGTGTATATCCCTAAAATATAAGTACTCTTCTGTAACATAACTAAAATACCATGATCACACCTAAAACACAATTCCTTAATATAATTTAATATCCAGTCAACACTCAAATTCCTTTGATTGTATCATTTTTTCAAATTAGAATGCAAACAAGGTCCAGACACTGTGTATAGTTGGGATTTCTTAAGTATCTTTAAATCTAACCCCTTACTTTTTTAACCTTGCAGTTTCCAAGTTGAAGGAACTGGGTCATTTGTCCTGCAGAAGCACTCATATTCTTGATGTGCTGACGGAATCCTATAACGTCACATAATATGTTCCTCTGCCTCTCCTCCCCTCAACCTGTATTTCCTGTAAACTAGAGATCTAGAGGCTTGCTCAGATGCGGATTCAACTTTTTGGCAGGAATACTGCATAGGTGGTATGCGGGATGTTCTACTGCATCACATCAGGAGGCGCATACCATCTTCCTGCCTCTCTTTGGGTGATGTTAAGATTGATCAGCGGGTTTAGGTGTTGTCAGGCTGGTCCATGATTATCAATTCCCCACTTAGCAACTGTCGATGACCATTGCTTGGATCTACTTTTTTTTTTCATTAGAGATTGCAAAATGGTTATATTCTACGTCTACCATTCCTTCTTTGGTCAATGGAAGACTCTTTATTTGATTCTAAAGTCTTTTTGACATTACCAGACATTTTTACGTAAAAATAAAGGGTTAAATGCTTGTAAAAGACAAGAGCATATTCAACATTGTCACACTGAAAGGGAAATTCAACAGCGTTGGTAGTTGCTTAAAGCAATGGTTTGACTTGCCAGGATTTGAGGGAAAATTCTAATAGACGATTATTTAACACCACAAAAAACAAAGGACAAAAAAATGGGAAATAATGAGATGCTCTCTAATAGGAGTAAAAGCTGAACAATAATACAAAGGCAAAATGCCAAGGAAAGTGGCCACTGAGTTAAAGAATTAACAATTCAAAGTAGTTACAACTCAAACTGGTAACTCGACTTCAAGGTATTACGCCAAATTAGAAAGATGGATATAAAACTATCTTTCCTGCTTTTCTTTTGATTCACCACAGTTTATGTCTGGATAACTCCAAAACAAAGGCAAATATTATTTTGGTTTAAATTTTTTAAAAAAATTGAAGGTGAAAATGCTTATATTTAAGTGGTGGAATGTATCATATATATGGTTCACCTTTTGCCTTTCCAAGTGATTTCAGTAATTGTTCTTCAAAGATGTTTAATACTTTAAAGTAAATTCCCAAGGTTTGTATTCCTGATCTTATAAATTTTCCTATGAGTATGGCAACTGCTTACAAGATCTGTGTCAACTTTTGCTAAAATTGAGCCAAACCTTATCTGAATTCTCCTCTTCTCACTGGCAATGTATCCAAAGCCGGACAGCTTCTGTGGATGGCTCTTTACACGCTAGGCACTGGTGGTCGTGTCTGTAGTTTTGGAGAACTTGACTTGTTCACTCTAATATTACCTAAGTTGAGAGTGGGGAAAGAGCATGAAAGGCAGAAAAGCTATTCAGTACCTTTTGAGTTCCATGCATGTGGCACATCCATCTAATTTCCCCATATTTGAGCGGTTGGGGGATGCATAAGGGTAACTTTTTATAAATACCAGTAGACTCCCAGTCTTGCTAGTTATGTTCACCCAAGCTAAGTTTTTAAATCATCATAGACCCATATTTGGTAAATATCACTGTAGTCATTTTGGAGACAAGGAAGCTGAGATTCAGAGCATAATCTGTGCAAGTTTAAGCAGCTAACAAGGAACAGAGCCAGAATTTGAACCCACACATCTGTGCAACCCACAGGCTGGCTTTTCCCCTACACCACCTGTCTGCTAGCCATGTCAGGAAAGGGGGTGACAAGCAAACTAGCTCAGTTTTCAGAAAATTGCTCTATTAGTTATTGAGTACAGATTTTATACTGATTGGATGTCACCATATGCTTTTTTTCTTTTCAAAGAATACACTTGTCTAGGAGATGAGGTCTGACAAGAAGGTGCACACTGGCCGGGTTGTCCCCTCACTGGAAATATTCTAGAATGTAGAATTGTATAAAATAAGGGTAACCTGGTATGGTGCTAGGTGAAGTGGAATTCTGCAAGCTCTGGCTCAAGCAGAAAGTCAATACATTAAGAGCCAGAAATCACGAAGGAGCAATGTGCTTGGAAACTCAATACAGTAATAAGTAACTTGGTACTGTGTCCGTGAAAGATCCCTTATTGTCCACCAAAAAATGTTAATGGATTGCTCCTTGGTGTCAGTTAGTCTTGCATTCTAAAATAAACACATAAAAGAATCAATGAGAGGATTTTTTCTTCCTTGAAGTTTGTGACACAGTCTTGATGACATTATCAAGGCAAAAACTCTATGGGACTGTTTAACAACCCGAGATGATTTTGCTGTAAAATTAAAATTAAATTGAGTACATTCAGAATATACATTTTTGTGTGAGGCTTATAATCACATACACATAATTAAAAATTAAATTAAAATATACTTGTTCTCTCTATGCAAAATACTTTGTCTCTGTTATCAAGTCACTATATTAGTGGTAATTATGAACATAGCCAATGATAATAGACCCTCTGCATTTCAGAGCTTTGTAGATACAGGCACCAGCCTACTTTAATCAAGACTCTTGACAACAGCATGTATTTATTGAGTGCCTACTATATGCTAGGTTCTTGCTAGGCTGTAGGGAAAGAATGAAGAATAAGACAAATTGCTTCCTTGCCTTGGATCATATATTACAGATAAATACAGACAAATAAACAACCAATTATAGTACTGTGTATTAGGTTTTTGACACTTTCAGAAGCATATAACAGAGCCATCAAAGGTAGCCTGGATTAGGGGTGAGAAGGGTCTTCGGAGAAGGCTTACAGGAGAAAGTGACAGTAAGCTGAGAGAAGGGTAAATTGGAGTTAGTTAGACTAGGGGGTAGGGGTTAGAAAGGGTAGGATGGGGGGGGCATGAATGTTCTAGGCAAGATGAATAGTATCTGGGAAGGCCTAGAGGCTAGATAAAGCACGGGGTATTTGACAAACTTAAGGACTGTCATGAAGGTGGGGGAAATATAGAGGGATGGCCCTAGAAGGGTAAGTGACGAACTGAGGCTAGAGAAATCATGAAGAGCCTCATAAGTCACACTAGACTTGACTCCCAGGGCAACTAAAGGGAAGTGAAGAAGAAAGTGAGATGGTCCAGTTGTGTTTTAGGAGGGCCATCTGGCTGCTGGTGGGAGAATGGGTGGGAACAGGTAGAACCACTAGAGGCCTTGCAGCAGTCCCACTGAGAGACGATGGTGGCCTTACTTGGAGGATGGTAAAGAGAAAGGTTGGAAATGGACAGGTTTGATAGTTGGCAGAACATAGTAAGCAGGACATGATGATCGTTTGGGTGAGGGTGGTGAGAGAGAGGATAGAATCCAGGAAGATGCCTGGTTTCTGGCTTGGGCAACTAACTGAGCCAGGGGCAGATAAGGATTACAAATAGGATGAGGAACTGGTTTGCAGGAGGAGGCGATGAGTTCATTTCTGGCCGTGTTGGGTTTGAAGTACCAAGAAATCAATGTTCTTCATTTTCTAGTATCTTCCAAAGAATGAGCTGCATGATCCCTGTGAAATAACTGAGATAGACAAACTCACCTAAGTGTCTGTGTAGGTGCAATGGCATTCAAAAGTCATAAAAAGCTGACTTTCTGATGGTACTCTTTTATCCTGACAACAGATACACAGGTGAGCCCTCAGCATTCATGGAGAATACATTTGGATGGTCCCTGAGACAATCTATGTGGCTGAGAATAAAAATAGACAAGCTGGGGTGACAGTGATGGATAAAGCATCCCTCTTCCAACTCCCTCTCTGCCTGTTTCTCCTTTCCCAGGGAAGATCAGGATTTGGTTGGGAAAGAGCTGGAGCTGCATTCAGATGATCATGACTCATTCTCTAAGACAGGGGAGGCTGCGGGAGCTCCCTGAAGACAGTGACTGTTGGCTTTATTTATTTCTTTTAAATACCTTTATTAAGATTTAATTCACACTTCTAAAGTATACAATTTGGTGGTTTTATTATATTCACAGATACATGCAACAAGTACTACAGTCAATTTCAGAACATCTCATTACCTCAAGAAGAAACCTCTTATTCTTTAGCTATCACCTCCTTGTCTCCACTCTCCTCCAGCTCTAAGCAACCCCTAATCTATTTTCTGTCTGGGTAGATTTCACAATTCTGGAATTCTTATGAATGGAATCCTGTGCCATGTAGTCTTTAGTGACTGGCTTCTTTCACTGAGCACAATGTTTTCAAGGTTCATCTATGTTGTAGCGTGTATCAGTACTTTATTTTCTTTTATGGCTGAATAATATTCTGTTGTATGGATATGAGACATTTTGTTTATCCATTTGTCTGTTGATAGACATTTGGGTTGTATCCACCCTTTGGCTATTATGAATAATGCTGCTATAAACATCTGTGTATACAGTGACAGCTTTTCATTCTTCTGGGTGCCTCCAGGCCTAGTACAAGGAAGGATGAGCTTTTCTGCCATTGGCACCAACTCAGAGAGGATTCCTATAGGCAGCAATGGCCAGTGGCTCCCAGGCAGCCTCTAGGATCCTTGGACAACTGTGAAGGAGGAGCATTTGTTCTTGTTTCTCTATTCTGTGACGTATGTGCCCTTTTCTTGCCTCCTTTCTCTTTCCTTCAGTTCCTTAAAAGCTGGGAGTCCTGATCCCTTTCACAGACTGCTCTTTAGGATGCCAAAATTTCTACTACTCCAGCCTACTCTAATCCAAGCTGCCATTCTTTAAGTATGACTGAATAGCTGATAAATTCCCATGAAGGTGTGAATGAGGCCTCAAACACAAAGATTCCTTTGCCTTTTCAAAGAGAAGCCTTGACCTGAATGAATCTTATTGTGAGGGGAAAGATTTCTTTAAAATTTGAGTTTGGGAAGCTTCTAAGGTCTCTAGACTGCTTACAGAAATTCTCTTACCCTATATCTCCCAAACTTCCTTCTTCCTGATCTTTGTAGTAAGTCTGAGACTTAAACTAGGAGGCATTACTTGGCGTGAGTGCCTAAGTAAATTTTACAGGAAAAGTAAACACTTGAAAGCCGCAGATCATGAATCTGGGAATGCAACCAAAGTTTTTTACTATTTCAAATAATTAATAAAATGAAAATGAGACGACCAAAGATCATGTGTTTGCCGTCATGAAAGTTATGATCTCTATCCCTGAAAGTGTCCCATTTATGGAAGCACCCATCAGCAAAAACCTGATTACCTTCTCCTGAATGTGAAGGAAGAGTTAGCAGGCTTCCTTAAAGTGTGATCTGTGGGCCAACTGTATCCAGAATCACTTTGGGCACCAATTCCAGAGGCCCCATTCCAGCTCTGGAAGCAAAATTACTTGGGGATGTGGTCCAGAGATCTGTCCTTTGAGCAAGCTCCCTGGATGATTCTTACGCGCATTCATGTATCAGGGCCATTCAAAACTATCAGGGCTTCAATTATATGCACGCTAGATAAGTAGGGGTGACCACAATGTTTTTCAGCCAAACTTTGGAGAGTGAAAGGACGTGCTATTAATAATTATGCTGAGAGTACAAGTATAAACCAGGACTGTCCTGGCAAACCAGAACACATGGTCACCTTGCAAATAAATACCTACCTGTCTAAGTGAGAACTTATTCTGCCATCTTACTCTGCCTTTCTAACTCCTCAGAGCCACATTCTCAAAGCCTGACTATCTCCCAAGTATATGCCTATGAGTGTCCTACTTTTGTTGATTGCAAATTCCCTACGGACAGTTGACTTCACTGTGTTGGTCATTTGTGCTCCTCCCTGTTCCCTGATCCTCCTTTCTTTTTGATACAGACAAGACTGAACTTTCTATCCACCTTGTGGTTGGGTATGGTCATGGGTCTGTCTTGGCCAGTGGAAGGAATATTGAGTCACCATAGGAGACCCAGTAGAGCTCCCCACACTGGTAGTGCCGAAGAACCAGGGCCATGAGGAGCATCCCTTCAATTCTACTAAAACAGCTGTGTTACTGAACCTTGCTTAGTCCAGCATACTGTCCAGCATACTGCAGTATAGAGAACAGAAGGACTGAGATGTGATTCTCAACTTGTTATCATAGAGGCCAAATGTGGTATTGAGTAGTACATATGGGTGTCAGACTCATGCTTGTTTGCCTCCAGGTGTCTCTCTCTTCCCCAATCTATTTATAATTTACAAAGAACTTTCAGATACTTTGTCAATTGATATTTGTATTAGTTCCCTGTGGCTGCTATAAGAAATTACCATAGACATGGTGGCTTAAAAACAACAGAAATGTATTCTGCCACAGTTCTGGAGACCAGAGTCTGACATCAGCATCATTGGGCTGAAATCAAGGTGTCAGCAGGACCACACTCCCTCTGAAGATTGTAGGGGAGAATCTGTTTCTTGCTTCTTCCAGATTCTGGTGGCTACCAACATTCCTTGGCTCGTGGCTGCTTCACTCTAACCTTTAAGGTCAGCATCTTCCAATCTCTCTGTCCTCTGTCTTCATATCACCCACTCTTCTGTGTGTGTGTCTAATCTCCCTCTGCCTTACTCTTGTAAGGATACATGTGATTGCAGTCAAGGCCCACTCGGATAATTTGGGATAATCTCTCTATCTCAAGATCCATAATTTAATCATATCTACAATGACCCTTTCTCCAAATAAGGTAATATTTACAGGTTCTAGGAATCAGGACCTGATATCTTTGGGACCATTATCAGCCCACCACAATATTCAGTAAACCTTTGGGGGTGGGTAGAGCAGGTACACATCATCGTTTTCACTTCACAGTCAAGGAAGTCAAAGTTCAGAGAATTTAAGTGACTTTCATAAGGTCACGAGCCTGTCCAGTGACAGACAAAGGACTAGAAATACTGTGCAGTTCCCTTTAAGCTGTGCCGTTTCCTCAAGAGGACCCAGAGTACAGGAGACATGCAGTCCATTTCCTTGCCTCCCTGAGCACCGCTGGGCAGTGTGCTTCAAAAGCACAGCACAAAAAACGATGCTTGGGGCTGAGTCACTGACAGGAGTCTTAGCCTATGTAGGACTTTCCTGGCACCAGTAGGAACCAGGAAAAAGCCTGATGTGAAAGTCTGGATCCAGCTGTACCATTAATAAGTTGTGTGAGCTTAGGCAAGTTTCTATGCTTTTTAACTCAGATTTCTCATGTTTAAGACAAGGGGATTGGACCAGAAGATAATTTTTTAAAACATAGATGCCATTCATTGAATGCCCACAATGTGCTAATAATCTCTATATAATAATCTCTATTCTGGAATAAGAACCCGGATTACATTATTTCATGCACTCCTCACAAACAACCTGATGAGAGAGTTATAAGTACTGTGCCCATTTTACCGAGGAGGCTTAGAAAGATTGAACAATTTGGCCAAAGCCACACTGTAAGCAAGTTGTGGACCCAAATGTGATCCATCTGTTTGACTTCAAAGTCCTTCTCTGACCTTTGGCCCCTGATTCTCTCCATACTCCCTATTCATACCACTGTGATGTCATGATGCTGGCATGGCATAGGGGTCTGGGCCATGTAATGGCTACATACCTGCCAATCCAAATTTCACATGACATGACCCACTTGTCTCTATTATTTTCTAAGGAGCTAGCTGATGGCTAGCAGCCAGATGCAGGATAGTCCTTGATTTAGAATATATGTGAGAGAGATGTGGTCTTGAGTAAAGCCAGGGAAAATTCCCTCATGGAAATGTCACAGGAAGCAGAACTCTGTGGAGCAGAGGCAAAGGGTGGTCTGCTTTTATCAGTTAAACAGCTTGTACTCAGTGAGCATTTGTGTCTGTTTTGGTCGATAAGCCCTAGATTCTTTGTCTTGGTTACTTTTGAGGCAGCTTTGTAGAATCATTGTATATCAGGGCTGGGAGAGGCCCTGGAGACAGGATAAGTCTCACCTTGCATTTCCCATTTGGAGAAATGGAGGAGTAATTAAGTGAAATTCATTTATTCAGCAAACAGTTAATGAGAGCCTATGTTTCAGATATAGTGCTAAGCACCAGGATACAGAAATGAAACAATACAATCACTTCTAGGCTCTCTGTGCCTGGTGGGTGAGGCACGCTCATAAACATATAGTTTCAATAAATATGGTAAATACTGCGATTGTGCTGAGGGAGTGGGAGTGTGGAGATTGTGCTTATGGGAGCCTGAGGGAGTCAGCAGAGACTGACGTTTGAACTGGAAGAAGAAAATGGGAAAAGACAAGCCAGACAAGGGAAGCAGGGTCCTGGAGAGGTCAAGTGCACGCAGAGAAGAATGGTGAGAAGTTCATGGTGGCTGGAACCTGAGGAGGTGAGAGAGGTCACAGAGGCTGGCGTGAGACTTGCCCAAAGTCAGATAACTTCTGGCCTGTTGAGACTGAACAATTTCAGTCTATACCTTCAAGTAGGTTTTAATGCCATTTTCCTTTCACTGGGTCTGTTTTGTGCACCTTGATGTTACTGGGCTTGACTTGGCATCCTTCACCCAGGACACGGGATCGCTGTCACCTTCTATAGAACTTCTTAGGGCATCCAGCAGGCCTGCTGACCACATGGAATAGTTTTGTGATGGGTGTGAATCAGCTCAGGCTCCTGTACTTGATCTTGTTTCTGTTTCTAGCCTGCAGCAAAGTCATAGCCCCTGCCCGGCATGGAGGCCTCAAGTTACACTGTGATCCTGAGAGTGCCTGGTACCTCTCTGTGTGCACATAGCTGAAAATGCCTTCTGAATAAAGTCATTGCTTTTCTATCACCAAAGAAAAATAACTGAAAATTCAGAGATTTGGGAATTTTTGTCTTCTATGGAAAAGAGATGAAGAAAGACGTACTGCTCCCTCTCTTGATTTCAAGATTAATCCATTGCCCTTTTTCTCCACTTCCAGGTTTTCCTTCAGAATTCGTTAATCACAAGACGGTTTCCCCAACCCCATGGTGCCTATGTATATTTGATGTACTTTTACTGGCTGGCTGAGCAGTGCAATGGAAATGGAGGTGAAGATCCACTGCTGCTAGTGGTCCCGTGGCATTCCCTTGTCCCTTAAAATTGTGAGATCCTGCCAAATTCTTTCCCATTAATTATAATAACAATAATAACAAAAGCTTCTTTTGGGGTCTCCTCTCTGCCTTTATAATGCAGTTCTTTCTTTCCTCTATTCCCATTAGGATATTTTCTACTTAATGAGAAACAGTGATACGTATTCTTCCTTGCTGTTTCTCTTCTGGCTGGATGTGCTTTTTGTACCTACAAAGGCCCTGCAGTTTGGTCCTGAGTGCCAAAAAAGAATCCTTAAAGAAGAAGAGAGAGAATGCTGAGGCTGAAATTGTGAACTCTGGAGAAATATTATTTTCATCCTCTAGCATTTATTGATGGCCTACCATGTGCTATGCTAGATTTGAGGGCATAAAGACAAATCAGTCTATGTCCACCAGGAAGTGATTTGAATGCAGAAGACTAATGAATAAACCAACAGATTGGGCATCCCTAACAGGCCATGAGAGTATGGGAGGAGGGCCACATAGCCTGGTCAGAGAGTGGGAGAACAAAGCAAACACATTTCCAGAGATATGCTGAGTTGATTCTTAAAGAATATCATTGAATAATATTGAGTAGAAAGTTATGTAAGAAGGGGAAGAGAGAGAATAGAGGAGGGAGAGATGACACAAAGGCTCCTGGAATAGAAGGGAACATCATTTACAGAGAACTGGAGGGCAGAGATCACATGGCACACAAGGGCACGTGCAAGTAATATGTTAAGGAGGGGTTAGAGATTTTAACTGATATTACTGTGGGCCTACTATATGCCCTGTTGTATACCATTATCTCACAATGTTGCTTGAATAAATGACTGGGGTATATAGTATTGTATCAGGATAAGAACATTCTAGGCCAAGGACATTAAGTCATTTTTCCAAGTCCTTGCAGCCACCTAATAAGAGAAGGAGCTGGGATTTCATTTAACTCCTCTGGCTTTTGGTCTGGACACTTTGAAGCTGCCCCCTGTGCATTTGCAGAGGCCGTTGTTAGACAGACAGCCTTTCTCAAAAAGAAGCCCCAGTAGGACTATATGAATTAACAATCACATTCTCTAGGACTTGGAGGAAACTTTTGTAATGTGTGTGGGTATAAGTAAGAAATCAAGGAAGAAAAAAAAATGTAGTTCTTTAAAGGAGGGCACTGGGTGAGTTAAAAAGAGAAACCAAGGATGAAGAAGGTTAAGTGATGATGGAAGAGAAGGAGGAAAGTAATTAGAGTTCAGTGAGCTAAAGATACAATTTAAAGACTGCAGGCAGGAACCAAGGTGGGAATGGAAGAGATTAGACTGCAAGGTTTCGAAGGGCTGGCAAAAGCTTTAGGGTAAATGAAAGGACTGTTACCAAGTCAACAGAAATTTATATTATTTTAGAAAATTGAGTAAAGGTCCATTAGCTGCAAAGCCCACGATCAAGAAGAGAGTTAAAAGACAGGGCAAGTTCTGGAAGCCTCATATATCTGAGAGTTTTGGCCTAGCAAGATGTTGATGCTAGAAGGGTCTCAGATCACCTCCTATGATCTCCTCATTTTGCAGGTGAGGAAACTGAGGCCAGAGAAATGGTGTTCATTCTACGTGTGATTGAGCCTACTGCCAAGCAGGGACTTGATTATGAGCTTCCGACACTCAATTCAGTGTTCTTGCAAGAACGTGAATTTCAGATCAGGGCCTGGGTTTCCAAAAGTGGTCAGAACACCAACCCTCTCTACTGACAGGCCAATCACAGAACATGGGGTGTAGAATCGGACCTGAGTTGCAAAGAACGATGGGAAGAGAAAGAGAAGTATGACCTGGAAAAACCAGCACGAGGAGGAAATGACCTTATAATAGAAGATTGGGACGTGAAGAGAGGTCAAGCGGTCGTGAGGAAGAGGATGGAGAAACATCCCCAACAAAAGAAAAGGGCTGGAATATTGTTACTGGATATATCAGAAAGACTCTGTTTTATGGAGAGTAAGTCCTCCCTTAAATTTTTGTTAAAACATTTTTTAAAAGATTGAAATGTGGACATTTCCAAGGAAAGGCAGCCTGGTATAGCAGGGAGGGTGGGGGCTTTGAACTCTGTTAATCCTGACTTGAAATCCTGACTCTGACTCTGTGTCAGGGATCAGTCAAGAAAACGTGAACCTCCAAGTCATTTTGACAGAGATAATTTACTTTAGGAAAATTGCTAGCTATTACTGAAAGACGGAGAAGCCTAAAAGGGAACACTGAGGAAACACACAGCAGCAGGAAGCAGCTACAGCCCCTCGGACTGGGGAAAAAAGGGAGCAGGTTGGGGGTTTTAGAACTTAGAAGCCTGAAGGAGGGGCCCTCAGGGAGACTTCTGAGGAGGGGCCTGCCCAGCTAGTGGTGCTGCTGGTGCTGGTACCCTGCAAACCACCGAGGGCTGAGTGCCCCTGCATGTGTCTGATATTGGTAAGGGGGTGCAATGATGCTGATTTTAGGAGTTGAGGAAAAAAACATAGACAGTGGAACCAGTTGCTGCTACTGGGAGCAGCCACTGCCAGGGTGAGGAAGCATTGCTGAGGAGGTGCTGATGGGAACAGTAGGAAGCAGGAAGGAGCACGGGCTGTTTCCTCTCCTCCAGTCTTCTAGACTCGTTCTCGAGTCCCCTAATGGCAGAAGGTAACCAAGAGCCATCAGAAATGGAAAAATATGGTTTGCAGATTCTCAGTCCCAAAATTTAAAAACACAGAGTATAGAAGAGTGGGTTTGGGACTAAAAGGCAATAGCCTCCATGAGCTCCATCTGCGCAGATTGCTGATCCTAGAAACCAATCCTCACTCCATGGACGCTACAACCACTTCCGGTTCTCAGCCTTTTCCCTGTTCCCTTTTATGGCAAAACTCCTCAAAATGGTCGTCTGGCTTCAGTGTCTCTACTTCCTCACCTCCCATTTTCTCTTGAACCTGTTCCAATCAGGCTCTCATCCCTAACACTCCATGGCACCCAACCTGTTTTCCATTCCAGAAAGCTATTCTTCCTCTGGTTGTGATTCCCAGTTTTACCCATGGGATGTTTTTAGAGCGACTTTCTTCTAAAAGCTCGTTGCTCTCTAAAGAAAAGCTATAAAAGTCAGAAGTATGACCTGACTAGTAAACCTCACAGAGGAAAAAATAGAAAGATAAACCCACCCACTTCTTATTTTATACCAAGTTTTTAGATTGGCAAAAAGTAAATGTATTGTGTTAGAAAAGTTTTAGAGTTATTCAGAATATTATCTTGAGGAGAATGTTAGCTCCAGCTCTGGCTTTTCAAATGGCTTATTTTAGGGGCTGACCTGGAGATCAGGGAAGTGAAGAAAAATCTGACCTGCTTTTTGAAGGGAAAGTATTGATGATGAAATTTGTCCTTAATTCTCCTCACTTCTTTTGACAATACTCACTATCTCCTCCTCACTTTCCAAGTTATCAATGCAATTTAGGCCGGAGACAAATCTGAGCACCAGCGTTGTTAGGGGTAAATCCTACAGTTTCAATCTCTAGTCCAGGAAATCCCACAAGATCTGAGCAGCTTTGAATCTACTTTTAATCCACAAATTACACTAACTTGAGCTCTATATTCATGGAGAAAACACACAGGCACCCTGGAACCAGAGCTATGTATATTTTCTTTTAAGTATAAACAATTTGAATATGAGCCTTCAGAGACTGGAGATTTCTTTTGAAAGAAGCCTTATAAACATCTACTAGAGCAATCCTCACCCACCTGCAACGCTGTAAATCCTTCTTTAAACCTCAGCTTCCTCTTCCTGTATCCATGATTCAATACTGTAACTCAGATATTTGTCCTAAATCTTGGAAAGCATATCTTGATCTTCATCATCTGTGACATGGGATAAGAAATGAGGTTTAATGTGACAATTAAGATAATATTGTGAACATGGAAGCAACCTAAGTATACATCAGTGGGTGAATGGATAAAGAAAATGTGGTATATATACAATGGAATATTATTCAGCCATAAAAAAGAAGGAAATCTTGCCATTTGCAACATGGATGGACCTTGGAGGCATTATGCTAAGTGAAATAAGTCAGACAGAGAAAGACAAATATCTATTTGTGGAATCTAAAAAAACAAAAACAACAAAAGAAAATGAACTCCTAGATACAGAGAACAGATTGGGGGTTGCCGGAGGTGGAGGGTGAGAGGTGAGCCAAAGGGAGAAAGGTGAACGAAGGGCACAAACTTCCAGTCATAAAATAAATAAGTCATGGGGATGTAATGTACAGCATAGTGACTGTTGTTAACAATACTCTCTAGTATACTTGAAAGTTGCTAAAAATTCTCATCACAAGAAAAAGAAATTTGTAAGTATGTGTAGTGATGGATGTTAACTAGACTTATTGTGATGATCATTTTGCAATATACACAAATATAAAATCATTATGTTATACATCTTAAATTAATATAATGTTATATGTCAGTTATATCTCAATTAAAAAAAATGATAGTATTATGGAAAAACCTGGCTCATTGGAGGCACCTGGCAAATGTTTGTTTATCCTAGCTGTAAAGACACCAAAAATGAATTTCAGGAGTCTGTGTATTGCCTTTGCTCCCAAAGAATCTTCAACAAGGCTATTGGGCTTTGCATTTCCAGGGAGTTCCAGCCTCTTCAGGAATAGATGCTTTTAGACTCAGGGCATCACATGGCCCTTTCTGCTTCTGTTCCAGGCATTATGTAAGCTACCAAAGGGTTCTTCACACCACAATGGGCTTTCAGACTTCTAAGCAAACTGGCCCGTGATTGATTAGGAAGATGAGGACATCTACAGAGTTTCTAATGTCCTCATGGACGTATTTCACTGTGGTAAGATGCAAGGCTGAAGATGAGACAATGGAACAGAATAAGAAAATGCATTTATTTCTTGATATGGTTATAGACATACAGACTTTTAAAAATAAGGCTAAATTTTGGCTTGTGAACCATAATCAAAGCAATGCCAACCAGTTACTATTAAGAAATATTTAGCAACCAGCTATTTGTAAGTACCCCAGATTAAAAATCACTCTACATAATACAAAAAATTCATCTATTTCATGTGTTAATTGTTTTGTGTCTCAAACACTTCTATTGTACTGTGCAGGGAAGTAATACTTCCAATCTTTCAACAGTTATAGGAGAAGTAATTTAATTGATATTTAATCATCCTCATTTGGGTAGATGGAAATGTAACTTTTACAAGTCTTTTGGAAAACCAGTCTAGGATTGACTATAGTTATTTTGAAAGCCCTCTTAGGCAATTTTCTCTGATTGTATTCCACAGATATTTTAATCTTGTCATTTTTGCTCAAGGACCAGCAGTGGCTCCCTATTGATCCCAAAATTCGATACAAGTGTCTTCACCTACTGCCAGTTGCTCAGTCTTTCTTTCCAATCTAATTTTCATTATAACTCAACATTAACACTCTGGTTTGTCAAGTTAACTTGCTTCTTACTTTCCTAAAAGTTAATTACAAAATCATAGTTTTTTTGGAAAGACCATCTAATTCACTCTCATTTTCTGATAAGGACAGGCTGAGATTGGCTGAGTCAGATGGCTAGTTACTAACAGAACTGGACTTAGGTCCAGGTCACCTTATCCTCCTCTTAGCTTTCCTTCTCCCAGACTGTGCTTCTTCCTGACGTTCATTTCACCTTTGTGCTACTGATCAAGAATGGCACTGACCAAAACGCCATCTACTTTCCTTTTAAAATTGATGTCTTTCCATTGTTCCAGAACATTGCTTCAAACTTGAGCTCCTCTAGAACCCTTGCCCTTTAATCTCAGGTGGGTGTTATCTCATGTCAAAATCTTTCCCCAAATCCCACCAGCCCTTGCTCCCACATATACACATGAATGAATTCAAACTAACATGATTTTGGGTTCATTCCACTTCCAAATATTATTACGTGCGTCTTGGTTCTCTATTCCTGAGCTCTTTGGTAGGGTTTTCCCCATCATTTTCTCCCACCTCTTATCTTAACCACTGCTAAACACAGTGGTTCTTTACAGACAGTAGTTCAATATCTATTGACAGAATAGCAGAAAGGGGTGGGAGGGACAAGTTGCCTCATCTTGTTTACATCCTATTGCTTTTAGAACACATGGAATTCTCTCTCTGTTGACATACTGCCTGTTCAAAGCGCCCATACTAGGCCAAATATATTCTCTGTCAATTCTTCTTGGCTTTGGAGCTGTGACATGGTTGAAAGGTATATTGCAAGTAAACTGTTACTAATAATAGTTAGAGCCCTGACATTTGGAAATGATTTACATATTTTTAAAGTAGAGAAAATTCAAAGTTGTTCCTATAATGTCACCCTTATCACTTATATTCTTGAATGGCTAGAAAGGAGTGGAGTTATAACTTGAGATTAGCCTCTCTCTTTTAAGGTATCCTTGCATAGCTCTGCTCTGCTACATGATACACTAATTTCTAGTCCAGCTTATTTCCCATATTTCTCCATTCTTGGGGAGGTGTAGTGCGTCGAGAACAGTGAAGACTCTGAGATTCTACCATGTTAGCCTGCCACAGTTTCATGGATGCTAGCAGAAGACATGAGACCCCTGAGTTAGAGAGAAAACACAGTTTATTACTTAATAGTAGAAGCCAAAATATTTGCATTTATACCAGTTCCCAAGTTCCATTTCCCATAGTGCAATGTGACAAGAGCTAAGTGACACCTGTGCATTCACCCTGAGATTCCCTGCCATCCCAAATACCTTGAACTATGTTTTTAAAAAATTTTTTATTATGGTAATATACACACAATAAAATATGCCATCTTAAACATTTTTAAGTGTACAGTTCAGTCATATTAAATGCATTCATAATGTGCAGCCGTTACCACCATCTATCTCTATATTCTTTTCATTTTTTAAAACGGAAACTCTATACACATTAAACAACTCCCTATTCCCCCCACCTCCCACCGTCTGGAAACCACCCTTCTACTCTCTGTCTCTTGGATTTTGACTACTCTAAGTACCTTACAAGTGGAATCATACAGTAATTGTCTTTCCGTGACTGGCTTATTTCACTCAACACCATGTCCTCAAGGTTCATCCGTGTTGTAGCATATTGCAGAATCTCCTTCCTTTTTAAAGTTGAATAATATTCTATTGTATGGATATACCACATTTTGCTTATTGATTCATCCATTGATGGACACTTGGATTGCTTCCAACTTTTAGCTGCTGTGAATAATGCTGCTATGAATATGGGTATACAAGGATCTCTTTGAGACCCTGCTTTCAATTCTTTTGGGTATATACCCGGAATTGGAATTGCTGGATCCTATGGTAACTCTATTTTGAATTTTTTTTTTACTGTAAAAAAATTTTTTTTTATTGTGAAATTTTTGTTGTACGTTATTGGTGTCAGTCATTATATAAATGCATCCCTCCACCCCTTGTGCCCACCCTCCACCTTCCTTGCCCCTGATAACCACCAAACAGTTCTATCTGTCCATGTCAAAAACCTTGGGCTATTAATGAAAAAGAAATCATCTTCTTGTTTTCTATGCTGTTGAGATATATTAGTTATAGATATAGATAGTTAGATATATTACTGCAATCTACCCTAACACCAACTTAGAGAGAGCCAAAATCTCATAGCCAAAATCCATTCTCAATGCACTTATGAGAATGGTTTTTTCCTAAAATTTATTCTGACTATGGGTTGTGGATATTTGTCTTTGTTGTGGTTATTCTGCATCATCCAAACAACCTTCCTACTTTAAGGGAAAATCTCCAAAGAGGTGGAATAAAGGGCCCTGTCTCCCTCTGTGGAAGCCAAAGTGGGGCAGATATTTTCTTCCCCCATTTGTGGCAGTGAGCACAGGCATGTGACCGTGGCTTGACCAATTAGATCACTTTGAACCTTGAACCTTGAACAAGTGGTGCAAAGATTCAGGGGTCCTCAGAGGTTTTTCACGCCGCTGATGGTGTCAAGGATCCTGTGGTGTGGCAGTGAATGGCCAGTGGTGGTGAGTAGTGTTCCACCAGCAGTGTCTTTCTAAGTGGACCCTTCTTCTGGAATGTTCTTGGCCATGTTTTGGATGCTTCTCTGTTTTCCCCCTTCTTGACTGTGGTAGTTTATATTGTTGAACTGAACTACGTTTTTTAGAATCTCTTTCTCTGTGTGTAAGGAGTTAGAGTTGGTGAAAGAGGAATTTGTGTAAGACTGTGGACTTGAAAGGCAGAAGTGAAACAACAAAACTTTCTATCTCCAGCTCTTCCCAACTACTGACCCTTTGACCAACAGCAGCCCCAGAATCAGCACCAATCATTCGGTGTGTGGCTCACTGAAACAGCTGCTTCATAGAAGCCCAGCTTTGTTACATAACCCCACAAGCTTCACAATCCCACTTTGGTGGCTAAATGTGCTTGGCAAGTGACTCCTTTCTGATCTTCCTACTTCCTACTGGATGCTCACTTCCCAGCAACTCCTACAATTATGCTCGGTCTAATTTCCATAATAAATCTTTCATCATATAACCCACAATGGTTTTGCTTTTAACATCTTCCCATTTATCTCCAAAAATCCACACTATTTGCCATTACAAACCAGACCTTCCTATGACCAAGGCCCTGAATCTCCAACATCATCTTCTGAAGCTCTGTGCTTCAAACTGGGTTTCACTCTGGAACACTCCAGCCTCTGCACATTTCATGCAGTTTCACATCTCTGTGCTTTTTGCCATTCTATTTTTCCCCTCAGAATGCACTCCTTTTGCACTTTTGTGCAGTGAATTCTGTGTATCCCTCAAGCTTAGGCCCAGGTATTATCCCCTCTGAGAACATTTGGCTGTATTCCCCTCCCCTGTGCCTCCATTGCCCTCTCCCTGATGTCCCGTATACATTGTATTGAAACCATCTGTTTCTCCTCCCTGGACTATACGCTTCCTGGAGATAGGGGCTATATCACATTTGTTTCTATATCCCTAGTGTCAGTACAGAGCCTAACACAGAATAGGCTTCAAAAATGTTTGTCTAAGTGAGCAGAACCGACTGTTCTGAATGAATCTGGTTTGATAAGTTACATCTTGGTATCCTCGGAAAAGCTCCCCAATGCTAAGATACTACATACAAAAAGAACAAGCAAATGGAGGCAAATACAGTTGTAGTTTTTAAAGGAGAAAGAGGTAGACAGTCCCAAATTATAGATAACTGAGTGTTATAGGAAGCTTTTAGAATGATTGTTAAGGTATTAGGTTTTTGTGTCCCTGGTAGATAAAGAAACAGTGATCACTAGCAACCAGCACAGGGTCGCCAAGAAAATATTCGTTGGTTCACAGTCATTTATGGAACATATTCTATGGACCAGGCACTGTGCTAGACACCACACATACAAAGGTAGCTGATCCTAGCCTCATAGAGATTTCAGGTCCTGTGGGACAGCCATGCCTGCACAGCCTCTGAATATGGTTCTGTAAGATATGTCTTCTTGACTTATGGAAAACCTTACTCTAGGGCTGGTTATTAATAGATCAGTGCTTATCTAGATATATTTAAAGTGGCGTGCACTGATATTTTCCCTTGTTTTTTCTTGACCTACCTACTGGTCAGTGATACATATCATGACAATGAAGAGATGGTTGTGATATTGGTGGCTGAATCAAAGTTGGGAGGGACAGCAAATAGGGTAAATAAAATCTACAACTATCTTTGTGGTTTTAATAATAAACAAAATTCAATAAGTTGAATGTAAAGTTATGTACATGTTTCTCAAGCCCCAATGTTATTAGGTGGAGGCTATGGCAAGAGAGATTCCAAATTAACACAAGAAAAAACTTTCTAATAATCAAAGCCATTGTCCAGAAATGGAATGGACTATCCTGGGAAATAATGTGTTGTTCTCACTGGAGCTTTCAAGCAGAGGCTGGGAACCCCCGTGGATGCAGGCAGAAGGAGGGGACCTGCCATTCCAGTTGGTCCATGACTCAAGGGCAGTAGATGAGGAGGATTACAGTGGCGTGAAATGCTCAGGCCTGGGGTCAGAAACAGAGCTGGATTCCCAACAGGCAGGATAAGCTTAGGTTCAGAGCACTGGCAAGGTAGGCAGGGAGTCTAACGATAGGAGAAAATATTTCTGAAAGCATTTGATAGGAAATATTGCCAGAAGACATTTAAAATATATACTTACGGGAAAAATCGGAACATCACAGTACCTCTTTATACTTTGCTTAATGTTTTTATATTGAATGTCATATAGGGCTGGCACAGAGTTTACTAGAATCTCTGAAGGCCTTAATCTGGCCTGATTAGGAGATGTAGGTCCTGACCCTGTTCTGTCTTTGATGCACTATGTGCTTCAGGCTGCAGTTTCCTTTTCTTAAAAAGTAGGAGTTTGACTAAGTAGTCAGTCCGATGCTGTGATAGCCAAAGTTGCTTTGTATTTTCTCTTCTTTCTAGGTCAACCGGCTGAGGAGCAGGGCATACGTTCCCAGCCCTTCATCTCTGTGAAGTGCCAGCAGCTTTTAGGCCTGGGCCAGATGCCTCCAGCCTGTGGCGGGAAGGAACAGGCTTGCCTAGTTCTGCCAAACCTCTAGGCCACACTAGACATTTTATTTCATATTAAAAAATAAATCTGGAGCTGTTTAACATTCCCAAGCTGGTTGTGTGTGTGTGTGCGTAAACATGTGTGTGTGTGTTTATGTGTGTGTGCACAACACTCAAAACTTGAAAGCAGAGTTTCAGCTGGCCCAGTTCCTACCATTTCCATTTCTATCCAGCTGTTGGCCTGGTGCCTCACAACACACTTACAGCCCATATTAATATCTCCTGTGAAATATGCTCTGTTATTTCCAGGCAACAAGATTCCCAACAGCTGTAGTGAACATCTTTTGACCCAACAACAGACACATAAGATTCTTTGTCTGGTTGAGGACGAGGGGCCAGGGTGTGTGAAATAGCACTGAGATCTTTCTTCTTCAGAGAATCCATATCACTTGGTTAATTACTAGAAAAAATAAGATTCTACATAAAATACAAACATTTGTATTTGATGTTTCATCCCTCAGCCATCATGCTCCTTTCTCATGAAAGTCATAGATTTACTCAAGTCATGACTGAAATGAAAGGACAGTAGAATAGTAATGCACTACTTTTCAGCTTCTAAGATGTCGTCTTAGGGAAACAAGCAATATTTTAGGCAGAATTGCTGTTACCAAGTTTTCAGTTTAAAAAGATTAATAAGAGGATGTGGGAGGCAGGAGAAAAAGAGGTGTTGTTTTTGTCTCTGCTATTGTTCTGCTGTCCTCCCTGTGATGTTAGGAAAGACACTTAATCAGTCGGGGCCCCTGTTTATCAGCTTGCCCAAGACAGACCATAGGATTTATTCTGTCAATGAGCCTTGTCGTCTTTCAGTGGCCTCCGTTCCAAATAGGAGCATTTACTACTTGGCTCTTTGAATGATGTCTGATAACTAACTAATAGCTTTCAGCTTTTTATCCATTTCCACATTTTCTATCTCACCCACATTTTTGAGGATGGAACTGAGTGAAATGTTTGCACTTGCTGAAAGGTCTGAATTCAAACAAGGCATCAGGATTTTCTGACTGGGGCCAGAGACTGTCAAGCTAATTTGATAGGGTGCTATTTGAAAAATCGAAATACAT
Source organism: Ceratotherium simum simum (assembly GCF_057802395.1). NCBI lineage: Eukaryota > Metazoa > Chordata > Mammalia > Perissodactyla > Rhinocerotidae > Ceratotherium > Ceratotherium simum. Next base: position 79,802,517 of record NC_141901.1, read on the forward strand.
CTGAACAGGTATTGTTAGATCTTCATTGAAGACTTTTCTCATCTTTCTTTCAAGGGTCTTGATTCAATTAAAAAAACAAAAACAAAACTCCAACTGGCTCCTACTCTGTCAAAACCAGCCTTACTCCTACTCTAAAATGTTATAGTGGTTGCCAGCTCTTTGGTTTTCAAACTGTTTGGCATCTAGGCATAAAAACTCATTGTTCTGCCCCAAATAATCTCTATATTTTGAAGACCCAAAGGCAACATAATTAGCTCATATACTTTTACTCTTAACTTAATTGTGTATCAACTTTTATCATTTTCAAAATAATGTCACAGCAAATCTAAAATGATATTATTAGGAGTTTGTTATTTGGAATTCCTGCCATATTTCAGTAATTATGCAAATTAATGAAGCAAGACAATCTTATTTAGAAGCAAATCACATGATAAATGGAAAAAAAAACACAAGAACATAGTTAAACTCGATTCGCATTTTTACAAGCTGTGTCTTATCATATTACTGGACCGAAACACAGTTATGCTTTCATTGTGAAATGCTGTATTTGTAATAAGTAAGATCATTATTAAAATCAAGCATTAAAGGGTATATTCTTTGCTCTTTCTTTATGCAGCTTGAGAGTATAATGTGTTCGTCAAATTGCTACCATATTGTTTTAGAAATGCTTATCAATGTGAAGTGTCATTCAATTTCATGGAGTTTTCTGTTCCCATTCCCTCAGTTGTAAACCAAACAAGAAAACAGATGCGTGATTGCAGCTCTTTTGAGTTTTAACTTTCAAAAAGATGTGCCTTTCCCTCCAGTTCCAAATATTTTTTTTTTTGTAAATCACTCTACTTGCTCCCATAAGCTGCTTTCTATGACTAGGAGAGGCACTAGTCAAAACTGTACTAGAAAATTCATCTTCAGAACTCCCAGTCTTTTCTTGCCTTTTGAAGACTTTCTCATCTCCCTTTTGCATCCATCTTCAGGAGCTCCAAGCCGTCTCCTGTGCTCTCCCACTTATTCAAGTCAGTGCCTAGGAAAGAAGCTGACATTACTTATTCCCCACTATGATTCCATTTCCGTGATTTCAGGGGTATTGCATTTTCTATGTAGAGAATTAGAAATTCTACATGGGAAAGGATTTTAGCAGCCTGATTATGCCATCTTGCTTTCATCACTTCAAAGACAGGAAGTTCACTCTTTTGCGGCGATTGTTGATGAATTCTATTTTTTTTTAAGAATGCTCTTTCTTTTGGTGAGCTAAAATCTGCTTTTCTCTACTTTTTAATCATTGACCTTAAATTGCTCTCTGGGGTAATATTGAACAAATCTAACTACCTTTTCCACTTGACAGCTTTTCAAATATCTGAAGAGGGTAACCATGTTTTTCCTTCTCCTTCTTTTGGTCAAGTTAATCATTCCCAGTTCTTTCATTTGTTCCTCATTTGACATGGTCTCCAGATTCCGGCAAGTATTTTCCCTCTCCACTGCTCATCTTGATCACCCACAGTGAACATACCCTGATATCCCAATACTCTAAATTATTGTATCCAAGACTGTACATGACACTCCAGTGTTCTCTAATTGACTTAGGGACAGCACATGACCTGTGATTTGATATCTACACTTCCTTTCATGAGGTCTCCTGGACACCCCAGCTTTCTTTCATTTAACATTTTTAGATCTACTATGCATCAGGCACAGCACTGGGGAGACAATAAGGAACAAAGCCCAGTCCTTGCCCTAGAGATGCAGTCATGGAAACAAACAATTACCATGGGGAGTGAATACACAGTGATAGGCCTACGTGTTAGGTACAGGAGTGAGAAGTAACAGTGACTGGACCTTGTAGGGTTGCAGAGGAATTAGCACTGAGCAAGGATCTGGTTACTGAAGAGCCAAGTCTTTCCAATGTAAGAATGTATTTTCTCTGCTGCTTTTGAATGGTAGGCTTTGTTCGCTATTAAAGGAGTTTCAGAACTTCCTCTTCAGTGACTCTGAAATCTCAACTCCACCGTCTCTGTGGTAAGATCATCACAACCAGTGCACCTAGAATTCTAAAGGCATTAGGCACAGATCTGGTAATAGGTATCAATTTGTTACTTAAAAGTTCTAGAACTCATTCTTGAAGTGATCTTTTTGGCTGGAACAAGCATCCTGCCTTATTTCTCCAAAAGGTGATAGCCAAGAGTCAAATCCACAAATTCAGCCATGTCCTTAAGAAAGGTACATGCCACTTTGAAAAAAATACACACGTGGATTTATAGCAAAGATTTGGTCACTAAATTCTGGCCTGGTTTTTTACCTGGTGAATTGAGTGACTTTTAACAATTCTTGGCTTTCTTGTCTAAGGCTGAAAGCAAAGATAGGTAACCCTAACCTTCCTTTATTGTGAGTCTTTGTCAGAAAACAGGAACCAGTTCCATACATACCTCACCGTATCACTCCTATTGATTTGCCGCTTCTTTGATCTTCCCGTTAAATTTCCCGTCCCTTATACAGTGGCCCATTTTATTCTCAGCCTATATCATAGCTGCTTCTTGTTGAGGGTGGTGTGGAGAGAGGTTTGATGAGAAATGCAATGAAAAGAGAAGGAGTGGGTGATGAGAAGGTGGGGGGGGGTGGAGAGAGACCTTAAAATTTTCTTGAGGGTAAATATTGCATCTAAAACATTTCTGGGGATTGCAGCCCAGCTTATTTCCCAGGGAGCAGGAAAAAACTTGCTTATTCTGTTTGACAAGGTCTAGCCCATGTAAGGCACCGTGGCAGGAAACACTGGCAGCTGCCTTTGCCATGTTGGTTTCCCTTGTCTTTTGCATGTACTACTGATGATAAATTGCAGATGACCATATGGATCAAACACAGGGGGATAAACAAAAACACTCAAGGAAATGCTTTATTTATGTTTCCATTTACATCTGTAATCATGGACATAGATCTTTCCTTACATAGGCTTGAAATACAACTTCATTTTCTGTTGTTAATTTCCGAGAGATTGGAGTTTTATGGCTCTGAGCTTTAATTCTTTAGCTTCAGAGGTGACCTCGACAGTGCCAAGTTCTTTTTATGATGATGCCTTAAATTTGTGCAACACTTTACAGTTTAATCCAATCTCCATACACTTTACCCGACTTTGAGTTAAATAGAAAGGTGTTACCTCTATTTTTGGAGAGGAAACTGAGGCTCAGAGGGAATCAGAGTTGCTTCAAGGTCACAGGTAGTAAGCTATGAAGTTGGTAGTAAATGCAAGTCTGCATTCTGGTTCCAGAGCTTTCTCTACTGAACAACACTGCCTCTGGTTGTAGTGGAAGCTCTAGTTTATCCTTGTGCTTGCCTTATTGCAAACGATCCTCACAACTGCCCTCTGAGGTAGGCTAGGCAGGCATTATAAGGCATACTGTTTCCTTTGCTCAACCAATTAATAGGCTAAACTAGAAGAGAATCATGCCTAATTGAAAGCCAAGAAGGTTTTGATATCCATGATATTTTATTTTGCTTTCGAATCTCTAAGGCTGTTTCACACCATCATTCATGCAACATACCTACTAATATTCAGGGAAGTTCTTGTTGCTGAGTGTAGTCCAGCAACTGTGGCTATTATCAGTTTTGATTAAAAGAATGAGATGCTACTAAATAAGAATCAACACTCTGTGGTCTCTGGGTGTGACTATTGGTTGAATGTTGGCTGGGAAAGTCTAAAGTCACATGCTAATCTTCTCTCTTTCTTCTCTTCGTCTTGCATGTCTACAGTCTTCTATCTCTAATGACATTTAGACTCAGTCACCACTGGCAGCTTGTGACTTGTCTACACTTTTAGACAGTCTTTCATCACCAGACCACATTGCATTTTTCCCACTGTGACTGCCAGCTGCCCCCACCAGACAAAGCTCTCTACAGATTGCTTCATGGGTGTGTCACTTGTGCAGTTGTACAGAACATAATCCTTAGAAGGGCTCCATGCTTGTCCGCTGTCACCAGCTTGAAATTCTTACTAATTTTTGAACAAGGGGCCCTGCATTTTCATTTTGTCCTGGGCCCCATAAATTATGTAGCTGGTCTTGGTTCTCCAACCGAACTCACCGCAACCTACACAGAGGTTCACATTCTTGTTCCTTTCATTTATTTCGCAAGTATAGACCTCTATCCAAGAGACCAGATCTAGTCTTTGACTAAATGTTATCTGAAGCTTAAACATTCTCTAAAATACAGGGACTTCTGGCCATATTTTCTTTCTTATAAGAAAGGAAAGTTATGCAACTACCTTTAAAAAAGCTCTCATGGTACAACTCAGGTTCCTGTTTTACAAGAAAATGCTCTACTAAATAGATGTCCTCTTGACAGAGAATGAGATGGAGACAGAGACAGAGATAGAGAGAGAGTCATTTGCAGATAGTTACAGGTAAGTTTCAGACTCCTGGGGTTGGGAGCTGAAAAGCTCATAAAACTAGAAAGAATAGGATATATTCTTGTATGATGAGAGGGGAAATCATCTATCAAGTCAGATAGTAGATGAAATTTTATATGGCTCTGAATTTCAAATTCCATGGAGGGGGATACTGAGAGTGGGGATTGCTGAGGGGTTAAGAAATGTAGAACTTTCTCTCCTTGCCCCATCCCTTGCTCTGGTGCTGGCATCTCCATAATCTCTCCACATTGTTTTTTCTATTCCTATTTTCCAGTTCCTCCTCAATTTCTTTTTTTCTCCTTTTCCACCTTTGTTTTCTCTCCCGTTATGCATATAACTTTATTCGGTTGATTGACTACAAAGGTATGTCCTTGGTTCTTAATTTAAAAAGTAATTGAAATTTTTATACATTTCCATTCTGTTTGCTTTTTTTAAAGCACAAACTGGGGAATAAAAAACTAAACTTGAATTAAAATTGGAAATAAATACTTTAAAAGTTGATTAGTTGAAAAGTCTGTGATATTCTTTGTTTCCTCTCTAGATAATTACCAAAAAGCTGAAATTATTAGTAGATTTTTTTGCATAATCCTTAGTTTTTTTTCCTGTTTGTCTGTTGCCCCTGATCTTTTATCAAGTTCTCTAATCCAAATTTATTTAATGACTATATGGACATATTTTTACTACATTAGACTGTCTTGCCACTAAAGGAATTTGATTATAGAATTAGTTTCAAAACCTTAAACTTAGTGCATTGTTATCCAGGTTCTGTATCCATATTTTGATTTGGAATTAATTCTTCCCTATCTTTGTAAGGACACAAAGAGAAGCATTGGAGTGGAAAGATGAAAAGGCATGATTCTTCCCTCAAGAAGTTCACAGAGTAGGGTGGGGAGAGATATGCCAACAATTACAGTGCAATATGAGAATTGATAGCCGGAAGTGGAGCCACAGTGCAAGAACAGGGCTTTCAAGGGAGTGAATGTCATTGAAGGCTAGAGGGAGATCAGAGAAGGCTCTCAACCATCTCCACTGGTAAACATGGGGACATGACTTTCACCAATTGTCAAAGTTATGAAAAATCAAAAAAATGTACTCTTGAATTCCAGTAGGAATGGACTTTTCCTTTTGCTAGGAATTTAGAGATGTTTGATAAGCACTGGTCTATCAGATACTTTCAGGAGAGATGGAGGATGGGCATAGCTAATTAACTCTATCCTTGAGTCAGTGACAAATATTAGTAACTAGTATGACTTAGGGTAAGTTACTTAACCTCTCTGTTCCATTATTTCCTTACCTGTAATACGGGTATAAGAACAGTACCTATCTCATGTAGAGTTATTGTGAGGATTAAGAGAATTTGCATGCTTAGCAGAGTAAAAGTAATGTTAATAAATATTAACATTATTATCTTGACGATTTCAAAGAAATGTCCACACTTAAAGGAATTTTCTTCATAAGCAATCAAGGCAGATACAGATTTTCCCCTCATGCATCTTTGAAAGCTGAGTGTCGGGCAGGCAAATTAGAGGACAGTTTCTTAGTCAGCGGCATTGATTTTCACTTTCTCAACATATCATTGCTCATTTGTATTGAGATATACCAGTGAATGTTAAAAATAATGTCAACTAAAGTCTTGATTACAGAGACTTGTGGAAAGAGGGCCAATAATTGAAGAGGCACTGGGCTTCATTGGGATGGTTGTAGTGGCCATGGAAAGAGCCTTTTCCATGGTGTGCACATGACTGAAAAAACATGGGCTTCAGAGCCAAGCAGCACTTCGCTGCTTTCTAGCTGTGTGACCTTGGGCAAGTCAGCAAGCAGCTCTGAGCCTCAGTGCTGGTCTCTAAATGGGAAACGCAATTTACCAAAAAAGAAAAAAAGAAAGAAAACTTAGTCTGCTTTCTTCACAGGGTTATGTGGAGCTTTAAACGGAAAGATGTATGTGAAAGTAGTATATAATTTGGCATTCAAATTCTAGTTTTTATTTCTTCCTTTGATCAAGACTAAACTCGTGTGTGAATAGTAAAATTATGTTTACCTTTTTCCGTGTGAAGTGTTTTCTTCTGCTGCTGTTTATTTCCCAGTAATGGATACTCTAGGTCAGTGTGCTGCTACCCTGGCAGCACATTAGAATCACCTCAGGGGCTTTTAAGAAATACAGATGTGGGCCCTGCCCTAGGCATCCCGATTTACCTGTTCTGTGTTCAGCTCAATCACTGGCAATTACAGCACAGGAGAAAGAATAAAAGATGTGTTTGCAAACCATTTATGAAAAAGGCAGAGCTGGAAATGGCTGAAACTTCTGACTAAGCAGGAATTAACAGATATTCTACCTTCATTTTCTAAACACCTGTTCGGAAGCATGATATAAGGATTCGACCAGGTGGGTTGTGGCCACTCCACCATTGGAGCATTGCTTGAACTTCTCTAGTTTCACTTGTCTCAGCTGTACTGAGAAAAGTATTCATTTTTTCTATATGCTTAATTTCCATAGATGAATTCAAGAACTCTATTCTATCTACTTGTTTTGCATGAAATCTTTTCCAATTTCTCAGTGCCTGTAGTTTATTTTGATTTAGAATCTCTCCATCTCCCTCTCTCCTGCCAGAAACTCTTGCCTTCTGAATTGTCTTTTTGAAACTTTATTAATCCCCCTTAGGCAAAACTCCTTTGCAGGCTCCACATTCTGCCTTCTTTGCACTCTCGCCTCTTCCCGCTACCTACTATTCAGAGTGGAGACCAGGACATTTGCTCTGGCCCAGCAATGGGCCAAGGTCAAGTATAGAGGTAATAAATGAGAGTTTTGTAAGTCCCAGTTCTGGCGTTGGTCGTTATCTCCTGCTACGAGAAATCCAGGGGCCATTTCCCTGTAAGGGACAAGGTCTCCTCAGGGCATAGACTCTCAGAAAGTGAGTCATCAGCAATTTGTTTCTGGACTTGGATGCCCGGGAAATCGAGAGGCCTTCTTTGACCAACGTCATTTGTCTCCTGGGGTAAAGGGCATTTTTTATGGCCCTCGTTCCCCTGTTCTGAGGGTGGCTATAAGTTTTAGGAAAAGCTAGTTTGTGGCCAAAAGCAGGTTATTTTTGACTTATTAGGAGAAAGAAGAACTGAGGGGAGAAAACAAACTCCATTTGGAAGGGAGAAGAGTTGCTTCCGGCCATAAAACTGATCCATGCTCCTTATAAGGAATTGGGAAATGAAAGAAGGCACATAGAAGTAAAATCAACTGAATATCCGCCAGTAGGAGTGATAATAGTTGTTAGCACTTTGCTGCATTTGATAAGCTGTTTTTCCTATGCATGTAGAATATTTTACAAAATCAGAAAGATACCAACTATGCAGTTTTATATCCTATTTTCTACTTAACATTATCTTATTAGCATTTTCCACATCAAGTAGTATTGGCTAAAACTTCACTTTTAATGACTGTATAATATTCTACTGCATGCATGCCCCATAATTTATTCAATTGCACTCTTATTTTTTAATATTTTGTGGGGTTTTTTATTTAGCATAAATAAAGTCTAAAATATATCTGTATGCATAAACTTTGTATGGGTTTCTTATTTTTTGAAAAGATATATTCTATAAAATGGGACTCCTGCAAAGAAGGACTCAAACTTTATGGACTCTTGGTACATATTCCTAGATTGCATTGGAGTAAAATTGTTTCTTACATACACTTGGCCAGTGGCATACCAGAGCACATGTTTCAATTTACCTTCGCTGAGTAAAGCACACTGTACTCCAAACCACATTTCTGACTCATTATCCTATAATGAATTATAGAAAACTGAGTAAGAACTACTGTATTTCCCAAATCAAAGACTCTCAATTATAATATGCACCATTACTTTACTTACCACTGAGAAAGAAAAAAATGCTGCCGGTTAAATTAGGATGCATCATTTATTATAAGACACATCCCAATTTCGGAAATGTTAAAATGTGAAAAAATTTGCAACTCAGAATGAAGAAAATATGTATTTCATTTTGTTCTCTTTGAGAGAGCTTACTTGGACCTTTTGTAAGCAGGTTAGGATGAACATGACACCAAATGCTGGGGGAATGTCTGCTTTTATCTGATGCGCTGACGCAGCCCCTCTGCCTTCTCTCTGTCTCTTCCCTATCCCTAGCCCCACTCCAGGATTGCCCCCACCTTACCCATCATTACCGTTCCTCTGAGGCCCCATCTTAGTTTTCTCTTCTCGTTATGCTCCAGAACCATCTTGCTGTAGTTAGGAGAGTCATCTAGGGGTGGCGGAGGGAGTAAGGGTCGAGTTTGCATGCTGAATTCTCTGGAAATTTTAACTGACCCATCTCTCACAACATGCTTTTATTACCCAGTTATTTGTAGGACCACCCATGCTAGTCAGGCTTTCCTTTTTTAGGTTAATTCTTATTTTTCCAAAAACATACTCTGAAATTTTGTAACCACCTTTCCCTATTTACATGAAGAGAGAAATGCACACACACGTAATTTATAACTCCCTCCTCCCTCTCTCTATAACATATATATGTACATATATACATACTTCATAGAAGTATGTATATATGCTTACAAATATATACTTCATACTACACACCTTATGCTTCATGCACTCATAATATGTCCACATTGAGAAACGTATACCCATACTTTACTAATATACATATTTCATAGAAAAGAAATGTACATATTTATTTATACTTAGTGCCATGGATGGGCTATATCCTTTTTTGTTTTGTTTTGTAAGTGGGTCAATATACAATACCCCTCTTTTCCCTACCAGAGTTCTGAACCAGTTGAGATCAAAAGAATGGGTAGATGGAGAATATCATCTTATTTCTAATAAAGGATGGCTTGGAGAATAGGTGAAAGGTACAATAGATAGATTAACGCTGAGCCCAGAGTTAAACTGACTCCGCCTTCAGCCACAGGCAACACTACAACCCTCCCTGTCTCCCAAGAAGAGCATGGAGTTAACCACTGCTTGGTTACTGCATGGCCCAGAGTAGAGGAGAACATGTACTTTCCACAGGCCAGCCAACCCCTGAACATAGCGAGGGGAAAGGGGCTGAGCTGGCCACGCCTAGTTTCTTTGCCTACCTCACGGATCACCCAAGTCACACCACCACCGTGAGGGGTGCTGCAGGAGATCAGGAGCATCTGAGGAAAAATCCTTCCTCATGGAAACCTAATGAGTGGACAAGACAGGGTTCTCCTCCATCGCTGGCTTTTGTTTTACAGAGGAAAAAAACTGAGACCAAGAAACTTCACCCAGCATGTCAGAATCATGCAGCTAGTAAAGTACTTTGGTGTTCTTTTGCACAAGAAAGGGAACTAATGGGCTGATTCATGCTAAGAAGCCTATTCATTCATTCAACAAATATTTATTGAACTTCCACTGTATGCCAGTCACCGTCGGGTCTCTGGAAATAGTGCTGAAAAATATAGAAAAAGTACCTGGTTCATTGAATGTGCCTCCTAGTTGGGAAGACAGACAATAAACAAGTAGCTGAAAGTACAAAGACGAGTATAACTGAGTTAGGATGACAGAGGCCACTCTTTATAGGGAGCACCCAGAGAAGGCCTCCATGATGAAGTGAGGTTTGAAGACAGATGGAACTAGTCACGGGATTTTTGAAAGAAAAAGCATTCTGGGCTGAAAGAACGGCCAGTGTAAAGGTCCATGAAATCCCAATGTGCTTGGTTTTGAATGCGTATTTTGCTAATTCAAAGAGAAGAGGAATATCTGAGAGAGTAATAAGCCAATGAGTAGAATTTTGGACCCCACACCGAAAATGATGACTCTCCCCTATTCCTAATGCTAATCTCACCAGAAGTTATCAGTAATTAAAATCTTGGGTGAAACATCCCTGGAAGACCTTGCTAGCTCCCTGTTTTAATTCTCAGCGGAGCAGTGTTATTCTAGGTTACTCATCTGGAAGGATGCCTTGGAATGATCTTTATTGTCCTTTGGTTCTCCCATGCTAATAATGTAGCATCCTTTCCAAGCAGGGAATGCCATACACATTAGGGGTGAGAGTGTCTAAAAATCCTGAAGCCTGTTTTCTTGCTTGTTCACTGTCAACTCTTATTAGTGAAGGTGTCACAGATCCAACTTATATCCTGTTGGGCATTTGGTATGTTTCTAGTGAATGCTGTATTACATTGATTTTGAATCGCCCACGGTATTAAGCAGGTAAACAGTATAGCTTTAGAAGAAATCCTCTGAGCTTTTGGATATTAAGATATTCTTAACTTCTGCTCTATTTTTGTTGCCACAGAGTTTCTGGTAAGTTCCAAGGGATTGTATAGCCTGCCTCATCATTAGGTTCAGGATCCATAAAACTTGTGTTCCAAGCTAGTTACTACTGTCACTACAGTGTGACACGATAAGGACCTGTACCAGTGTGAGATTCAGGGAAACTGCACATTAAGAGTCAATCTGTTCAGTTCACCTGGAAGAAAAGTCATTGGGCAAGAAGTGGGAGGGTAGCAATGCCCAGGAACATTAACTCGCTCAGGATGGTGCTGAGCTAGCATCTGCCAGGGGGCTACATAATTAAGGTACATGGACTCTCCTAACTGTGGCAGGGGAAGAGAGGAAATGGGCACTGGAACAGATCTGGAAGAAGCCTAGCTGTGTGTGCGCATTAGTGTCTTTAAAAGCACAGGTGAGGGAAATGTCTCTCAGAAGTAAGAAAGAGAATTGAGGTGGCTAATCATATTCATCTCTATTCTCCATCTCTCTGGAAAAAGCCAGGGATAGAAAAGACGGGGGGACAAAAGTACACTGTGAACTAACACCAAGGAAGGGCATGGGTGCAGGGTGAGAGTGTCATGCTCACCCTTGTACTCTCCCCTCCCCCCAACATTCTCTAACAGGGTGCCCGACACACAGAAGGGGCTTAATTCTTGTTCGTTGAAAGAAGTAATAAGTGAATGAATAAATGAATGAGATGTGGGTTGGGTACCTTGAATCAAAGCCCTGTGCTCTTTTCAGGGCTTTCCTGATAAATTGTAATTTATTTAAAAATGAATCATGTAAAGAGAGGTTAAGTGAATTCCATTCCACTGTATTTGACGGGATGACTTTGAACGTACTCATCTCATGCTTTTGAAAATTTTAGAGAGGACTGTGGGCAAGAGGCAGAAGAATAAATATGACCTTGTCTCTAGGCTTAATATAACATGGAAATATTTATATGAAGCCTTTCATTGTAAGGTTTGTCGTGCCAGTCAATTTACTATGGGCAAAATTTTACTGCTTATGCACAAAATTTGCTTCCATTGGCTTCAGTAGGAACTTCAGAAGTGCCTCAAAGACCTCTGTGGGTTACACATGATTCTTGAGACAATGCAGGTCTTATCTTCAGTTTCTGTCTCGCCAGCATATTACTTAACAGTATTCAATTATCTAGATAGTTTTCCTTAGTCATTCACATCTATTCACTCAGCCTTTACCTTCCTACCTATTTAGCCACATACATCCATCTATTTTTCCACCCATCTCTCAAACTCTGCATTCATGCATCCACCCATCCATCCATCCACCTGTCCGTCCATCCATCCATCCATCCATCCATCCACCCATCCACCTGTCTGTCCATCCATCCATCCATCCATTCATCCGTCCATCCAATTGATACACTTGTTGGTACACTTGTCCATTTCCACATCTATAAAATTAGCTCGTCGAGGCCATGATTTGTTCCAACTTCCTAATTATGTTGATTAGAAATCTGTGCATCAGGGAGGGTGTGCGATTTGCCCAAATTCTCCCAACTATTGATGGCAGAGTAGGAACTAAGACTTAGGTGTTCTCTTTCATAGTCCAGGGTTCTTTCTGTTACATCATGTGAGTTCTCCCTGTATTTGTGCTATCATGGGGTGTGTATCTGGGATTAAATCTCAAGTGGGTGTTCACTTCCTGAACAGAATGTAGACTGTGGATAGTCTGAAGCCCTGTGTCTAGCTGTTATTCAGGAAGGCCCTGTAAGCCTTGGGAACCTAGAGATTGACGAGTCCTCAAGAAGCCAAAAAGAGATTAGTGCTATGGGTCTTTTAATTTCTCAAAGAATATTTATGATGTGTCATTAGAGACCTTCAAGCCTCCACAAAACACCGCATTTACAGATGACACCCACTTCAGTGAGAGCCTAAGGGGAGACTCATTAGAAGACAATTAGTTATTCAACTTGTTAAACATTAATTCCTCTCATGTCTCTGGTCTGCCCAGTGCAAGCATAAGAGGGGAAAAAATAACAAACTACAGTTTGAACAAGTTACCCAGTCCTTGCCAGCAGTCTGCTTTTTCTCTACAGGCATACATCTTGCTTTGGTATCTCCTTTGTTACCCTGGGAGTTCATGGAGGAGATGAGTTTCTAAAGAGAGGAGCCAATGTTTCCTCTAATTTTTTTTGAAGTTATGAATGGATTTATTTTTTTATTTTTTATTTTTTTGCATACAAGTAACATGGCTGTCTCACACTCCCACCACAGGGGGCAAAAGCCCGATGTTTTACATGCTAAAGCTTTCAAGGCAGTAGACATTTGGCACATGAAGCTGTGGGTGCCCATTGATATGATGACCATCCTGTGGGAGAAGAGATGATCCTCTCATGAGGATTTAGCAAAGGAAGTATGAGACAGAGAAAGGGAACAGTGAGCACAGATTCTAGATTCCCAGTATCTGGGAATCTTGGGGCAGAATAAAGATAGGAGAGCATGCAGGGAAAAGAGAGAGGCGGAAAGGTAGTAGACCAGAGCTGCTGTGTTCTGGAATGGAAAGCTGGAAGCCATGTCTGGGGATACCAGCGAGCAACAGCACAGCTCCTCTAAAGCATGGTCCCAGGTGGGGTTGACACGAGTCAGGCAAGATGTCAGGGCTTGGGCAACACGTCACAGGTGTGGGGTAAGGCTTCAGAATCAGCAGTTCCCTGTTGTCCACAACTTGCCTAAAGAGAAAGTCAGGGAGGGGTTAGGTAGAGAAAGACCACAGCTTGCAGGCCCTGCGCATGCCCAGACCTGTTCCTGGGTCTAGAGCAGGAAGGTAGTCTGCAGTGTGAAGATGCACTGGTCAGAAATGGCCCACATGCTAGGTGGTAAGGACAATGAAAGCCAGGGATTCCTGTCACCATCTTCCTTGATCATATGAAAGAAGCCAACAGTCTGGGGACAGAAAGATGTGGACACCTAAAGAGGAGCAAAGCCAAGAAATGAAGAAAGGGGGATAGCCCTGGCGATATCAGTAGGAGCCTCTCCCTAAAGTCATAGTGCTCCTAGACGCCCTGGCCTGCTTAAGTGACTTCAGTTGACCTTCTAGCATTTGCAACAGAAAGTGTCCTGAACCAGCTAGCTCTGGTTCGATAAGTGAGGGCTCACCTTAAGTTAAATTTCAAGAACTAATTGCTGCCATTCCCTCGGCACCTCCCACCCATGAGTCCAGGTCATGCTCACACCTCCTCACGGTGGACACCCTTCTTCTCATTTTATAGATGGGAACACCCGGACTCAGAAAAATGGAGTCTCTTGTCCAAGGCCATGAACCTGATCAAGTGGAAATCCTGATTTGACTGACTTTGAAGTTCAGATGTTTTCTTCTCTGCCATGTTGCCCCCAGCTGGTGAGATTTATCCCCAGGTTCTCCCAACCCCCCTTTAAGGGTCTTTTTGTTGTCCTCTGTACCCCTAGGCTTCCTCTCCACTTTCCTGCCCATGGCTCTGCAAGCTCTATTTCTTTCCCTTTCTCTACACCCATTAACATATATGGGTCTCAGAAGAGGCCCCCAGGACCTTGCTCACGGCTGGGGATGGCTAACTATCTGTGGATAGCATACTAATGAGCAAAGACACACATATTATGTATAGAAGCTCAGAAAATGTTCATGATGTAACTCAGTAGGAGTGCATATTTTCTCTTTGCAGACATTTACTTAACCCAAAGGAGCGATGCTGATGCAGGCCACGCTAACAGGGTTTCCAGGGGAGCCCTGTTCCCTTGCCTCTCTCCCTCTCAGCCTCTTCTTAAGTGGCTGTGCTGTGCCCTGCATGCCTGTCTGCCAGCCTGCCAGGTGGGTCTTCCCTGTTAGTGCCAGCCTGCTGCTTTATGCGGCACTGTGTGACTGATTTGATGACCTGTGACCCGACTGTCCATCTGGCCACTCCAGAGTTCGCCCGGCTGTTTATCTTTTTTTGCTGTGACTGAATTTCCACTGCTTCTCTCAGCATCTGACTTGCAAACCACTCTACTCCGTCTGTTAAATGGATGAAAAGAGAGGGTGACCTCCTGCTGCCAGTTCTGCCCTGTGCCCTCCCCGTCTTCAGTCGGAATGCTCCTGTGCCTCCGAGGACTTCTGCTTTCTCCTGAACTTGCTGTTGCCCCCACGGCTGCCACCCCGGCGTGCCACGTGTGCGGTGCTCTGTGAAAGGAGAGACGTTTCATTTTGTACTTGGCAGACGCTGAACTCCACTGGACAGTGAGACCCAGGAAATATGACACCATCTGCTTCCTGCCATGTTCTGGCTCCTGCTCTTGATGTCGGGCATCAGCTGTTACCTGCGTGTGCCGGGCCCTGTCAAGTGAGCCGTTCAGGAAACGCCTCTGCTAACATTTTCCTCAATAGCACAATTCATTCTGGCCAGGCTGCATTTTTTCCTTCTCAACTCACAAAGTAAAAATGCCTTCCTGCTTCCTAATTCTAAGTTTTCTGCAGAAAAAATATATAGACATAAATACATACATACATAATATAAATGTTAGCTTATTCAGCCATCCTTTTCTATATGTGGACTTCTTTCTGCTGTAAAGGTGGCTTTCTTTACTTTCCATCAGTCTCTGCCTGCCTCGAATGGTATCAAGTGCTCTATGTTTTGGTTGTCTCTAGGTTCCATGTGGGAGTGATGTTCTTAACTACTGGTTAAGTGAGGATTAGGTACTCCAACGGGAGGATTAAGCAAACAACAGTGTCACAGAAAATAGGAAGGACCAGTGGGGCCTCCTCCTTGCTGGCAGTGCCTCATCTAGCTGGCAGTGTTCAGGGGCGAAGTAGGGGAGAGGAGAGCTGCAGCCTTCTTGCTATGGCCCCTGCAAATCTCAAATCTCCCTGGACCTCTGACCTGCCACTCTCTAGTTCTGGAAGCTGCCAGGCAGGTGGCATGGACAATGCACTGAAGGTTGAGTCCTTCCCTAACTCAGTGTTGTAATCCCTTTGTGGACAGACAGACAAAGCCTCCAGGGGGGTGTAATAAAAATGAAACAAAACACAAAAACAACCTTGCCGATCTGTTAATGAATTTTCAGATTCAAAGTACACCATCTGGACCAGACACAACAGCTTCTGGAATCTGCGTTGCATCTTTCCTCTTTCTTACGACTTTGACATGGTTTTGGTTAGTTATTCTGTTTAGATGCCTAAAGAGCGATATTAAAATCTGAATCTGAATTGAAACTGTATGCTTTTTTCATTTAAATGTGTTGGCTCTTTGACGAATTATGGCATTGCAAAGTTTTGCTGGTCGGTCCCTGAGAAAATTCCCTTTGATCACCAGATTGTTTCCTAAATTAGTTGAGGCCTTTAAGTCCTAAGTCATAAGGAAGATGAAACAATTTGTCACAGTGTTGGAGCATGACGTTAGAGTAAATGCTATGTTTGAATGGTAAGAGTGGTGTTGATTTTATTGAAAGACTGAGAGAATGCATGGGCTGTTCATGCATGTATGCTCCAGCCCACAACAGCCCGACCATTCCCATGACTTTAATAAGAGCCATGACTAGACTCAGCCAATCCTACATCAGACACAACCCATTGGCCTTTGTCACATGCATGCACACACACACACAGTACATACACACACACGTACACACGTACACACACTATGGTCCACGCCATTGTTGTTGTACCTGTTAGAACCAATGGACAGAGTCACAGTCCTCCCTCTGACCAGATGAGGTCAACCCAGCGGTCCTTCTCACCTACCCTCCTCTACCAAACTAAACTCTCTCCTGTGTGGAGTAGTGAGAACTATATTCTATTCTCTGGGCCTAAAGGTGGCATTAAAAACTAGCTTATGTTTTAGACTCAGTGGGTTGTATGGTTATGCGGGTTGTATCATCACATAAACTATGGTTTGTTCAATTACTAATTTCTGGTGAGCCCATGTTCTCTTAAGACATTCTGGCCCTTTGACATTCATTGGAATAGCTACATGAAAAATGCGGTATTCTTCATTCTTCTCATTCTCCCTCTCAATTGGTGTAGGGCTATGGAGATGACCCAGTCAGCCCTTTAAAGGATCAAGAAGACTGACTGTGTGCTCCGTTAAGTAAATCTTGGCTCAGACTTGGCTCTGGCTGGTGCTCAGTGACCTGAAGCCAAGGCCTTACAGGCTGGACTCTGTGTGGCAGTGGCCTCTTTGTTGGCACTGAATAATAACATCCTTGGGCATCTTAGAGGGTGCCATGTTCTCTTCAAAAAGCCTGCCACACACAGAGAGTAAAGGATTAGAAGTCCTTTAATGGAGATCCATTAAATGTTCCAGTGTTAGTAATAAGTAGCATTTTATGATAGCACCAGCAGGCTAGTCAAGTGAATAATTCTTTTCAAGGTTTGCTGTCTCTCTCCATAGGTGAAGGATTTAGATGGATTTATGACATTGGCTGAAACAAATCAGTGGATGAGTGATTACAGGATTTGAATGTGGTTAAGCCAAGATTAATGCCACTAATTCCTAAGAATGAAGGATATGACTGCTACCCAAGTAAGTGAACTTGCAGTTCAAGATGTGCAGGCTTCTAGCCAGCAGTTCAAATTCTCTGGGCACACATGCATGCACCCACCACCCTAACCCCAACCCAGCATTCCCATGTCGCACTGTGAAGGATGGTAAGCAAACAACAATAATGATAGAGGGCTTGAGACACGGTGAATAAAATACTCAATGTGAGTAAACTGCTGCTTACTAATATTCTCGGGTCACCAGGGTACCATTTAGGCTGAGGCCTTAACGAGGTCATTTACCTTTACCTACACCAGAACCATTACCTTAATTGCTACTCAGCCTTCATGAAAGTGTTTATGGGTAAACAGTTTTCACCAAGGGAGTGATTAACTACCCCCTGGATTACCATAGGATCAAGAATCATAAAAATAGTAGCAATTGTATTCATAATAACCTATGTTGTATAAGTATCTGCTATAAATGTCTTAAATGTTCACCGCCACCACCACCCAGAGCAGCTTTAGGGTGACGCACAGCATAAGAAATAGAGCCCTGGTTATTAAAAAACATGGATGGATAACAGGGCCCTCCTCACTCATCAAGTCTGGAAAGCATAAAAGAGCAAAAGGTCTGCTATATCTTAATCTACGTATTACCTATGTTGTTTCATACTGGCTCTGAGAAACTAGTGGTGGACATGAGAGTTGTTCTCATCTTATAGAGGGAGAAAATACGCTACGTAAATATATTTTACATTCATGCCCAAGGTCAAGGTAGAGCCAGAGTTTTGGAAATAGTGTCACTTCCATCCCCGTTGGCTTGTTCTATGGCTACGTGATATTCAAATAACAAGCTGAAAGCAGATATTTCAATCCATGCCAAAACTAAATTATATAGATTTTTGGGCCATGGAGACCTAGCCGTCTCATTTTGTGGACTGCTTCTTCAGTTCCTAGCCATGTGTCCACCTAATAGTAGATTTGTTGCAGACTGAAAAATACCTAGATTGAATTCTTGGTTGAGTTGGCCTAGAAACGCCTTCTACTTCAGTCCATGGGTGTCCTAAGCTGACATTCTCCATCCATAATCAAGTCCTTCCTGCTTCTGGACTGTTGTGATACGCCTCCTCTTTCTCCTTAGTTGTTTGCATTGCTTACAAAATAAAATTCAATCTGAGAGATTTGCATTTCAGGCAGCAGTAAGCAAGATAATGTAGTTAGAGTATTTCTTGACTTGGGCAATGAAGATATTGTCTTTAAATGAAACAAATAACTATGGATTTCCATACTGACTTGTTAGTTAAATAAGTAAAAATTAAAAATCTAGATACGAACATCTTCAAAGATCTTATAGACTGAGTATGATTCTTTTTCTTGGTCGGTAGAGAACAAGATGATTCTTCTTCCAAAGGAGAGCCTTTGAAATATATGAGAAAAGCACTTACAGATTCTTCAAGTCTTTTCCTCACCAGGGTAATATTTTATGTTTCTTCAGCTGCCACTTATAGGAAATGGTTTTAAATTTCCTTCCATTCAGCTTACTTCTCAGATGAAATCCAGTCGGTTAATGTTTTTTTTGAAGTATAAACAGCACAACACGCAGACACATCATTCCTTGTTCTAGATCCCACACTTCTAGAATTGTCACCTCAAATTGTTAAATTTTTTTTTTTTGCGGCCACATCTTATACGATTGATTCACGTTGAGCTGGCTGTCGACCAAAAAGGCTCCGTCTTTTTAAACATATACGTGATTATTATGAAGCCATCCTTCCTTTACTCTGTATTTATACGGCTAGTCTATTGAGAATAAGTGAAAGACTTCACATTTATCCCTGTTAAAATCCATCTAGATAGTAAGCCCAGCATTCCAGCCTCTCAAAGTCTTTGATGATCCTGACTGAGTATTTCAATCTACTAGCTAGTCCTTTCGGATGAAGATTTGATCTACATACCATTTTTGTACTTGGTAAAAATGTTGCTGTCACAGCCCTGCACTCTAACCGAAAGAGACCTGCCTCAGGCTAGGTTACACGCTGAAAAATCAACACCTACAACACCGAAGCAGTAAGTAATAGGGAGTTGTGGGGCCTGTGGTTAGCCAGAGTGAGTTAAGGTGTTTCAGTTCACATTAAATGAAGAATAGGAATAACAACAACCATGTGTTGACCAATAACACCAAGTGAACCTTGACAAGTAGCGGGGAGAAGCAGCTGCGTTGCCAAGATGTCACACCGTGGTGGTGCTTAACGTGTGTTTAAACTGTCTAAGACTAAGCAGCCCTTGTTGCTTTCCACAAGTCAAGCTGCAACAATGTACAGTCGGTATTTCATCTTAAGATAGTTCTCAACATACAAACTAATCAACATAGGGCACAACAAAACCATTGAATGAATCTCCTCTCACACAATGACACATATCTTTCTCTTGCTCTCGTGCAATTCTGCCCAGCAACAACATAGAGATCGCAAGGAAGAACCCCCTTGAGGCCATAGCCCAAACTCCTTCCCACACTGCTGGTGGGACATGCAGCCCAGAGAAGGCGTGGAGTAATTTGCTTATGCGTCACTGACTAGGTGAATGTCCAGGCACAGGAACAGAGGGGTGATTTCTCAGGAAATCAATAATAACTGACCTATGCTGTTTTTTGTTTTTTTAAAATTTCCCTCATGACACACACGTACATATATGCCTTTTGCAAATATGGAAACACTAAATATTTGCATGAATGAATGAATGAAGGAGGAAAGGGCCAATCCAAAGTAATTTGGGATAAACTCATTACTATTTCCCAGGTAATGAGGACGGCTATCTTTGTCCAGAACAGATGCTATGAGATCATGTCTCTGAGAGATGAACCGAGAATGAATTCACTTAAATTATGGTGCTCACAGAGAGGATTTTAGCTTGAACATTTGTTCATATGATTTATGGCACCCTCCATCCGGTAGAGTCAATGCAAAAAATGAAACTTAATTACAGCATACAGACAGCAGTTTGCTTAAAAGAGAGCTAAAATTTTGTGGGGATATTTTTTTTTACGAGACAGGAAACTTATCCTAAAAGAGAAAGAAAGAAGAAATCTTTATAAAACATTTGCAACTCATCAGAGTGTTAGTCTGACCCTTAGTGTGGGGGAGTACTAGCTTTGACTCCACGTGGCCTCCAAGCAAACTCCCCCACCCCCAAGTCTCTACCCAACTCCTCCCTCCTCCCGTTCTAGCCTCTCCAGAATTCCTTTTTATTTTAGCCTAGCCTTTCCCTTTAGGGAAGAGAGTAGTGTTATTGTCCCTTCTCCTTGGCAACTGAAGTCTGGAATTTTAAATTTATAATCTAAGTACTGTTCCAGTGTTTATATGGCTCAGAGGGCGTTATTATCAAATCCAATTAAAAACATTCCTTCTGCTAATAAAAAAGTCAGCACCTTCCCATTAAACCAGGACCCACCCTTAAGTTAATTAATGGCTGTTAGCACGTTATTTGCTTTTAAGGGTCTCTTGGGTACTGGGCTTCTGAGACACAGCAGAGTTAGTTGGTAGGTCGGTGGCCTTGTTTGATGCACATCCCTGACCCCCAACTTATTCTACATCTGAAGTTGAGTCTCTTAAACTCTTTATGTCTTCAGATCTTCTCCTGAGATCCCATCCAGAGGGGCCTGGTTAATGGTACTTATTTGGCAAGAGTTTTTAAGATCTACAGATGAACCTGACTGATGAATAATACTAATGCTTATGATACTCATCGAATGATAATTGGTCCTCTTTGGATCATTTAGGATTCAAATGCCTCCACCCAGATCATTAAGTGAAAGGCAGCCAGCCTCTGAGGGTTCGAGTTAGCTTTGCGCTTAAATTTGCAAATTGGCACTACTTTCATCAAGAAAGAAAATATAACAATGAAATGATACCACCTAACATTCGGACAGCATTTTGTATTTTCAGCTTGCTTTCAGATAATACATTACGTAACTCACAAGCAAATAGCATTTTATCTTTCTCAGGCATGAGAAGACAGCAGGATTGCTGAATTCTCAAAAACTAATCATGAGCACCTCTGAGACGGACTCTTGGGTCTATTCTCAACAGATTTTGCAGTTAAAAAAGTGATCGATGATTCTATTTCCCCTCCAAGAGTCAAGTGAATTTATCAGCTTCTGATTCCTGCATTCACCTAAAGTAAGTGCTGGTCTGGGCACTCAAGCTCAGATTCGGGGGCGCCCACCCAGTTCATCCCCTTTTCCTTGTTACTCACCTACCACTCCTTTCCCACGGTTGCTGCTGCAGTAGCTTTAATGGTGGGCATCAGCACCGAAGAGCAGCTCTACAAATGAAGGTGTCTTCCGCGTGCAGGGGAAAGAGGAACCTCTATCACTGACGCCTCACCTCCAGACAATTTATCTAACAAACTCCATTTCCTGATGCCACTTGCCGGTATTTATCTTGTGTGTGGGCTCCCATGGAGGATCCTCAGGATTGTTCTGTTATAACCCAGAGTCATATTTTTTCACCTAAATAATGAATAGGCTTCAGATCCCTTTCCCTTTTATTTCCTACTGCCTAGATAAGACGTCCATAATCAGAATGCTTCATTAATATGAAAGTCGTCACCTGCTTTTTGCCTAGAAAGGGGCCATCTTCGTATTTTCTCTTCTTAAAAAAAAGTCTGTTGAATTTGATAGGCATTTCTTGTTTTCCTCCCTCCCTCCCTGCTTCTCCCTTCTTGCTTAGATATAAACCGCCAGCTTTTTCTACTTCAAATTGTCTTTCTTTAGATGTTAAAATATATACTAATAAAATGCTATTCATATAATCGCTTGACAGGTAAACTGTGCTTTGTCTGACAGTGTTTTAGATTAACAGTAACCTAAGTAGCATAGAGGACTCTCCATTAGGTAAATTTCTTTCTTTTTCTTTCTTCTTTTTTTAATCCTCCAATTGCAAACCATTCATTTTTACATCTCCATGTTAAAGATACGACACTAAAAGTGCATTACCTTAATAATCAATAACTCAGTGGGAGGTCCTAATGGGGAGAATTCACTGGAAGCTGCATTCCAGTTGAAGTAGCAAAGGACCTCCATAGGCCTGCGGGCTACAATTAGACAGCCATAAAACTGGGAGGTAAAGGGTGGCAGACAACATTAGCAGTAAAATGCTAGCTTGCAAGTAATAAGTCTCGAATCTTTCATGTCTACTCGAGTGTCACTTATTCTTGAACAAGGAAAATGTTATGTTAAAGAACAAATTTACATTTAGGATCCCTAAAGCTTGAGGACTAGTGAAGGTTAGTGTGGCAATGAGAAAACAAATGAAAACAAATCTGCACACTTCACAATTTTCACTCAGTGTGCCCCTTCCCTCTCCCTTTTTCTTCCATCCACCCGTTTTTCATCCCCCTCCAGGGTTTGAGAAACATCACAGAATTTAAACACAGGAAACCAATATAAAAACCCTCTCATGCAAAGAAACAGTGCGGCTGACTTTACATTGTTTCTATTCATGGCTCGCTAGTTTTACATTTTCTGATCAGTGGCTGCCACTGAGACCAGGAAACCAGTTTCTTCAAGAGCATGGGTGGACTGTCTGAAGGCCTTGCATTATTGATTTTCTGCTTCTAGATGCCAGTTGCTCTGTCAATCATAGGCCAGAAATACAAGATGGCAGTCAATAAGCAAAAGGCCTGAGCTCCCATGAAGGCAACAAAATAATCCAAATCTGACTGAAACAGAAAATGCCAAACTCCTCCAGAGAAAAGACATCAGACAAGCCTTTCTGGAAAGGAAAGGCCTTAGTGCTCCCCAAAAGACACATTATCTTTGTAAGGCAGTATATTCTTGCCAAGTGAGTTTGGAATTTGTTCACAAAATTAATTCATTAATGAAAACACTTATTGAGGTCTGTTAGGCAACATTATAGGCGCTGATGACACAATGAGGAATATTATTCTGCTCCTATTGAATACAAATTTATAAACATGTAGTTGTGAGAAAACGTGCTGAGTACTGTAGTAGAGGTAAGTACAAATGGCTTTGTGAGTACAGAGGAAAGAGATACAACAGCCTGGGTGAGTCCGGGGTGACAAGTGCGTTGTATCTTAAAGAATTCTTAGGAGTTCTACACATTGTAGATGCAAAATAGTCGATAACTATTCTATAGATAAGAGAAATAAGGTGAGTTTTACTTGAGCCAGAGTGAGGATTATAACCCCAGAAGGCCTTAGAAAAAGTTCTGGAGAAGCATGGTTTTCAGTACAGTCTTATATCTTTTTAGAACAAAGAATATACATTAAACACACCCAGGATACATTTTCAAAGTTTCAAAGAGGTATTTTGTTGCAGATTAGCAGGTCAAATGACCTTGATGTCCGGAAAGGGACTAATACCAGCATTACCAATAGGGCATTACCAATAGGGCACCACCCATAGGATGTAGGAGGGGAAGTATGCATTCTTAAGAGAGTGCATTCTTTACTTTAATGGTTAAAGCAGATATACAATGCATGTTTGATAGGCCATAAGTAAGACTTCTTTAGTTCAAGTCAAACCAGTTTTGAACCCAAATAGTTACCCATATACCTCAATATGTGAAAATCTCTTGTCAGCACAAAGGGGGAGTGGAACGCTATAGGCTGAGGACTTAGCATGTGGCGATCACCCTACACGTGCTCACCTTATTCACACAAATTTAATGGACATATAAATTCTTCAAAGAGGCATCTTTAAACTAGAGAAATGAACTGAACACTCTGTTATGTTGGTTTTCAACTGTTTAATGATTTTTTTCCCTCATCCTCTATTAGATGTAATTCCACAGTGTCTAATTCGTGCTCTGTGCCAAGATGCTGCTTAATAAATATTTGTTAATGGATTGATTAGAGAGAGGAAGGCTGAGCATGAACTGAAGGAAGTAGTAAAGTATCTTTAAGGAGTTAGTTAACTGTCTTTAGGACCTCTTAATGTGATCTACAAAATATTAAAATTATTAAATGGTAAAAAAACAACTGAATTCCATAGTGTAGTATTCATTACAAATCCAGTGTTTGGATGATGGGATTTTCTGGTTGATATGATTTTCTGTTTAAAGAAAAGCTATCTTAAATCTTTTTTTTCACAAATCATTTGAAGTTGTATTTGTTCAAGGTACTACCACACCTACTAGATAGGGCACTAAGGGTTTCCATTGTTTCCTGAATAATGTGCCTCCCCTGCCCAGTCTCCTCTCCCACTCCTCTCTCTTACTCGTTGTGCTCCAGCCACAGTAGCTCTTCCAAAAACAGTCAAGTGTCTTCCCACTTTAGGACCTTCTAATATGTTATTCTTTCTTCCTGAAACACGTTTACTCCCTTAGAGGGTATTAGGGGCTGACAACATCCCTGGGAGTGCTGGGGCTCAGTCTCACTGAAAGCAGCCTGTAGTGCTAACCTCTAGGAAGCTGCCACTAACCCTTGCAGATGCCTATAGCACTGAAGCAGATGATCTGCAGGAGCTCAGGCCAAATCTGCTGCAAACCTCCTCTCTGTGGTCTGGCCATGAATATGTGCAACTGCCACTGGAGAATACCTTCTCCTTCCTTCTCCTCCTTCTCTTCTTTTTTCTGTTCATTGTCAGACTCTAAACTGAAACCACCAAGGGAAGAGGATTCTGGGAAATGTCGTTCCTAGTTCTTCTTCTGATCCTCAGTGAGATTGCAATAGAAGAGAGGATTGTTAGGTTGAGTTGACTACAGAGAATCCAGCATCTTGGCCAACTTCTACACATCCTTCATTTTCGCAGACTGTTTCCTGACCCCTAGACAAGATTATGCTCCTCTGTCATAGTATTTTTCTTAATAATGCTTAGCACAATTGTATTGTTATAGTTATATGTTTAATTACGGGTTAAATAATTTTTTTTGGGTGTGAGGAATATTAGCCCTGAGCTAACATCCGTACCCATCTTCGTCCACTTTATATGGGACGCCACCACAGCATGGCTTGACAAGCGGTGCGCAGGTCCACACCCAGGATCCGAACTTTTGAGCCCTGGACCTCAGAAGAGAAGTGCATGAACTTAACCACTATGCCACCAGGCCGGCCCCAAATATTTTTTTTTACTCCACTAGAAGCATTAGTTCTTCGTGTTTACCAAAATATCCTCTCGCCCCCTGGAAACTTTTAGGCTCTCAATAAATATTTACTGAAGGAATGAATGAAGTTCCTGAAATTTTTTTCGATGATCTATGCTCTTGCAGTGCCTGAAAGTCATCCTCTCTGAACGTTGTACAGAGGTGAGGTTTCTATATAGATGTAACAAGTGGAAGCGACTGGGTTAAATCAATGATTGCAGGGTAAACATTGAAATTGTTTTAAAGGTTGACAGTAGGGAGGACAATTTGGCATTCTCTGTAAGAAACTTTTTAAATGTCTACCCTTTGACCTAGAAATGCTAAGGATGTATTCTAATGACATTTTAAGCTGTGAAGGAGATTGATGTATAAGGATTATTCATTGCATTATTCATTGCAACTTCTGGAAAGAGTTGTTTTTACTCTGTGTTTATACTACCACACCTCCTTCTCACTTCTTAAACCACTATTATATGGCTTTAGTCCCCATAAACCCACTGAAAATGTATGTCTGAGACTGGTAATGACCCTCTTCTCATCAATAAACCCAAGAAATATTTGTAGTTTACATCTTACTTGACCTCTCAGAGCACTTGTCCTGTGAGTAGTTTTCCCCTTTTTTAAACATTCTTCCCCTCTGGGTTCCAGTATCTGGCTCTTCTTCTGTCTCTCTGGCCACCCTTCCTCAATCTCTTTTGTGAGCCCTTCTTCCTCTGCTTTGTGGTTCTGCTCTAGGTTCTCATGCTTTTCTGTTCTCTCTGGGTGAATTCATCCTTTCCCATTATTTCAATTGCCCTTCATATTCAGAAAAACTCAAGTCTTTGTCTCCAAACAGAAAGAATCTCAATATATGCAATTGGCTATTGGACATCTCAAGTCAGCGTATTAAACTCAGTTTATCTAAAATGGAACATGCCATCATTCACTGCAAAATTTACACTTCTTCAGCCAAAAGCGTGAATGTGTGAGTGTGTGTGTGTGTGTTATGAAAACACAGATGAAGGATCTTTTTATTTACTCTCAGATAGGCAAGCTAAGCAGCATCAGAGCATAAGCAGTCTATGATTATTCTAATCTAGTTCTATTTTGCTCACAGTTAGTAAATTCATTCCAGATTTTGGCAATAGAATTACTTTTAAGGCCTAATTTAGAGTGTTTTGGGTTTTAGACGCCCTCCCTTTTCCTGAACCTTTTTAGATATTTTAGGTAAGACTAAGAGACATTGGAACCATTTCGAACCAGAATCCATAAATATATTTAATGGTTGCATACTTCCATTATATGGAAATATCAGAGCTTATTTAGCCATTCTCCTGTTGCTCCTTTCTAATAAAAGATAAGTTCAGAAGTGTTCTAGGGAATTGAGGGTCCAGGTTAGTTAGGCTGCAGTCAGCATAGGCTTCACAAGATGCTAATGTTCATGAGTCTGAAAATATTTGGAGTTCAATTTGAAAAAGAAATTCTGAATAGGAGTATATTTACCTGTACTTCTATATTCCTTTAAAAGAGATTTGCTTCCATATTCTGGCAAAATCTGTCAGAAATAAAGTAGAACACCATCTTCTAGAGATTGGGGAATTATTGTGTGCTCTATAAAAGAAGGGCTTCATGTTTTATGTAATTATGGGAGTGTTTTGCTCTGCCTTGGCTGAAGATTAGGGAAGGATGCCTCTGCCTCATTGACCTTTCATAAGTCAAGTCAAATAAGAATACATTTCTGCAAGTGTGAGGAGAGAAGGAAAATGGTAACTTATTTTCCAGAGAAGTATGACTTTAGTTTGGTTCATTTAAATAGAAGTGCAGTTTTAGGATGATTTTTAGTATGCTCTGATAACTGTGCATCCTGTTCCGTGGATTGCCTTCTTGTAGACTGAGAAAACAGCGAATATCTGCATGAAGTTTAAAGTGACACTAAACTCTGACTTGCCCCCACTACCCCTCTTGAACCTCACATTTTCTCTTAGCAACATTTTTCTGGATTGTCATAATGCCTTACTCAATTAGCACATAAATAATAAAAGTTTGTTCTCTCACCCAGGCTGGACATTTGTTATGTGATACATGGAAGTATAAAATGTGGGCCATTCTTCAAAATAATGTTACTGAGAAGTAACATAATGTTACTGAGAAAATAATGTTACTGAGAAGAGGAAATATGTGTATGAAATAAACAGAAAATAACTTAAATAAATTGGAGATCTTGAGCCCAGAGAAGGAAATACTTAAGTGCTGGGGAGATGGGAGGGGTTGGCAGAATAAATATTGTAATGATGGCTACGTGAAAAGAGTGATTCAGCTTACTCTGTTGAACACCAAAGGGTGGAACCGGAAAAGAGGTGGATGTTAGAAAAAGGCGTCATGGAATTCTAAATCATAATTGACCTGAGAGTAGAATGCTCTGTATTGAGAGACAGTGAGTTTCCTGTCGCTAAAGTCATTCAAGGAGATGCTGGATAAACACTGACTGATGCTGTTATGGAAGGGATCTAAGAGCGAGATAGGAAGATGGACAGGAGGACCTTTAAGATCCATTCTGATTCTGAGAGTCTATGTACCATTTTCAAGGCAGAAATGATAAAACTTTCTCACAAAGACAGTATGTAGATAATATGGAACTGGAACATTGTTTTAATAGATTTGGGTGAGGTATTTCTTCTCAAGAAGTAACATGTCATAAATGCGTTAGCATATGCATTTTTGTGGGATAATATCTCCTGCCTTTATCAATTCTCCAAGATCTGTGATCCAAAAGACATTATGACCACAGAAACAGAGGGCCCTGGTTAAGCGACACCTTAGCGGTGAGGTAGCTGTCGCCTGACAGAAAACAAGGTCCAGGACAGTTAAGTATTGCTAGTGGGAAAAGGAACAGAGGGGAAGTTATGAGACTTAGGAGTGTCAGGGGGTGGGGTGGAGTGGTCGAGACCTGGAGGGGGTACGATTTTTTTGCGTTGTCTCAGAACTGAAATCATCTTCCTTCCTCAGAGCAGCTCCCTTCCCATTACCACAAATTATACCACTATAATGTCAGGGTTCTCCAGAGAAACAGAATAAGAAAGATGTATACACACATATACATAAATATATATGTGTATAGATATCCTTAAAATAAATCTCTTTATATATATATTTATTGTAATATGTAATAAATAGAAACTCACTGTCTCTCAACACAGGGCATTCTGCTCTCAGGTCAATTATGATTTAGAATTCCATGATGCCTTTCCCTAATGTCCACATCTTTTCTAGTTCCACGCTCTAGTGTTCAACAGATCAAGTTGAATCACTCTTTTCAAGCAGCCATCTTTACAAAATTTATTCTGCCAACCCTTCCCATCTCCCCAGTGCTTAAGTATTTCCTTCTCCAGGTTTAATGTAGATATTAAGAGATTTATTTTAAGGAATTGGCTCATATGATTTTGGGGGCTGGCAAGTTTAAAATGTGTAGGTCAGGCTGGCAGGCTGGAAACCCGGCAGGAGTTGATGCTGCAGTCTCGAGGCAGAATTCTCCTCAGGGAAACCTCAGTTTTTACTCTTAAGGCCTTCAGCTGATTGAATGAGGCCCACCCACATTATCAAGGA
The DNA here is from genome assembly GCF_057802395.1 of Ceratotherium simum simum. Lineage (NCBI taxonomy): Eukaryota > Metazoa > Chordata > Mammalia > Perissodactyla > Rhinocerotidae > Ceratotherium > Ceratotherium simum. The sequence continues at coordinate 79,831,301 of NC_141901.1, forward strand.
TAGTCTCCTTAACTTAAAGTCAACTGATTGTAAATGTTAAACACATTTACAAAATACTGTCACAGCAACATTGAAATTAGTGTTTGATTAAATAACTAGGTACTGCAGCCCAGCTAAATTGACACATAAAATTTAACCATCACAACCACTATGCTAGTATCTTTCATCCCAGAAAACTTAAAGATATTATTCATTTTTCTAATGGAATTTCATTGTGCTTTTACGCTAGAAAGAAACACAAGGAAAGTCCATTTTAATGGAAGTGGAATGAGGGTGAGTGGAATACCAAGAGAACACCCAAAGCCTCCTTCACAGTTGTGTCTAGGACTGTCTTTGGTTAAGTGGACTTGGCAATTGCTAAACTATTTGTACCACTTTCCAATTAGTAGCAATGAATTTGTTCTTATTCATCCTATTTTGGTTTTTTTGAGATTGATGGCTTAGATTATGCATAAAATTTGAGTTGAGTGATGTAATCCCACTCTAACCCACTAAGCTGTCTAGGAGAATGGCAGATATTAGCAAAACCCATTAATTTTGTGCCTTTAATATATCACATCAATATCACAATAATACTTGCAGCAGTCAGTTTTTGCTGCACATCAAACAATTGCAAAATCACTTATTTTCATTCATGAGTGTCTGCACTTGCCAAAGTTTGGCTGTAAGTCCTGGGTTCACTTCATGTCTGCTCTGTGTTCCCACATATTTCTGCTACTAGTGGACTGAGACATATCTGTCTCATAGTTATAGCAGAAGAGCAAAGGAGGCGAGTGGACACACAGGATGCCTCTGAAAGCCTAGGCTTGGAGCTGACATACTGTCATCTTTACCCACATTTTATTGACAAAAAACGTCTCATCAATGGAGTGGAGACATGTATTCCGCCTCTAGTGGGAAAAACTGCAAAGTTACATGGCAAAGATCATGGATACAGGGAGAGGTGAAAAGTTGGGCCAATAATTTAATCAAATTTGTGATAGTATATTAGCTTTCTGTGGATGCTTTACCAAATTACCACAAACTTGGTGGCTTAAGACAATAGAAATGTATTCTCTCACAGTTCTGGAGGCCAGAAATCTGAAATCAGTATCCCTGGGCTGAAATCAAGATGCTGCAGTGTTGCTCTCTCCCTGGAGGCTCTAGAATAGAATCTGTTCGTTCCTTGCCTCTTCCAGCTTCTGGTGGCTGTTGGCATTCCTTGAGCTGTGGCTGCATCACTCCAGTCTCTGCCTCCATGGTCACATTGCCCTCTCCTCTTCTATCTGTGTCTTCTCCTCCTCTGTCTATGTGAAATTTCCCTTTACCTCTCTCTTTAAGGAAACATGAGATTGTATTTAGGGCACATCTGGATAATCCAAGAGATTCTCCCTATCTCAAGATCCTTAACTTAATCATATCGTTTGCATATGAGGTAACAATCAAGGTTCCAAGGATTAAGGCCTCATGTCTTTGGGGGACATTTTTCAGCCCACCACAGATAGAAATAGCCTTCTTTGAAGGCTTTTCACATATAAGACACTAATCTAAGCCTTTACATATATTAACTCATTTAATTCTCAAAACAGCCCTTGATGTTGTTTCAGTTATTATCCCCACATTTTAGATGAGGAAACAAAGGCAAAGACAAGCTAAACAACAACTTTCCCAAGTAGTAGAGCCAGGATTTGAGCTATTTGTCTGATTCCAGTCTCTTAATCACCACATTCCACTGCTTCTCAACTTTGCTTGTAAATCAAAAGAAACATAGTTGGAAACCCTAGTCTCGAACGCTGGGACCCTTAATGCTGGGCTTTTAATATCACTAGGAAGATTGGCTTCTCATACTGGGAAATATGGGATGGGATTCTGAGAATTTCAGGGAGTGGCAAAAAAAGAATATCTCGGATGCTGTCAGCAATTGTTCCAAAAACTGTTGGACTGGGATCAACGACCGTACTCCTGGGTGACATTCAATGGCCAAGTTCTCAGCAGAGCTTCTCAGTTTGGAACGTTTCTGCTTTATAAGGTTTCTTCTCTTCAAAATTACTAGGAAATTGACTAGGGCTTGATGGAGCTTGTGTTCTTGCTTCCCGCAGAAAGCTGCAGCCAAGAAGTCTTAATCTGCACAATTTAATAGGAAATAAAATCTGAGCGATGACGATGGTTAGGTTATTTTGAACCAGTCATTCGACAGAGTGATGAGTTTCTTTAAACACATGGGTGTTTTTCATGACTTAAACGCTGAGATTTTTAGCTTAGCTTCCAACCTACCTTCCAAAAGGGATACCTTAGCTACATGTATTGTTTTGTTTGCTATTTTAACTTGAATCCTGACAATATGTAATTTATTATATTATGAAAAGCCCGAATATTGCAGGTGCAGGGATGAATCCAACCACATATGGTGTGAGCCAAATGTCTCCAGAGATTTTTCTGCTTTTTTGTTCTGCATCAGGGCTTTCCTCCCTTCACTCTTTAGCCCACGTTTTTTTGAAGGTCATTAATTGGTACATAGTTTAATCATTTATCTCCAATAAGTCAAAAATATCTTTATATAGAGATAAGATATTTATTTCCCAAAGGCTTTGTTGGTTCTTTAGGTGTGCTGAAGATTTTTCTATTATACATTAAAAGCCACTATTATTATTTTCTCTAAGAGTAAATACATTTAGGTCCATGAGCTTTATATGGATTCCAAGCTTTTCAAAACTACATCTTTAAGTCTGTGAAAATGAACAGTGACAACACATTCTTAGGCTTCTGGAAGTTGGGACAAAAATCAGTTTTCAAGATACAGACAGTAAACTCAAAGCAAGACTTTTTCTTTCAATTTTTTACTTTCTATCCCTTTGTAAAGAGCTACCATTGGATTAATCCTAAGGAAAAGAAGGAAGGAAGATCAAGGCTAATAATTAAATTTCTGCCATAGATGGAATTGCCAAAAATTACACATGGTATGTGAATCAAGGAATTACAGAGAGTTTTATATCTCTCTTTTCTCTGAATATTATTGCAGGCACAGAAAAAAAAAACTCTAGAATATTAGGAGATTTAGGATGTATATGTCTGTGGTGGTAGGTAATATTTGGGAGTTTCAGGAGAAGCATGAACCTGCAGGATGCTAATGACACATCAACACTCAGCTTGCTCCCATCTCAGATGTTAGCACTCACTCTCTTTCCCTGGCTTGAAATGATCTTATGTCTGATAGTCACATGACCCTGCCTTTATTTCATGCAGATCTCAGCCCAAATCCTTTCTCTCAGAGTCCTTTCTTGACCACCCTATGAGAGATAGCAACCCCTGCTACTCTATCCTTGTCTCTGTCTACTTTTTCTTCCTGACATTTCACCACCTCGGTTTATATTATATGTTCATTTGTTAATTGTTAGTTTGTTTATTTTCTGTCTTCCCTCACATCTAGAACAGTGCCTGGTGCAGAGCAGGTGCCCAATACATATTTGTTGTTCCTGTTGAACCCCCATCCCACACTTCAGTTATAAACACACACTGTTTATTTGTTTGTTTTTAATTAAAGAGCTTATGCACAGACACTTTGGAATTAAGAAAAATGTATTTGAAATATTTCAAAAAATTTAAAAACAAAGAACCAGGGAGAATAGGATGCGAGAGGCCATTTTATAGATAATGAAACTGAAGCTTAAAGAGGAAAAATGAATTGTTCAAGGTCACATGGCTGTCAAGAATTGTGGACGGTCTGAGGTTTCACACTACTTGCAAGCTAATAAGTTAGCCTTTCGTAGTTAGTTTCATGAATAGTGGTGGAGATACAAAACTCCTGGGTCAGAAACAAAGGACTTTATTCTCATGGCACAGCAAACAGAATGAACATCATATTTGCATCAGTTTGCCTTGTTCCCTCCCCCGAACAAACAGCTTCTTGGGAGTGATGTAGAAGTTGTCAAGTGGTTGCTATAGGTCAATGCAGTGGATTTGTGTCACGGTTGAGGAACACTGAGCTTAAAGATTTGAATCTTTTATAATGAGCAGTAAGCAAACTTGAGCTCCATTCCAGAAAAGTCACTATCTCTACCATTCAATGTTGCATAACATACTTGAAAAGATAAAGATGGGTCATACTGCTGCTCACAAGTCATGAAGAAATGCTACAGATCCATGGAGAATTATCTCCCAAGATTGGGAGATAATTGGGGGCCTGCCTAACTCTTAATTTATTTGTTGATTTATTAAATTACATCAAACCTGTAGGCACTTGGTATGATATCTCGCACACAGTAATTACTCAAAGTTAACTCTTTATTCTCGTTCCCGATATTGCCTTTCATCTTTGTCTTATGTATAAAGTTTCTGCTTTATTTCTGATTATGTATGTCATGGATATTGGGATAGGTTTGACTTGGTGAGGGGATGCACTAGAGAAAAATATCAGCCATAACCTCCTCAACACTGAACTCTGTTCTGAACACATCAACAGAGGAAGCCCATTACAACAAGTCCTTAAATGAATATAGATACATCATGAATATTTCATACCTTGTAAAACATAATTAATACACAGAATCTTAGAGTGAAGACCTTAAAGATCATCTCACTCAACTTGCCCTTCTTCCTCGGCTTTGAAAATTTACTGGTGAAGAAACAAGCTGACAGAGCTGAGTATCATGTCTAAAGTCATATTGAGTTAATAGCAGAGTGGGGAATGTGACAGTCTTGATGTAATAGCATGCCTATAACAATAACTTGAGTCTATCTTCTCATGCTGCTTTTTAAAAGGGCATTCACAGTATGAGTGGGGTGAGTTAACTGCCTCTTTTAGTACTTATCCAGGAGCATGAGGGTCTGCCCAGACCTGAAGGTGATGAACTTGGGACGCATTGCAAGAGAAACCAGTGGCTGCATAAACTAAAGAGTACAGATTAAATGCTGCGGAAGATCTTAACAGCATCAATTAATCAGTGCTTATCCAGTGAGTGGGAGATGGTACATCATAGCAGGTGTAAACTCGAGTTAGACTTGGGTGTGAATTTCTACTTTGTTTAGCTTTTCAAAGTTATTTAACATTGCTTTGCCTCAGATCCTTCATATATAGTCCAAAGATAATAATTATATCTTTCTTACAGAGTTAAAAGATAAAGTAACATACACAGTATTTAGCATAGCCCATATATAACAAGAACTCAATAGTATTAGGATCATTCATACTACTATGTACCCTAGATTTTATAAATCATTTGGGCTGGATACTATCTGTTGGCCCTACCAGATTCTTTCTCCAGCCTTGCCCACCCTTCTCTGTGCACCTGGAGAATGAGCCATATGTGCCACCTCAATGGACAGCCTTGGGTTAAGTCAAGGGGGATCCCTGGCAGGGAATTAGAGAAACGGATGAGAGAACCACTGTGAAGTTCACCAAGTGCCTTAACTTCTGTCGGGCTGCCATCTCCACACTGCCCTTTATATTTCAGCATTCTGGCAACTGCCCTCACCTCCTTGGCCATCACCCACTAATACTAGCCATGGGGTTCTGCATTGTCTCTTGTGGTCTCCTAATACCTTGCTCCCACTTTTAAAAAGGGTCCCTTTGTTCAACTCTTCTCAAATTATCCTATTTTAAATGTGCTCTGCAATTCTTGCTGATTCATCATTTTCCCATTTTATCTTTACAACAACTCCTTGAGTTAAGTATTATTTCCATTTAACATATGAAGCTACTGAGGTTTAGGGAAGTTAAACTAATTTCCCAAAGTCAATTGCCTAGTAAATGATAACGTCAAGACCAGAATCTAGTTTTTCTGGCTCCAAGTCCATGGTCATTCTAATATGCTGTGTTTTTGTGCTTCTACTGCATTTGCTAGATCACTGTTCTCAAGGGCAGAACCATGGTTTATTAATCTTAGCATCTAGCCTCATTTCATTCCAAGTGCATGGCATATATTCAATACATGTTTTTAAAATTTCTATCAAATATAATTTCAATTTGAAAGTTATTTTTAAGGAGGCATATACCACTTAATCAATATTACATTTCACATCACATAATTTGAACATATTGTTTTATTATATGATAATAACCTTACTATTCATTGACTGCCAAAAAATAGCACACAGCTGATGAGAGAACGCTGTTGGTGGGTGGTAGGGGAAAGAGGAGGATGACTTCATGAGTAAGCCTGGGGAGTTGTTCTGGTTGAATTCTTTCTTGTTTTTCCGGCCCTCTCTCTGAAATGTAAAGAGCTCTGGGACTCTGGCTGCAGATGAAAGAGCTAGATTTTTGTTTTGAGAGAAGCTGAGGGAGGTGGGTGTGTTTTGCTGTGTTTTGAATTTAGTTCTTTTCCTGCATTGTAGAATCTGATTTCCTACAGAAAAGTTTAGCATCTGTTTTGTGATTTGATGAATAGATTTGAGCTGTTAATTTAATTGCTTCCTAGTAAGACACTAATGACCTTTTTTGTTCCACTAAATACTAGTGTGTTTAGTCATAAATTAACCATACCTAAGCACTTTGAGCTACAATACTTACAATTCATATCTCTCAGATTCTTGTTGTAGCATCTACTAGAGTCAGTGTTACACATGTCCTGTGGATTTGGCTTCCAAAATTCTGTAGTAGGTGGGAAGGCCATAAACTTTCTCATAACAGCAAATTCAGAGAAAAAGCTCACTGCAATATGAGCACAGAAAGGAGAAGAAAAGAGAAAACTACCCCAACACATTTCTAAGTCGTAGAAATCCCATTTGATGTTTTCAGCCTAAGAGCTGGAGGCCTGGAGTTTGGATATTTTCAGTCCCAATTACCTGAGAATTACTTCTTCTCTGGGTGGCCACAGCATGCGAGAGGGGTGGGGGAGTTAAGCTAAAAGTCTGGACTCACATATTTGTCTATTGATCACCAGGTTTCAAATGTTCCTTCAGGAGTGAGGACATCTTTATATATTTCATGGGAATAAATATTAATTCACCATTTCTCCAGCCCTTCTGGTGTGGCCACTGAGTGTTGATTTGATTGCTAATTGAAATTAGGGCATTGTGGCTCCCACTGGATTTTAATCGGCTTCCTCTTGGAATACTGCCAAGTAAGATCTTTTCCTGAAGGGCTCCAACTACACAGGGAGGCCACGGAAGGTCCCCGTCTGCCTTCGGCAACTGGAGGAATGCAATTGCTTGGGACGTCTATATCATCAGGAGATTTATTCCCTGCCTTCTTTGAAATAGCACTTTCTCACAAACTAGGAATTCTCCCAAAGCTCCAAGACAAATATTTTTGGAAACCTAATGATATTTGATTTTCTCAAAACTAAGACAGAGATAAGGTGCATGTTCAGGAAGGAAAATGGCAGGAATCTCATTCTCCACTCCCAACTCAGGCACATTATTTTCCAAACTGCCTATAAACCAAGCAGTTGAAAGAAATGCAGAGTGAACTGAAGCTCCAGTGAAAGGGCTGTACCGCTCCTTCATCTCCAGGACCCAGGGAGGGTCTCTGAGTGGAACATGGACCTTCTCAAATGGACTTGATTTCATGCCAAGGCTGGTATGAGCAGCCAAAAGCAAGAGTTCTTTAAAATTGAAGATTTGTATGGTGATGGTAAAGAGAACGAAGGAGTAAGTGGAGTAAGTGTGTAATGGGTAAGCCAAATCTTGATAGCTTTTTTTTCCCTTACTCACCCCTACCTCCAAACTAAAAACTTTTTATTCAGCATTTCAATTACCATATTATAATTTAGGTGAAGTGATACCTTATCATTAAGATTAAATTTGAATCCTTTTAAAGGAAGTCTGAAAGATTGACGTTGTGAAACCTCAGGCTCTCTATCTTCTTAGCCATTAGAAAACAATATACAATCACATTTTTAAAAGTGATTTAAATTTTTTATTTTTCTGGAAAGATGTGTTTCTAAGCTTAGAATCTGCTCATAGCTCTTCATGTTAAGCACAGCCATGCAGTTCATGTTAAGGATGGATTTTAATGTCTCTCAAGATGAAACTCGATGTTGAACATGCAAATCACCAGCATCAAACCCATCAGCAAATACCGTTGGCTTAACTTGCAGAATAAATCCAGAATTACACCAGTTCTCACCACTCCACTGCTACCATTCTGGTCTGAGCCACCATAACCTCTCACAATCACTTCCTACCTGGTCTCCCTGATTTCAACTCTGATCCCCTTCAGTCTCTTCTCAACCCAGATTTGTCTTATCAAAATGTAAGGTTGTTCGTTTGCTCAAAACCTTCCAAAGTCTTCCTATATCACTCAGAGTAAAAGCCAAAGTCTCATGATAGCTTGTGAGGTCCTACATGATCCGCTTCCTACCCCGTTCTCTCTCCTTCATCTCCTACGAGTTTCTTTCCAGCTACTCTGGCCTCTGGTATTCATCGAACATATTAGGAAAGTCTTAGCCTTAGTTATTTTCTCTGTCAGAAACATTCTTCCTTTGCAAGGCTCTCTCTCTCACCTCTTTCTGTTTTTTACTCAAATATCACTCTCTTAATGAAGCCTTCTTTACGACTCTATTTAAATTGTAATCCTTCCCATAACTGCCTCTATCTCCTTTGCCTGAAAAATTTTTCATAAGATTGCCACTTACCATATTATTATTTGTTCACAGGCTTCTTTTGTTTATTGTCTGCCTCTCCCCGTGAGAAGATAAGCTCTACGAAGGTGTGCCTGGAACATTGTGGGGCTCATACTTAGGCATTAGAAAGTATTTTTGAATAAGTGAATAAGACACTATATTCTTATTCTTTGGAACCCTGTTAAAGACTCTGACTCCGATCCCACTTCTGATCACCAACTAATGATTCTGCACCCAATTCAGATGTGGGGCATTTTCCACACCAACAAGCAACTATCTGACATCAGGTGGGTCTCCTACAATTCAACTCAATTCTGACACTGTCTACCCAGAGATTAGCATCAGATTCCACAGGTTAAGGGCTCAGTCCCAAAAGACTGCCTTCCCTTCAGATGCCAGTTGCAAACTCAGGTTATCACCTGTGCTTCTGACCTACTGGTTCCAATGACCCTTTCCTTGGGTTTGATTAATTTTCTAGAGTAACACACATAAACTCAGAGAAACATTTTACTTACTGGATTACTGGTTTATTATAAAAGGATATAACTCAGGAACAACCAGATGGAAGAGATGCATAGAGCAAGGTATGGGGAAAGGGCACAGAGCTTCCAGGCCTTCTTTGGGCTCACTCTTTTCCCTGAATCACATGTTTACCAACTGGAAGCTCTCCGAACACCCTCCTTTTGGGTTTTTATGGAGGCTACATTACATAGGCATGATTGGTTAAATCATTGGCCATTGGTAATTGATTCAACCTCAAGCTCCTCTTCCCTCCCCAGAGGTCAAGAAGTGGGACTGAGAGTTCCAACTCTCTAATCATATGGTTAGTTCTCCTGGCAAACAGCCCCCCTCCTTAGGTGTTTTCCAAAAGTCACCTCTTAACATAACAAAAAACACCTTTTCACTCTCATCACTTGGGAAATTCCAAGAGTTTTAGGAGCTCTGTGATAGAAGGGGGACAAAGATCAAACATGTATTTCTTATTATAGTCACAATATCACACCTGTGAAGTGTTCCCCTGGTCTAGTCTAAAGAGGGGTACAAAAGTGCAGAGTACATTGGATATGTAATAATAGCACAAAAGAGCAATTCTCCAATAACAATTACCCACCTACCCAACACATGCTAAGATCAAACAGTGACAAGGTTTCTAACGTTACTACTTTTTCCTGAATGTAACTGGATTCTTGATTTCTTGTTCTCATCTCAGTGCCTATCTCAGCAAACTGTGACATCTCAAGACAAACCACAAATTCAACTCCAGATGCTTTAAAGAATAATCTAGACATTTTACTGAAGATTTCTTAGAAACACTGAAGAATGCTACATTTCACATTAAAAAAAACTTCCTAAAAATTACGGCTTAAATATCTTCTTTCTCCATGATTCCATTCTAGAGCTTTCCACATACTCACTTGTCTCTCTCTCTTCTTCTGTGGTTCCAAGCAACTCCCTAAGACAATTCAGAACCCTGACTAGTACCTAGAATCTAATCCACTGGGCCCAGATTCTGTAATATTATGTCATCGTTCTACAATAATTTGTTTATTCAGATATATACATGATAGTCCCCTGATTAAAACTTGTAATTATCTTTCTATTGCCCACAGTATATAGTACAAACTTCTTAAAATGATCTTGATACCACTAAACTTGCCAAACTTATCTTTAGCTGGAGTCCTCACAATCTAAACTCCAGTCATTCTGAATTACATTCAGTTCTGCAAATATGGCAGCCCGTTTCCTATCTCTGAGTCTTTGTGCAGGTGGCTCCTTCTCTCTATAATACCTCATTTCTCATCCTTCTGATGGACTCAACTAGAAAATCACCTCACCTGTGAATTTTTTGTCCTGTTTCTCTCAGGTAGAATTGGCCAGATTGACCTTCAAATACTCGAATACTCAAAGCCTTCTCTTCTTCAAATACTCAAAGCCTACTCCTGCCTTGCAGCATTTGCACTCGCTATTCCTTCTGCCTGGAATACACTTTGCTCAGTTAGCCACATGGCTTACTCCCATATTTTCTTCAGATCTCTGCTAAATATCATTGTACCAGTGAATCATTCCCCAATGATTCTGTAAAAAAGAGTTAAGCCTACCCCGATCCTCACTCTGGCACTACCCATTCTCCTACCGTGCTTTATTTTTTTCTCCAAAACCACTCATCTCCAAATGATATATATGTACTTGTTTATTTGTTTATTCTCTCTCTCCCTCCACTAGACTGTAAGCTCTATAAGGGAAGATTTTTAGAATATTTTCTTCACTATTATTGTTCTCCCATAATCCAGTATGATGCTTGGCATGTATTAGATACTCAATAGATATTTGTTGAATTAATTGATGAATAAATGTTTAGCTATTTCTCTTTCTATTCAGTCTACAACTCTATTAAGGAAGTTACTAGGTGCATTTTATTTACAGTTGTAGTAAATAATGTTTGTTTAATGAGTGAATGGATGGATTAATAAATGTATTATATAATTAGCACAGACTTTGTCACATTGTATACATTCATATGTCTATATGGGGAAAGACTCTTCTGAGCAGAAGGAACAGCAAATGCAAAGACCAAAGGTATATTTACAGTTGACATATTCTAGAAATAGCATAGTCAAGGTGGATGGAATGGAGAGAATTAAGAGGAGAATAGTAGGAACTGAGCTCTAATTGGTGTATATCACTTAGAACCTTACGGGTTATTTTAAAGACTTTGACTTTTTTAGAAATAGGAAGACAGGAGGATTTAGAGCACAGGAGTGACATGATCTGGCTTACATTTTAACAAAACCATTCTATCTGCTATATTAATCAAAGATTACCAGACACAAAAGAAACAGGAAAATATGACTTTTAATGAGGAGAAAATTCATTCAATCAAAACTCACCCCAAACTGACACAGGTGTTAGAATTGCAGACAAGGACATGAAAATAGCTATTATAACTGCATTCTGTATGTTCAAAAGTTAAATAGAAACATGGAAGATATGAGATAGACCTAATTCTAATGTCTAGAGAAAAAACTACGTCTGATCTCGAGATGAAAAATATGTTGTAGGATATTAACAGCAGACTATACCAATTTTTTCAACCTTTCTTATTAACATCACTAAGGAGCCTTTTTGGATACTTTTTCCTAATCATTTCCATCTCCTATGAAGTTTATAACCACACATATACTGTATAAGATGTTTTGCTTCTCAAAAACCAATTTTTGCCTTCTTGGAGTGAGATTTCCTCCATTGAAAAGGCACGGATTAGATATTGCAGTTGGAAAGATGGATGAAATTAAGGATATAGCAACAGAAACTATCCAAAATGAAACACATAGAAAGAAATAATAATTTTTTAAAAATGAAGAACATCAGTGAGCTATAGGACATTTACAAGGGACATAATGTACACGTAATTGGAGTCCTTGAAGGACATGGAGGAAAAGGGGAGAAAGAAAAAAAATGTTTGACAAAATAATGGCTGAATTTTTTTCATATTTAATGAAAACTGTAAACCCAAAGATCAAAGAAGCTTATTGTATCCCAAGTAAAAGAAACATGAAGAAAACTACACAAAGGGATATCATAATCATATTGCTCAAAATAAAAGATAAAAAAAGGTCTTTATAGCAGCCAGGAAAAAAGACACATTAAGAACAGAGGAACAAAGATAAAGATGACAACAGATTTCTTATTGAAACAATGCAGTAAGAAGGCAGTGGAGCAACATTTTAAAAATAGTGAAAGAAAAAAAAATCTATGAATTTAAGTTAAAATATCTGTTGAAAATACATTTTTTAAAAAGAGAGTAAAATAAGGATTTTTTCTCAGATGTACAAAAACTGAAAGGTCTTTTCAACAAATGGTATTGAGAAAACTGGATATCCAAATACAAAAGAATGAAGTTCAACCCTACTGTGTTAGTTTTGCTAGGGCTGTCATAACAAAATATCACAAACTGGCTGGCTTAAACAATAGAAATGTATTTTCTGGGCCGGCCCCGTGGCTTGGTGGTTGAGTGAGTGCGCTCCGCTGCTGGCGACCCGGGTTCGGATCCCGGGCTCCCACCGACGCGCTGCTTCTCCGGCCATGCTGAGGCCGCGTCCCACATACAGCAACTAGAAGGATGTGCAGCTATGACACACAACTATCTACTGGGCTTTGGGGGGAAAAAATAAATAAATAAAATCTTTAAAAAAAAAAAAAAAAAGAAATGTATTTTCTCACAGTTCTGGGCTAGAAGTCCAAGATCAAGGTGTCAGCAGCTTTGGTTTCTCCCGAGGCCTCTCTTATTGGCTTCCGGGTGGGCACCTTCTCACCGTGTCCTCACGTGGCCTTTTCTCTGTGTGTGCACACCCCTGGGGTCTCTTCCTCTTTTTTATAAGTACACTAGCCCAGTTGGATTAGAGTTCCACACTTATGACCTCATTTAACCTTAGTCACCTCCCTAAAGGCCCTATCTCCAAATACAGTCACATTGGGGGTTAGAGCTTCAATACATAAATTTTGAGGGGACAAAATTCAGTTCATAACACTTATCTTTAACAATATACAAAAATTAACTCAAAATGGATTAAAGACCTAAATGTAAAGTGTAAAACTATAAACCTCCTAGAAGAAAACATAGAGGAAAATCTTCGTAAGATTGGATTTGGCAATGATTTCTTGGATATGACACCAAAAGTACAGACACCAAAGGCAAAAATAGATGAATGGGACTACATCAAACTTAAAAACTTTTGTGCATCAAAGGAAAAAATCAATAGAGTAAAATGCCAACCTATGAAATGGGAGAAAATATTTGCAAATCATATAACTGATAAGGGGTTAATATCTAGACTATATAAAGAACTCCTACAACTCAACAACAAAAATCAAATAACTTGATTAAAAAATGGGCAAAGGACTTGAATAGACATTTCTCTAAAGAGGATATACAAATGGCTAACAAGTATATGAAAAGACGCTTAACATCACTAATCATCAGGGAAGTGCAAATCAAAACCACAATGAGCTATAACTTCACACCTGTTAGGATGGTCACTATCATAAAAACAGAAGATAAACAGAAAATGTTGGTGAGGATGTAGAGAAATTGGAACCTTGTACACTGTTGGTGGGAACATAAAATTGTGCAGCCTCCATGGAAAATAGAATAGAGGTTCCTCAAAAAATTAAAAATAGAACTACCATAGGATCCAACAATCCTGTTTTTAGGTATATATCCGAAAGAATTGAAATCAGGATCTCAAAGAGATATTAGATACCCATGTTCGTTGCAGCATTGTTCACAATAACCAAGAGGTAGAAACAATCAAATGTCCATTGATGGATAAATGGATAAAGAAAATGTGGTATATTCATACAATGAAATATTATTCAGCCTTAAAAGAGAAGGAAATACTGTAATATTGTTGTTACATACATGGATGAAGCTTGAGGACATTATGCTAAGTGAAATAAGCCAGTCACAAAAAAAGACAAATACTGTACGGTTTCATTTATACGACGTATTTAGAGTAGTCAAACTCACGGAAACAGATAGCAGAATGATGGTTGCTAGGGCCTGGAGGGAGGAGAAATTGGGGAACTGTTGTTCGATGGGTTTAGAGTTTCAATTTTGTAAGATGAAAAAGTTCTGGAGATCTGTTGTACAATAATGTGAATATACTTAACACTACTGAACTATACACTTAAGATGGTAAAAAATAAACAAACAAACAAAGACCTAGGGGAATTTTTTTTCCAGAAGACACACACTATAGGAAATGTTAAGGAACTCCTTCAAGCAGAAGGAAAATGACACCAGATGGAAATATGGATGGACACAAAGGAATAAAGAGCACCAGCATCGGTGACTACATGGGTGAATATATGACATTTTTCATTATTTAGATTTCTTTAAAAGATAATTGTTTTTTTCCTGAAGAAAATCAATATTTTAGTTAAAAACAAGAGCTAAATTATAATTATTTTCAAACAAATAATATGTTATGCCTTATGATTTTCATTTTATAAACAGTTCATAAATTTCAAAGAGAATTTAAAAAATACAAAAAGCAGAAGGAATGTCACGCATTATTTCATCACTGATCTAATAAGAATATTGTCAACATGTTAACACTAACATAAGAATGTTACGACTTTTTCCTTTCAGTTGTTTTTCTACGCATAGTTTTTTGCATTGTAATTGTAATTCTTATGTTTAATTTTTAATTTTTTTTATTTTTAGGGCTTATGCATATATTTCTTCTTAATGAATGAATGAATGAATTATATTTTGTTAAGAACACTAAATGAGATCTATCCTTTTAACAAATTTTTAAATGCATGATACAGTATTGTTAACCATAGGCACAATGCTGTACAGCAGATCTCTAGAACTTACTCATCTTGTATAACTGAAACTTTACACCTGTTGAACAACAACTCTTCTTGGTCGAAAAGGGAAGAAATCAAAAGAGAAATTAAAAATTATTTGAACTAAATGAAAATGAAAGCACAACACATCAGTATCTGTGGAATGCCACTAAAGGTATACTTGGAGAGAGAAGCCGATAGGACTAAATACATGCATTTGAAAATAAGAATGGTCTCAAATCAATGATCTCAGCTCCCACCTTAAGAACTAAAAAAGGAAAACAAAAACAAAAAATTAAACCTGAAGAATGCAGAAGAAAGAAAATAATTATCAGAGCAGAAACCAAAAAAATAGAAAAAAAAAATTTACTGGAATCAAAGGTGATTCTCAGGTGATTCTTAGAGAAAATCAATAAAATTGATAAACCTTTTCCCAAGTTAATCAGAAAAAAAGAGAAGTCTCAAATTACAATATCACAAATGAGACAGGTGACATCACTACAGATTCTATAGCTATTAAAAGTATAATAAAGAAATACAATAACCAATTTTATGACAATAAACACCACAATAGAGAGGAAAGTGACAAAATTCGTTTTTTTTTTTTTTCGTGAGGAAGATTAGCCTTGAGCTAACATCGTTGCCAATCCTCCTCTTTTTTGCTGAGGAAAATTGGCCCTGGGCTAACATCCATGCTCATCTTCCTCCACTTTATATGGGATGCCACCACAGCGTGGCTTGACAAGCAGTGCGTCGATCCGTGCTCGGGATATAAACCTGTGAAGCCAGGGCCGTGGAAGCGGAACGTGCTCACTTAATCACTGCGCCACCAGGCCAGCCCCGACAAAATTCTTGGAAGACACTATCAAACCTCCCTCAGGTAGAAAGAGATGATCCAAATATCCCTATATCAATTTAGAAATTGGATTTATAGTTAAGAACCTTTGCACAAAGAAAAGTTCAAAGAGGTATGGCCTTAGTAGTGAATTCTATAAGTCATTTAAGGAATAAATTACACCAATTCTACCCAAATTCTTTCAGAATATTGAAGAGGAGAGGTTACTTCTCAATTCATTCTATGAGGCCAGCATTATCCTGATACCAAAACAGACAAAGACATTACAAAAAGGAAACTACAGACCAATATCCCTCATGAACATAGACGCTAAAATTCTGAAAAAGATTTTAGCAAATTGAGTCCAACAATATATAAATAGCACACCACAACTAAGTGTGATGTATCTGAGGCACGCAACATCAATTTAACAATAGAAAATCAATCCATGCAATTCACCATATTAACAAACTAAAAAAGAAAAACTATATAATCACCTAAATAGATGCAGAAAAGCATTTGACAAAAATCCAACACCAATTCCTGATAAAAACTCTCAATAAACTAGGAATAGAAGGGAACTTCCATAACTCTGTCAAAGAGCATTTTCCAAAAACCTATAGGTTACGTTATACTAAATGATGAAAGATTGCATTTTTCCCCATAAGATCAGGAACAAGACAAGGATGGCTGCAATCACCACTTCCATTTAGTATTTGTGCTAGAGGTTCTAGCCAGTGATTTAAAGTAAGGAGGAGAGATAAAAGGCAGCCATATGGAGAGAGAAGAAGCAAAACTGACTTACTTCAAAGACATCATAATCATCTATGTAGAAAATCAAATGAAATCTCCAAAAACCTACTTGAACTGAAAACCAAGTTTAGAAAGGTTGCAAGATATGAGATCGATAAACAAAATTAATTTTGCTTCTATACAATAGTAACAAACAAATAGAAATTAAAATTTAAAAAAGTACCATTTATAATAGCATCAAAAGTATGAAACCTTTAGGGGTAAATCTGACAAAAATACCTAAAACCTGTATACTGAAAACTGCAAACCATTGCTAAGAAAAATTTTAAAAGACTTAAATAAATAGAGATATATGCCTTGTTCATGCGTTGAAAGACTCAATATTGTTAAGATATTAGTTGTCCAAAATTTGGTCTACAAATTCAATGCAATTCAAATAAAAATCCCAGCAGGCTGTTCTGTAGAAATTGACAAGCTGAATTTAACATTCACATGGAAATGTCAAACTGTGGCATTTTTGTTGTTGTTGTTACATAAACTATTCTAATAAAATAAAAGCAAGGGCAGACCCTTTCCCCCCCACACACCAGCATATGCACACATGCACGTCCACGTTCTCCCTCCCTTTTGCCCTCCACCCATGGCCACCTCAAACTCAGTGGTTCTCATTGTGACCATCCTGCCTTGACCCTAGGACAGGGTGACAGCCCCACGTGAAGGCCGACTCCTCTGCAAGTCCATGGCAGCAGCACACAGGCCTAGGCATGAGGTCTCCTTCCCAGAGTCCAGCTCTGCACCCTCCTGGGGTGGGACAGGAAGGACTGATTCTCCCAAAGCATCAGGTCTGGTGGTTGCTTTTTCAGTTTTAGTCTATCTTTAATCTCATCCACCGGCTCCCCTCATCTTGGAATAATGCCCTCAACACACACCTGTGTCCTCACAGGTCTTCCAGAAAGTGTTAGTGTTTCAGGGCAGAACACAAGCCAAGGTGAAAGATGGCTCAACCCAAACTCACATTCTCAACTTCATTCACCATCCTGGTGAAGGCTCTTCTGTACACTGGAGAAGAAAGGGGGACCCCCACCAGGGGTGTGGAGAGGCAGTGTGGCTGGTTTACTGTCAGCGAAGGTTATGTGAATGACCAGAGACTGGCAACCACAAAACAAGGAACCCAGAAGTGGCCCCTTCCAAGTCTCATCAAGGACTCAGAGCAGGTTCCAGAGCCCCAAGGGCCTAACAGTACAATCCCCAGAGGCCAAGTTCTGTGAGCCATCAAGGAGCTCCCTAAACAAGAACAAAGTTGGAAACAAGAATAAAGTTGGAAGATTAACACTACCTGATTTCAAGAATTATTATAAAGCTACAGTAATCAAGACAGTGTGGTATTAGCATAAACACAAAGAAACAGATTGGAATAGAGAGTCCAGAAAGAGACTTGCTTATCTATGGACAACTGATTTTTGACAAAGGTACAAGATCAATTCAGTGGAGAAGTCTTTACAACAAAGCTGTGGGAACAATTGGATAGCCACATACCACACATGCACACACAAAAGAACTTTGATCCATACCTTGCATACCTTGTACTATATACAGATATTAACTCAAAATGTGTCACAGACCTAAATCTAAAACTTAGGAGAAAATCTCTGTGACCCTAGGTTAGACAAAGAATTCTTAGATACAACACCAATGGCATGATTCCTAAAAGTACAAATTGATAAATTGGACTTCATCAATATTAAAAACTTCTTTTCTTTAAAACACATTATTACGAAATGAAAGGGCAAGCCACATACTGGAAGAAAACATATGACTCTAAGTCATATATCTGATGAAAGACTTATATTCAGAATATATAAATAAATCTCAAAACTCGATAAGAAAAAATTAAAAAATCAAATTAGAAATGGGCAAAAAGATTTGAATAGACACTGCACCAAAAAAAAGATATATGAATGGCAAATAAGCATATGAAAAGATGCTCAATATCATTATTCATTAGAGAAATACAAATTAAATCTACAATAAGATACAACTACACACTTATTAGAATAACCAAAATTAAAAAGAATGATTATACCAAGTGTTGTCGAGAATGTGGAGCAGCTGGAACTCTCACACATTTCCCATGGGACTGTAAAAAAGCACAACTACTGTGGAAAACAGTTTGGTAGCGTCCTAGAAATTTAAACACACACTTACCTGTTAGAAATTTACAGCAGCTTTACTTGTTATAGCTAAAAATAGGAAACAACTCAAATGTCCATTAATAGCGAAGGGACAGACAAATTTGTATATGTCCATACAATGGAATAATTATAAAAAAAATGAAGTATTGATAAATGCAAGGATATAGATGAATCTCAAATTAATCATGCTGATTGAAAGAAACCAGAGAATAAAGAGTACGTACTGTGTGATTGTATTTATATGAAACAAGAAAATGCAATCTTCAACGACAGTAAACACTATAGTGACAGAAAGCAGATCAGTGGTCACCTGGCAAGGGTGTTACTGCACAAAGGGCACCATCTGCTCTCTGCGAGACAAAGGCCAATCGTTAAGAGGCAAGATGGTGGAAAAGAAAGGGCAGTTTATTACAGCTTGCTAGTAAGGGGGAAGATGGCCGACTAATGTCTCAAAGAACCATCTTAAGGGGGCACAAAATCTTACAGCAGTTATAGGCTGGTGGGTTATAGGGGAGGGGGTTAGGAATGTTGACCCTCGGGTGTTACAGACTGGGAGTCGCCACACCAGATCTTTCAGTTTTCATTGATGATGGCTATCAGCATAGACTCTCTGTTTGGGGGTCATCACGTTCCTAAGGAACTCAAAAGAACAAAGTCATTACCTTATCGCAGCTGAGAGGTACATACACAAGCAGGGGTCATAAAATCTACAGAGCAGTGAGATCTCCTGGAGGGTGCAGATCCAGCTGGGTTAGTTTGTCAGAGGTCATTCAAAGTTATAATAGAGTTTCTTTTCTACAGTGGCTTCCCTCATGTCAACCTTGTCTTGAGCCGGTATCAAGGGGGGTGGGAGAAAGTGGTGAGGGCGAGGAAGGAGAGATTATAAAAGGACCAAGGGAAATGTTTGTAGATGATGGATGTGTTCGCTATCTTGATTGTGATAATAGTATCACATGTGTATACATATGGCAAAACATCAAATCTTACACTTTACATTTGTGCAGTTTATCATTTGTCACTTACACCTCAGAAAAAGAAAAATGGAAAAAAAAAAAAAAAACCCAAAGCTTTGGCTTAAGCTCTTAGAGGAATGGAGTTGGCATTAACTGGGATGGAGATGCGTGTGGGAAGAATGGTTCTGGAGGAAGATCAAGAGTTCAGCTTTGGATATGTTATATTCGAGAAGTTTATTAGACATCCGAATGAGATACTAAATGGGCAGTAGAAAATACAAGTCTGAAGTTCAAGGGAGAGGTCAGGGCTGGAGATAAATGTGGGAGTCATTGACATACAAATAGTATTTAAAGCCTTGGTAGGCACGCAAAGGATATTTGTCTTGGGAACCACATTCCTGAACCATCCAACATTGACTGACCATCTATTACAATTTGCTAGATATAACTGAGGAGACAATGATACACAGGGCTGTATTATGTAAGAAATACTGTTATATAAGTGATTTGTGCACGATAACTTCCTTTCTTTTCATTGAGTACAATTTTTTTTTTAATGGGGCTTTGTCTGTTTTGAATGTCTACTAAAGCCCCCTAGGACCGTGCTTATTAAGGGAGCAGAAGTTCTATCAAAGAGCTTTCTTTAGTAAGTGGAGTTCGAAAGCTAGTGTTTATAAGTCCGTGCTAATGACCTGGTAATTGTTTTAATGGATTTTCAATGAAGTGTGAAGTTCTCTGCTGACTTCTCAACAAAGTGTAAAGTATGGTAAAGTATGTGAGCGAGTTATTCTCACTCCTGTAAATTTGTCTTTATCTGTTTACAGAATCAAGAATCATTGCCAAGCACAGCTTTGGTTCCTTTATCAATACAAATCCGCTTTGGGTGCAGGAGCATTGGAACAGCCTTTGTCGGTTTTGTTTAGCAGGTGGGATGGGGGAAGCAGGCTGCCTTCACAAGTGCTTTCAGGCCTTTTGAGCAAAGGAAAGCCTTCAGCACCTGATAGATTTGAGAACAAGGGCTCTGGAGAAGCCAGCCCAGATTCCTGGGAGCTGACTTGCTCAAGACTTTTTCTTGCTTTCACCTGGAAGGGAATAGATGCTTCTCTAGGCTTTCTCACTCCTCATTTCTAATACATTTTGTCTAGAGGACAAAAGTTCCAAATGTGGCCTCCCAATCCCTGAGAAAGAACACTTCCATGTAATTGACACTAGTGCTTTCATTTAGGTTTACTGCTGTGTTAAGCTATTTTGGGTGTGCATTTATGCTACCTCAGAGATGATTCAGGAAGAGAAGCCTTTCCTCACCATGCTGAAGTGCTAGAGAACGCACAGTTTTGTGTGTTATGAAATGTATTTTCTTCTGCCTTTGTTTGGTGGCATCTAATAGATTTGGAGGGCATGGAATGGTCAAACGTTGTTTCTTGTTTGAGTCTCTAAGTCTTGGAGTCTATGCCCTCTATGTCGGCTCTTTAGTAGAAATATTAGCAAGAGTACACGGAGGCCACTGACAACTCTACTCAAGGGTGGACTTCAGCCCAGCGAAAGGCGTTGTGCCTTAGGTCCTAGTCAATAAGTTTTAAGGTGATATTATGAATGACTCAGCCTCATAGATCTGAACTCCACTGAGGTTCCTAGTGTTGCAGTGAATTAACAGAACGTGACTGCCTTAGCACGGGTTCCTTGGAAACAGAGCCTGAGATGGAGATTTGTATATGAGAGGTTTATTGGGGACCACTCTCAGGAACAGCACCAATTAGAAAGTGAGGGGAGTAGGAATGGGTGGAGGGAGAAGTTGAGCTGAGGTACAGTTGCAACAGAGGCCTTAGCCCATCCTGTGGGGAGCCCCGGATCTGGAGTGGTCCTGCAGAGTTGTTCCAAATTGAGGCAAGATGGCTGGTACTTTGTACCTTCCCACCAACCAGTCACTGGATGCAGGCTGCTCTTGGCGATATATAACCTTGGACAAGGGGGCTCTCTTTGGCAGAGGGCAATTCTTGGATTAGGATGCAGAAGCTAGCCGTCAATAGCCAATGCACCTAGCAGCCTAGGAACGAGTGCCTCAGTCCTGAGGGGGAGATCTGGGTCAGGCACCACAGTATCCTTTACATGATCAATAATGTAGGACAAAATTAGACTGTAGCTATATTACTGACAACAGTAAAATTTCATTTTGCTTTGAAATTATGTCAGCTATTTGTACTAATAATAACAAAAATAGCTTATTGAGAGCTTATTCTGCACTGTCTACTTCCATATACTGTAGTTTTTTTTCTTTTCTTTTCTTTTTTTAAATACTCACAGCAACCCTGTAAAGTAGATATCATATTACCATTTTTCTTGAAACTATTTTTCAGGGAGATGAATTGCTCAATGTCACACAGTTAGTATCTGATTCACATAACATGTTCTTTTCTTCAAGTTACACTGTTGTCTGTCCAGCCAGACCGAGACGACGGTGCATTGAACTTTTTGTGTTTCTCAAATTTATCTTGCTTTTCCTTGCTTCCTTGCATTTGTATGATGTTGATTACTTTACCTGGAATGTCTTGCCTTGCTTGTCTGCCTATTAAACATTAATTCATCCTTCAAGTCTCATTCTAAAGATCATTTCTCCCATGAAGCTTTCCTGGACTCCCTCACAAATAGTTATTTTCTGTGTCTATGATCTCAGAACACTGCACATGGCACCCGATAGGTGACTGATACGTGTTCATAAAATGAAGGCATGGGTTCATATTTTCAGCTACGTTGCTTTGCTTTGGGGCTTGCCTGATGCATTTCTTCCAAGACGCTGCTCAGTCCCGGAATCTCTGTTTTCCTGTGGTTTCCAGTAAAGCATGGCTTGTGTACCCAAAGCATTTCTCTCGGCTGACCAAGTTGAGCATCATCACAGCAAATATGGGAAACTGCTACCAGGTTTTCCACTTCAGCATGCTTTTGTTGTTGAATTTGTCTGAAACTCATATGGTGACAGCCAAATTTTATTCACTGATAATAATTTGATACAACACTGATGGTATGTTCAGTCTGTTAGTATCTGGAAAGCATAAAGAATATCTTGATTCATTTTTCTACTTTTCACTTTCCTTTCTGGTGAGCTTCTTGCACACTGACCGGATTTCAGCATGGGGAGAAACAACGTAATAGCAATTCTCAGCACTGCTTTTGCTGATGAAGAATCTGAGGTTGTAAGTGATGATGTGCACTGTTAAATGACGTTAGTGGTCTACACACTTGCTCTAAGTTCTAGAGCTCTGCTGGTGGGCCCCATGCCACAGGGTGTCTTCTATGTCTTCTTTTGTGTTCACTCTTAGATGGAACTAACCTGGATGCCAAAACTCCATGACTGCAGGATGTTTAATCCTGTTCCCAAGTTATTAAGTTAGAAAAGGGATCTTCTGAATTCAAAGCAGGAATAAATACAAGCTTATAAGTTTTTTGTAGCAACTTCAAACAAGAGTAAAACTAATGGACTTTTTTTGTGTGTAGGTGCTGAGGATGATTCACCCTGAGCTAACATCCATTGCCTATCTTCCTCTTTATTTTTATTTGCTTGAGGAAGATTCGCCCTGAGCTAACATCTGTGCCAATATTCCTCTATTTTGTATGTGGGTCATCACCACAGCATGGCTGAGGTGTGGTGTAGGTCCACGCCTGGATCTGAACCTGCGAACCTGGACCGCCAAAGCGGAGCTCACCAAACTTAAACACTATGCCATAGGGATGGCCCCAAGGGACTCTTTTTAAATAGGACTACTTGCATTACTTACTTCTTTTCGTTGGCAATTTTACCGTGGACCAAAGCTGGCCCTGTCATCATGGAGCAACCTTTGACCTTTCATGAATGCTTCTGCACTGATGAACTGGTCAGCATCTGGAAGATTTCTTCCATTAGACCAAGTATGGATTAGAAGTAAAAATGTATACTGGGGTGTGACTTTTTCTCCAAGTGGCCTACACTTTTGCCTGTGCTTTGCTGGGACTCTCAGGAGTGGTGCAGTGTAGACATAGTCACAGAGTGAGTGCCACCTGCTTGGGTCCTTTCATTTTCAACCTAACACAAGTGTCTTATGTCTGCCTTATCTATCTCTTTCATTAAACTGGCTTCTTCTGATGACAAAGCTCCTTCTAAACTATAAATTACATATCTATTCATGCCCCTTTCAACGCATTGTGGTACGATTCACTCTAGTGAAAAGGTGATTCTACGTAAGTGGGTCTATTGGAATAATTAGCGCAGATCTCATAAGTGACAATTTTCAGTTCAAGAGTGGCTTAGGTATGTATGGGAAGGGAGAGGCTGCTCTCGAATGCCTTATTTCACATTTCTTACCACTGACCCTACAGAGCAAACAGAACTAAATCATTGTCAATGTTGAACCCTTTAATTTTTCTTCTAGTCATTTCTCTCCCTTTAACGTGCCCACACTCATAAATACACTGTCTCTTAAATATTAATCCAGATTTTTTATTTAATCAAAAAGCTTCTCTGTTCTCTTCTTACTTACATTAGCCTTTTGTGAGGCACAATATCAAAAGCACCAAAAGACTACATAATTTATATTACAGCTTCTTTTTTCTCTTTCAAACCCCATTTTCATGGATGAATAATACTTTTATGACTCCTTGGAGACTCTCTATCATTAAATCATTTCCCTAGATCAGTCTTCCCTTTACCAGTCAATAATACAATAAATCAATATTCTGAAGTTTGTAGAAGACGTTGAAGATCTCTCTCAGAAACCCAAGATTATGCTTTTTTTCCAAAAGTTTTAAATTATAGTTCTTTAATACTTAAACCATCAAATCTTCACTTTCTAAGTATTGTCACAGTTTTTCTCTTGGTTTATTTTATTTTAGAATCCAAGTTGTTCTTCTTTTCTTGTTTGTATTAGCCATTAACCCTGCCTTACCTGACCCCCCAACATTTGTTTATGCTTGTATCTTTTCATTGCCTGCAAATGCTTCATAAATTCACATTCAATTCTTCGAGAAATGTTTATTTAGGGACCACGATCATACCGAATACTTTGGAAATGCTGTGACTTTTAGAGGATCTTATTCAGAGCAGCCTACACTCACGAGGATTTGCTCTGCCTTAAGTGTTCTGCCCTGGGTTGGGGTTTAAAGCAGAGTGTGGCATAGAAGTTACTTGTGCACTGATGAAAACAAGCATGGAAACAGGGGAGCACTCAGATAATGGGGATACAGGGTGGTCAAGAGGCACAGAACGACGGGGTCTAACAAAACCTACTGGGCATCAGTGGGCTTTTCCTGGAGGATCTGATATCTGAGCTAAATCCTGAAGGGAAAAATCGAGTTATTCAAGTGAAGAAGGCAAAGAAGGCATGGAAAAGTACAGCAGGCAGAGAAAACAAGAAAAGCACAGGTTTGGCGGTTCCAAATATCACGGCGCAGTTGGAATTACAATAATCCAATATCGATAGAGTGAAAAGGAGAAGGCAGAAATTGGGGTAGGATGTGAGGGGAGACACGGCTCTGGAGGTGGGCAGAAGCCAGCTCACAGCAAACTTCCTATGCCGTTGTAGGGAGTTTGGTTTTTATTCTACCAGAAGCAGAGAACAGTTGAAAGTTTTTTGCAAAAGAGGAAATAGACTTGAGTTTCAGGTCACTTTCTAGGGTATGAGGAGAACACGTTTGGGGGCAATGCGTTCCAGGGCAGGGAAGTCACTTTGGAAGCGGCTGCAGCTGTCCAAACGAGGCGTGAGGATGGCTGAGACTCCAGCAGAGGTAGTAGAGTTGGAAAAAAAAGGGACCGGTCTGAATAATCTTGAGGAAATACGCTCGTGTGTGAAAGGGGAGTGGATTGGCCATCCTGTCATCCATCCAGGAGCGGGTGTTGGTGCACCCTGTGTGGTGGTCCTTGGAGCGAGAAAGGCATCATCCTTTCCTGAAATGATGCCCAATACCTCTGTGCATTGTCAATGCATTAGGCGTCTGATTCCACAGGGGTAATGCTCATGAGGCACCATATTTCCTGCCGTGGGTCCAGTGCATTACACAGAAGTTTTCTTTTTTTCCTCTTGAATATCTGAAGCTTAATCCCAGTGAGGAGAGCTGTCATTTTCTTCCCAGACAGGAAGCCGAACTGTCTTCTCGAATACCCCGGGGCTTTCTGAACTCACAAACCTTTCATTATAAGTACTTGTCTAACTTACAGGGAAGTTACACAGAGTTCTTACCACGCACTGTGCTTAAGATGCAGTTCACGCGTCTATACTTCTGCCCTTCGTGCATGGGCCCCTCAAAGTAAGCTGCCTCCGCAGAGGTCAAAGGAATCGTTCTTTGAGTTTGGGAGGTGGGTCTCAGTAAAGGGGGGGTGTGTTGTCTATGCCCAAGACTGCTGGAAGACGTGCATTATATTGCCAATCTATAGAAACTTACATAGCTGCCAGAAGAAAAAGAAACTGCCAAACATTTAAAAAATTTATTTATTTATTATTTAAAATATTTATTAAGAATCTCCTGTATGGCCTGGTGCTATATTAGGTACAGGTTGATTTACTCTTCCTCTGGGATTGGATAGTTGGCAGGGCTTAGGACACGGGTCACGTGAGGCTGGTGGGTGGGAGTGGATAACTACCCAGGACAGCCATAAGCAGGGGTAGCAGGTGGGGGGGCTCTAAACCAGGGTCCTGTGGCGGAACCCAAAGGTCAGGAGCTAGCAGAACCACATGTGAACTCCAAGGGGGAAGAAAAAAGATGGAGAGGCGAGACGGAGCTAAGAGATGAACCAGACAGGGGTGGCTCCAAGTGGCTGCAGATTGAGAATGAGAGCAAAGGGTCCAGAGACACTGCTGCAAACACAGATGGGAGTGAGAGGCTCACTGTAGGGGATGCTAGGGAGTTATGTGTGGGTGCTTCCTGCTAACTTAAAAAGCACATGTTTGTGGCAGACGTAACGTTAGAGATTCAAGGGAAGGGCTGTTAAAAAATTACTGTCTGCTTGAGGCAGAGAAGACTAAAACAAATGGAAACAAGCAGTAAATGAGGGCAGGCAGCATCCAACTGAGAGTAGTGCTGTGTGATGTAGGAGCCCAGAGCAAGAGTTCTACGTGGACCAAATTTGTAGGAATTTGATGAATGAAGAAGCTGAGTTGGGCAGTTGTCCTGCTCAAAAACTTTATTTATTTTTAAAGCCAAACTCACCACATTATCCACACTCCCCGTGTCAACACCTGCCTGTGACATCATGCTTCAAACTCCTGCTCAGGAGCCAGCTCCTTCGTGAAAGCCTACCTGGAGTCACTAAGTCAATGTGGGTTGCCCCGTTTAGAGATTTTTCCACCTCCTCCTGGCTGGTAAGTCACTTGAACAATTGCTTCTGCTACATCTTGAGGTCCATGAAATATTTATTATTCACTGTTGATCTCTTTGCACATCCAGTCCAACGAACGATGGAGAACACTTCACTCCTGCATTTATAGATTTTTATCAACTATCCCCACTCTATCCTTCCCCATCCCATGATTTTGAAAACTTCATCTTTCATTACATCTTTCATTACTCTGCCCCCTTGCTCCAGGTAAGCCTGTCTATCTCCCATCTCCAGCACACATTTTATTACTTCCAAGCTCTCTTGGCTCCATTTTCCCATCAGCACTTCCCTTTCTACCTTCCTCCTTCGTCCTCTGCCACCACCTTCTTCTTTTCCACTTCTCATTCTTTTTTCTTTCCCTTTAGGAACCATCTTCAAGATCTTGCTTTCATGACTCTTGACAGATATTCACCATTTATACTTTTAGTCTTTACTTGTCAATACATTTACTTTTTAACCATTCTCATACGATTCATTCATCAAATCATTCATTCATCCAATTTTCTCATCAAAGAGTTATAAGTGCCTACTATGTGCCAGAAAGTGTTATACACTGAAGACACAGCAGGGAATGAGACTCATCCCTGCCCTCCGAACGTTCACAGTCTGGTGCATTTGGGTTGTCTCCCTACTCGGGTTTAAAAAATATTAAACATGGACTTTCATGTTTACTTCACAATTTGTAATGCACTTTCAAACTTTATTTCTTGTGTAACTTGATCTTTGTCACAAATATTAAATGTAATTTAAGTTGAGCAAGAATTAATTTCATACAAAATATATTAATTTAAAATGATCTGACAATCCAGATGTTCTAACTCCAAGTCCAGAGCTCCATCTGCCCTGTGATACTGCAGGGCAGAGAATTTCTTCTCTGGCTCTTTTGTAGCTTTTCCATAGTGTGAAAAATGGCACTCCCACACAGTAATCACTCAGTACATCTTGTGTCATCTTCCTGAGGAATTTGCCATTGCCTAATGTTCTGACCAACAAAAATAGAGGAGATAAAAAGCGGTTGTTCTGTCTGATTTTATTTTCCCAAGTGCATTTGACCCATAGAAAAGTTGTGCCTGGGAAATGTCATGCAGTCAAACTGGCACATCATAAAACTTGGACCCTGCAAGCAAACACAATTTAATTTTGCCTCTTCTATCTTTGCATGGTGTGGTGGTAGTGGTGGTGGTGGTGGTGGTGTGTGTGTGTGTTTGTGTTTAAGTATTGCTGTCTATCTCTCTGATTTTTTCAAGGGCTTGAAGCATTTAAAAAATATTTGTTTGAAGGTATCACAAAGGCTAATGGGAGGTGAAGTGTCATGGTGCAGGCAGCAGAAGTATCAGGTATATTACGGCGATGGTTCTCCTAGTCGTTCTCTTTTCTTGGACCTGGTGGTTTCTGGTTGCTCTGGGTGGGATCTGTGGTGCTCAAGATCCACCATCTCATGGAGTCAGCATAGGTGGAGTTAAACACTGGAGTTCAACTTCGACCAGATGTGTACGATTATCCTCAAACAAGTTATATCACAACAATGCCATTGGCACGTGAAGCTGCCTCTTGCTCCACCTCTATAATTCAATATTATTTAATTCAATCCTTTTAAACTAACATTTACTGATCACTGGCAACATTCTAGGCACTCAGAGTTCCAGGAAGAATAATGCTCTGACCCTGACTGCCAGCACACTCAAGTAGCCTTTTTCTTTTCTCCTACTATGACACTTTTTGGCCTATTTATCCATGGTCCCTAAGGGCTGTGGCGAAGACATCAATTATCTCTTCTTTTTATAAAGAAAAATTGGTTGACGTGTTTTTCTCTTTTGTCAACAAAATTCTTTCAGTCTTAAGCATGTCCTTTCTCTGGCACCCGGTACATTTGATCACGTTGTAGCTGTCCCAGCTCCCCACAGAGAACCAGGAGAGCACCACAAAAGCCATTTTATTTGTTTCAACTCAGCTGAGTTCTTATGGTTCACATTCTAGTTGGACAAACATTATAACAAACCAAAAAGCAAAAAAAGTAAACCTTTGAACAGCCTTCTCAGAAGAGCAACACACTCTTGAAAGCTTGCTGATTTGCTCTGCCTCTTGATTCTCTGCCTGATGGAAACAAGTGCCTAATTGATGTAGCATTGACATTATTTCTCTCAGAATGTACCGAATGGCACCTTCCATGGCCCTGTCATTCTTCTGAACACTGGCTCCACCTCAGGGGGGAATTCACACTGAGACGTTTGCTCCACAGCAAAAATTCTACTCAGATATCAAAGCAGCAGCAGCAGGTGCGGGGGTGTGCCCAGGTTTATGAAAATGGATTTGTGGACACCGCAATGAGGGGAATGTAGATTCAGTAGCACTCTTAGCTTACAATAGAAGTAAGGAAACTTCATGTTCTGTGCTAGAAATGAGAGCAAGGGAAAAAAACAGCTTAAGGAAATAAAAAAGTGAGGAGACAAGCTGTTTCCATCTAATGTCTCCGAAAACTCACATATTTTATATATGTTCTGGCAACAATACAGATATGCAAAAGTGTTTTTTTTTAACCCCCTAGATATTTCAACTATAATGATCTGTTTCAAGATCTTTCCCAGCCATAAAATGATGAACTGGGGGAGGGAGGGGCCCCAAGCAAGGTGCAGGACTATTGAGAGTTTAGGGAGTTTTTATTAAATGACTCAAATATCAGGGAGAAAATTATAGTAGCTACTATAAGCTCATTTTAATTAAAGTGAAACTTGTGTTTTTTCCTGATGTGGGACTGTATTCTGAATCCATCACCACAGGGTCTGGACAAATTCAAACACTTCAGAACTAAGCCTTGTTAGGAGCAAATGTGCTTTGGGGATGTTACAATTGGGGCCACTGATGGGCTGGATTAACTTCCCTACTTCCCCATCGAAGTGCTGTGACCTGGAGTGAGCACTTTAAGCTCTCTCAGCATTACTTTTTCCACCTGCAAAATGGAAAGTGATTTTGCAAGTGTCTTGTGGGAAATGCCTAAACAGCAAAAGTCTTAGGGGAGGGCCTTTAGGAGTAATGATGTGAGTTTACATCCTCCTCCACCCTTTCTTTCCCACCCTGGCCAGTCCTCTGTCTTCATAAACTCTCTTGAGCTGACTCTGGGGCTCCTGCTCCCCTTTGCACAAGCCTTAAACACAGTGGGGCCCGCTTGGGTGGAATTGGCTTGTGACAAATATGGATATCAAAGGCACTTGAAAGAACACACCGAAAACGTGTATCTACCATTCATGTCTCCTGGTAGGCAGAATAATGCCCACCCCCCAACATCCCTCCCAAGATGTCCACAGCTTAATTCCCAGAACTTGTGAGTATTGTTACCATACATGGCAAAAGGGACTTTGCAGATGTCATTAAATTAAGGATCATGAGACAATATATTATCCTGGGTTCTCCAGGTGGGCCCAATATAACCACAAGGATCCTTATAAGTGACAGAGGGAAGTAGGAGAATGGGTGTCAGACTCAGAGAGAGATTTGAAGATGCTACGCTGCTGGCTTTGAACATGGAAGAAGGAGCTACAAGCCAAGGAATGCAAGTGGCCTATAGAAACTGGAAAGCCAAGGAATGGATTTTCCGCTAGAGCCTCCAGAAGGAATCAGCCCTGACAACACCTTGATTTTAGTCCAGTGAAACCCATTTCAGACTTCTGACCTCCCAAACTACAAATTTGTGTGATTTTAAGCCACTAACATGGTGACAATTTGTTACAGCACAAACAGGAAACCAAGCCCTCCCAAGACCATCATTTCATCATTTGATAATAGACGTCAGGGAGAAAAAGAACCCCATCAGCAATCTCCTTCAGAGGTAGTCTACTGACTGTGGGAGGAACAGAGCTGGTGAGAATGGACTGAACTTTACAGCCTTACTCAAATGCCTAGTGTGTGAATATACTTTGGCTTTCTTTTATTAATCATAATATATTTCACCCCCTTCTAATCATCACCTCACAACTTCCAGAATGATCTGAAACCAGAAATCTGATCACATTACTTTCCTGCTTAAAAGTTTCAATATTTTTGCATTGTCTTCAAGAGAAGGGGTGAATTCCTTAGCATAGTCTACAAGACCCTCCATGATCTGTTCCTGATTGAGTCCCTGGCGACATTGCCAACCACACCTCCCCCTGCTCCCCCACTTAGACCCTAAGCTCTATCCATAGCAACTTACTTACAGGTTTGTGCAGTTCTTTGCTTTCACTTGAATGCCCTTTTATTTTAACTAAGATTTGTTGAGCACTTATTATTGTATTTGGCACTTGTAAATGCTTTATAGATATTAACTCATTAAATTCTATGTAGTGGGTACTAGTATTATCCCCATTTTACAGATGAGGAAACTGAGGTACAGAGAAGTTAAGCAACTTGACCAAGGCCACATACTGAATAAGTGGTAGAACAAGGATCCTGACCTGGGAGCAGGAGCGAGGCATGGGGGAGAATGAAGCAGGGAAGGAGGAAAGCCAATATAAGGGTACATTATCAGCGGGTCACATCTGTGGGCACCTGGAGTTTGATCCTGCTAGATCCTTCTGAGTGACAGATAGAATATCTCTTGGCAATGTCCACTTGAGGACGGATAGGGAAAGCATTTTTCCACTGGTTTTCATTCCCCATTGATTGACGCTTACCTGATGGGGATGACAAGTGCCGTATACTGTCTGGCGGCACAAGGGTGCATGACAAGGAGACATCTGTGCTACACCAGTGTTCTGTACAGTGACTCTTGAAAAATCCTTAGAATTAGAGAATCCCAGGGCACAAAGCTAACGGCACCCAGCATGCACTTGAGGTGACATGTTGCCACAGAAGTCTTCTCAAAACCCTACCAGAGCTACAGTGGGATTTGGAGACAAGACCGAGAGACTTGAAGTACAAAATTATAAGCTTCTGATACTGTGCAACAGGATTCCTGAAGAGGTTATTATTCCAGGGGCTCGGGGTATGTGGAATGAAGCTCCTTCTGTAAATGTGCATAGACCCCAAAAGCTAAACTAGGCCCTTGCTATTCCTGTCAACAAAAGTCATGTATTACGTGGATCTCCAACCCTATATGCCTTCCAACACTCAGTCTTATGAAATATTGTATAAAAATGGTCACATTATATAACATTGTTTGTACTTTAATAAGTGTTATTTTAGTGTTATTATTACAGTTTGTGTTATTATCCATTTATTCCATTCACTCAGTCAAATATTCAACAACTATATGTTAATTACAATTCTTTAACACACATTTTCTTGAGAAAAATAAATAACAAACTAAGCAAGGGCAAATCTACACAGGTACCCCCTAGAAAGAATCCTCAAATTCTGAGATGGGTAGCAAACACACTAGAAGTTTTTCTTAATGCCGTCCATAAGACCTCATCTTATTAAGAGGACCCACCGAAGGAAGGGGTGGAGCAGGGGGAAGGCAGACCCTAAAGGAATTTTTAGATTTGGTGGATTTGATAGAATCCTGTGGGTTCACCCTTCATTCTCTCTCTGAATGTCGAGAGAGACGCATTCAGATTAGGTAAAGGGAAACATCTTCTCACAACGCCTAACTACGTGCCAAGTTAGAGTCAGAGGCAGCGAATTTGAGCAGAATTCTCACAGGCCTGGAAACTACTGTGACTGTTGATGACAACTGCAGGTAACAGAGAAGGGCGCCGTGGTGAGAGGATCTCTGGAGACGAGGTGCTCACTCTGCTGCCGAGTCTGGCATGGCTGGCTGAGCAAATCGTGTTTGAGGCTGTGGGAATGAGGTGTGTATGGACCACAGGGCACTGATGTCCTCATGAAGAAAAACAAAATGAAGAATTATCCAGAGGTCTGACTTTACAGGAATTCTACGGTTCCCCAACCTCTTAAAAAAAAGATTATTTTCAGAGTCTATTTGTTTCACTGCTGGAGATCAGGGGAGCAAGATGTAAGGGCTGTTTGTCAACTCTCAGGCAGAGAAATCACTAATTCATTTCTTTCTGGGGTCAGAGAACCTGATCTCCTTTTATCAAAAGAAAATTACTTCACAGGGAAAGCGCTGTCATTATAAGGAGGAAAGAAATTAAACAGCACTGAATTTGCAAGCTGCTCCTTTGGTTGTGTTCTTTAATTGATTTTTGAGCTGGAGGTTACTTGCTAGCTTTCTGCCTAGAAGTTTAGAAATACCTTCCTGTATGATCGTTTTGTTGTTAGTGCAGTGTAGTCAATTCCGACTCCTCGTCTGTCCTGTGTACAGCAGAGTGGAACCCTGCCCGGTCTTTTTGCCCCATCCCCTCACCTTCTGGCGCTGTATCAGACAATGTTCCCCTGCTATTTGTAGGGTTTTTACAGACAATTTTTTTGGAAGTGGGTGGCCAGGTCCTTCTTCCTAGTCTATCTAGTCTGGAAGCTCTGCTGAAACCTGCCCACCATGAGTGACCCTGCTGGTATTTGAAATACTGGTGACATAGCTCTCAGCATCACAGCAACACATAGCCACCACAGTATGACAACTGACAGATGAGTGATGTGGTTCCCTGACCAGGAAACAAACCTGGGCTGCAGCGGTGAGAGCACTGAATCTTAACCACTAGACCACCAGTGTATGATCCTCAGAAATCATTGCTATATTTTGTTTGTAATGAAAACACACACATGCAAACATGCACATACTCACACACACCTGTATTCTCACAGGCCACCTTTGCC
This sequence comes from Ceratotherium simum simum, assembly GCF_057802395.1. Classification (NCBI taxonomy): domain Eukaryota; kingdom Metazoa; phylum Chordata; class Mammalia; order Perissodactyla; family Rhinocerotidae; genus Ceratotherium; species Ceratotherium simum. The sequence continues at coordinate 79,864,957 of NC_141901.1, forward strand.
TTGAAGGTTAAACCCAAACTCAATCCTGCAAATATATATCGACTATATGCTATGTGCCAGATACCACAATGGGTTTTGGGGGAAAAGAAAGACATGGTTCATGCTTTCATGAGCCAACCATCTCTTCTGTAAGAAGAGAACTCAGAATAAGAAACCATTCATTCATTTAACCATTCACTCAACAAATACATGTTGAGGACCTGTTATGGACTGAATTGTGTTCCCCCGAAATCCATATGTTGAAGCTCTTACCCTCAATGTGACTGTAGGTGGAGAGAGAGCCTTTAGGGAGGTACTTAAGATTAAACGAGGCCATAGGCCTGGGACCCTAATCCCACAGGAAATATGTCTGTATAGGAAGAAGAAGAGACACGAGAGCTCTCTTTCTCTATCTTTCTGAGCATGTGCAGAGAAAAGGTCATGTGAGGACAGCAAGAAGGTGGCCGTCCACAAGCCAGGAGGAGAGGACTCTCCAGAAACTAACTCTGACAGCACCTTGATTTTGGACTTCTAACTTCCAGAACTGTGAGAAAACAAATTTCTGTCGTTTAAGCCACTCAGCCTATGGTATTTTGTTACAACAGCCTGAGCAGACTAATACAAGACTTGTTACATGCCAGGCACTGGGTTAGTGCTAAGGGTGCAGCACTGAACACAATATGCACAGTTCCTGTCCTCAAGGGATTTCTTTCTAGTAGAAGGTTAAATGTAATGAATGTTATGAGAGCAGAAATAGAGTTACTTGTGGAGAATTCAGGGAAGAAATCTGACTTATTTCAGGAGTTAAGAAAAGTCTGCAAGAAGTGATTTTCTTGATCTCAAGTGTAAGATCAAAGATGGTGGAGGTTGGGATTAGGGAAGGTCAGTCTAGGCAGTGACAACAGTCTGTGTGAGGGCCTGATGGCAGGAGAGGCCATGGCTAGCTTGAGATCCTGGAATGAGGCCAGCCTGGCAGATCTTAACTGAAAATGGAGAGAGAGAAGCAGAGGTCAGATCGCTCAGATTCCTGAAGCCACATTCAGAAATGTGTGCTTGATTCTAAGAGCTCAGAAAGGATTCTAAATAAAAGAAAGTATTAAGGGGGCGCTCTAAGGGTGGGTAAACAAGTCAGGAAGAATAGGGCCCTCATACCCTAATGATTAGGACAGACTGAAGCATTGTTTTCCAAGGCTGAATGGAGTATGTGGAAAAGGTGATTTTGTGGAGTCGTTTTTATGCCTAGTCATTTTTATATGCCTAGAAGGATCTACCCCTTAGGCATGCTTCATAATTGTGCTTTCTATAGCCTGCTAGGAACAAAGTGCCTCAATTATTTCAAAGAAAGGTACTTCAGGTGTTTGTGCTTTTAAGGCTATCAAATGCCACATCAACCCTCCCAAAGCAGCCTATTCAAAATATAATGTGTCGAAAGACATGTATAACTGAATTATTCACTTAGAAATGTCTTTCTTTACTTGTCAGCTGCGGAAATGGTTGGAACTGATAAATGGTCTGCTAGAGAATTTGGTTTGTTGGGGGCACATCCATCCAGTAGGTGTTAGCAGTCACACTCCTCTGATAGGGCTCAGGCCCACACCTCAAAATGAGCTTCGCCGATGGCTGAGAGTGTTGATGGGAAGACGATCAATTATGGTGAAGCCTGAATGTTACTGCCCAGTGGTCACACACTCAGCACCAATGTCATTCTCCACTCCAGAGGGAGATTAGAAAGGCTCGGGTTTGGAATTGTGGCTATAGGAAGGGGTGAGTGTGGGAAAAACAAGGGGAAAAAAAAAACACTTATCAGGCTGCCAGACACTTGGTAGAGTTTATGCAATTAGTTCCTCATTCCCTCCATGTAGCTAAGCCAACCCAAGCTAAGCACACAAAATATTCTTCTTAATGTCCTATAAGTTTCACAAGAGTGACTTTCTGGAACTGAATCAGACGTTTCTAACTTCCTTGACTTATTTTTCTTTTTCTTGTGGACCCGATTCTCTTAGTTGCTACTTTGCCTTGCTTCATCTACTGCATAGCACATCAAAGAATATTTTACACAATTTCTGTAAGATTTGAAAACCCTGAACTTGCAGAGTCATAGCGTTTCCACCAACTGTTGATATTACATTTGCTTATTTCTTTTTCTCTCTCTGGAATGCCCAGCTGGGCTTCGGCTGAGTTCTCCTCTCTCATCTACAGCGTGGAGTTTTCTGCACACACATTCCACCAGCGGGCCCTCCCTGGTTATCAGTGGGAGCTCTGCCCAGAGAATAAATGCAGAGCATGTTCTAGAGGGTTACCATAAAGGCAGGAGACAAGTTTGCCCTTTGATTGTAGAGAACAGTAAATTACTGTGGATCATTTTAGCTTCATCTGTAATGTTTGGCACACTAACATAGGGGATGTCTGGACAACCTGGTATCTTGGAAACTGAACATTCTTTAAATGCAAAAATGGAAGACATCACTAAATAAAGAGAGAAATGGTAGAAGAATTGTTTCAAGGTGGCTTTATCATTTATCAGCCTAATATTTAGGCAACCTCTCTGTCTTTCATTCTTTTCTCTCACTGACCTAGTTTTAATTACACCATGTGAAAAATGTACTTGGTCTTTACAGTCATAAATTAAGTTGCTTCTTGTAACTGCTTCTAAATTTTTGGGGTAAAAGACTTGGCTGATCTTTGATCATGTACTGCAAAAATGTCAAAAGACCACAAGAAAAATAGACAGGGTGAAAGCCTGTCAAACAAAGGTTCAATTTTAGAAAGTTTCATTTTTTGTAAGCTCATGGCTTCTTCAGCTACAAACTGATTAGGTTTTTAAATTTAAATTAAGATTAACATGAAACTCTTCCAACCCTTCTATTGGATTTCAAGGTTTCCGTTTGGTTTTCTACCCCTATGTGCATAGAAGGATTGTTGAGCTTACTCAAGTTGCTTTATCTCAGTTCCTGATCTGAAACTCCAGAACTCTGGGTTGCTGGTGTTTTGATTCTGGAAGGAGCATTGTTTTATTTGTGCAATACAAATGAAAGCATTTTGCTCTTTCCGTAATGGTGGATTACATTTTCTTTGCTCCTTACACTTTCAGGAGATTCCTGTCTCCCCCACAACATTCCTTTACGCCTTTGTTTCAAACATGCATAAAACATTTTCTTTGAAGTAAGGTTCATACTTAGCCAAACCAAACTGGTGTGTTACAAAAAAGGATTAAGGCTGGGCTTTAAAACCACTGAGAATGGAAATTATAATTAATTGACTTTCTTTCCCAAGCTAAGAAGCTAGTAGGGCTAGCCAGTCCTAATCATAAGTGCTTCATATTGACGTCCTACTGTATGCAAAGCACGGAAGCTGTAACTTTACATACTTCATTGTCTTTGTCCTCACGATAATTTTAGTAGGCGGGAGGTGGGCACTGTTTATGTACATTTTGCAGTTAAGAAAACTGAGCATCAGAGATTTTAAAGAACTTGCTCAAGGAAAGTCTTAGTGGGACTTAGAGTTGGGATTCAGGCGCACGCTTGGCAGACTGTGCTCTTCCCGGCCTGCCTGCCTGCCACCCAAGCAACTCTAAGGGACCTCTCCTTGACTCTGTGTTGGCTGACGGTTGGCAGAGGGAGACAGAGAGTCGCGTTTGAGACCAGTGGGAGGCAGACATGTGGGAAGTTTGTATGGACAGATTCAAGGGTCAGGTTGATGTTGGAAGAGTCACCTAACCTCCCTGCCTCAGGCTTTTTTTTTTCTTATCTGTAAAATGGGGATAATAATAATATCCACTCATAGGGCCGTTGTTAGGACTGAATTATCCATACAAACTTGCCTGGCACAGAGAAAATTGTTAGCAATTCCTTTTTTCTCTGCCTCTCTACTTCCTTCTTTCTTTCCGAAATCAATTATTCATTGAGTATTTAGTAAACGCCTGTTATGGATGGTGCTAGATATGGAGTTAGCAGATGTGAACACAAGGGAGTCCTCGAAACTCAAAGATCTTAAATGTTTAAGCTTGGTGGGGACAATAAATTATAGAACAACAGGATACACACTATTGCAAAAAATGAGTGATAAACTAGTGGTTGAGTAGAATTTTCCCAGAGGGAGAAATAGATCAGAAGTATAGTTGGAGTGGGAGGAACAGCATGTGCAAAAATATACGGCAAGTGGCCCAATGTGGTGAAGAGCGTGAAGAGAGTAGACAGCAGTGATGGCAGGTGAGGCAGAAAAGTGGAAAAGTAGTCAGTGAAGGGCTTCAATGCCTTATTTGACTTATATAGCAAGAGGTATATTATCCTCACTGTAAGTCACTGTTCTATGCTATTTACTAGGATTAACGCACTTAACCCTCATAATAACCCCATGAGGTAGGTACTGTCATTACTCCATTTTACAGATGGAGAAACTGAGGTGCAGCTCAAGTTACCCAGTTAGTAATTGACACAACTGGGATTTGAACCCAGGTGGTTTTGTTCTGGAGCCCTTGTTTAACCACCTTGCTTGGCTGCCTTGCAAATGTGGATCTAATCCTGAGAAAATGGGAATCTATTCAGTGATCTTAGGCAGACCTGGGATATGACTTTTTTTTTGAACTTTAGAAAGATTGTTTTGGCGGCATAGAAGGGTAATTTGTAGGGGGAGAGACTAATGGCAGACAGATTGATTAGGAGGGTATAATAATGCAGGAGGAGAAGGATAAGGGCCAGGCCCGTCATGGTGGGTGACAAATTTGAGGTCAGTCTGGAGGCATGATTGTGGGGTGGTGAGGATGGTGAGGAGGAGAGAGAAGGTAAAAGGTCACTTTGGTTTCCTACTTGGGTGTCTGAATAGATGGTAGAACTATTAATGTTCAAGAGTCAGCCATATAGAAAAGGGAGGATTAAGTAAGAAAAAGCAAATTCTTCTAAATCCAGGAACTATAAAATGCATCATTAGATAAGAATAATGAGGGGCCGGCCCGGTGGCGCAAGCAGTTAAGCGTGCGCGCTCTGCTGTGGTGGCCCGGGGTTCGCAGGCCCGGATCCGGGCGCGCACGGACACACTGCTTGTTAAGCCGTGCTGTGGCAGCGTCCCATATAAAGTAGAGGAAGGTGGGCATGGATGTTAGCTCAGGGCCAGTCTTCCTCAAGAAAAAAAGGGGAGGATTGGCATTGGATGTTAGCTCAGGGCTAGTCCTTCTCACACACACACAAAAAAAGATAAGAACAACGATATGTTTTCTCAATATGCCAATTTGAACCTCCACCCGAACACCCACAGAGTTGATAGGAACAAATGAATGTCTATTTAACACTAAAATGGAAAACAAAGGTCAACAGAAACAGAGAAACTTGGGAAATATTTCTCTCTTACCATGAAAACAAAACCATTTGTAGCACTACAACAAGGAGCAAGGAGCATTGTAGCAAGGAGGGGAGGGTGGTAAACAGGGTGACAAGGTGTAGGAAGGTTGGCAAGGCAGAAGCAGGGCTGAGAGATTGTAAAACCTTGGCCTGCTTGCAGTGTGGTCCTCCCGACCTGCGGGTTATTACCCTGCGGGACGAAATGAAACCACTACGAAAGCTGCTTTTGTTGATCTTCTTAGTCCCAGCTCTCCCCTCCTTCCTGAATCCCGTAATTGTCCCTCTCTCTCCAATTGTGCAAGTGTACTTTCTCCAATTAAAACTAGTCATCTTGGGACTGATCTCTTAATTGTTATGTTAGGGGGCGAGAGAACTCTATAGAGGATGCTTCTGAAACTTGGGGTGGAGAGAAACCAGGACTATACCAGAATGGTGCCCAATAACAACTCAAGAGCTGCTCTTGTCATAGAAATAGCCCCCCAAGACTCCCCTGCTTTTTGCCTTCCTACTCAGCATTCCACAAAGCTGTTTTAGGCAGTCGTTAAAAAGCCTTGAAAATTTGCAGACCATTTGGACTACAGATCGGAATATAGTTGCAAAGAAGTAGATTTACTGTGTCTGATTGCAAAGCTAATCAACTCAGAATGACAGTTTCGTATGGCTAAGCCCATTACAACTTTGTTTGACTTCTATCATCTCTTCTGAGTGTGTGGGATGCCATTAATGTTACCAGCTGCGTGGCTTTCTCTGAATACAGACAGCAGAGGAAAAACACCCACCCTCAACAGCCATTGGCTCTCCTGTTTTCCACTTACACAGCTATTGTACCGCCAAGGCAAATGTGAAACAGGCTCCCACAATAACAGCCATTTCCCAAACGCCCTGTTAATTTTCAGTAAACCAAAATAAAATGTGTTATTATTTATTAAGAATATGCACTACATACGGTTTCCAGACGATAAGTATTTCAGTAAAGTACCACATTGAGAACAATTTGAGTTGGCTTGCAAGCTGTAACCTTAGAGTAATGGGTATAGCCCAGGGTCAGAATTGTCACTTTTACTGGGTTAATTCAATGTTCATGGTTTACAGACTATAATACAGGACCAGTGAAAAGTTTTTCCATCTCCAGTATCAGCTGCATTATACATATAATTTTATGTAAATGAGTAGCGTCCCGTACATCATTATTTATTCATAATGACATTCACTGAACAACTGCATGGCACAGGATGATAGTGTAGTCTGAGGTAGAGAATATGGAGTGCAGATTCCAAACCCTGAGTCTGAGACAACTCCTTCAATTGTGTTAACTTTAGAAGCACAAAGTAGAAAAATATAATTTCACAGTTGTGGGACACATGTGATTATTTCATAAATAGAATAGGAAAATTTGAAGGATCTCAGTTTGGAGGAATGATTTGGGCTTCCTTGGGGGTAGTTTAATGTGTTAGGAATCTTTTCTATAACACTGGCCTCTGAGTCTCTACCTGGATAATGGGGAGCCCTGATCCAATCTCTGGTTTCTAGAACCTTCCATGCTCTGAGGAGAGGATGATTGCATCTGGCCAGGACTCGGTGGTCACACAGCATGTCCTGAATCTGGCCCATGCCAGACGTCCTGGGAGGGCTGCCTACCTCAGCTTCATTTTCTGTCTTCCGCGCTTCCAGAGCCTCACAGCTGGGTCTGTGATTTCCTGACCGAATGCTGCCTGGGCTGGGGAGGCCTTAGCCTCTGGTCCTGCTCTCCTGCTGGCCTTGCTGCTAGATGTTTGCCCAGGCCAGACCGAGGTCTGGCGCCCTGTGAAGAGTCTGGGCTATGTCACTACCTCCTGTCCTGTGGTCACACCCTCCTTGTTCTCACGGCTGCGGGTCACTGACTTAGAATTCCAGTTTGGTTCTGGCTATCTGCCTTAAAGAAAAGGAATTTATACTGCTTTTAAAAATTACACATGAAATACATATTCATTTAGGAAAATCAGAAAATTTCCTCCAAAATTACACAAACTCCCACTTCCCAGTGATAACCGCCACTAACACTTTGAGGTTTACTCTTCAAGACTTTTTTCTCTGCATGTATATACAAAAATTTATTTTTCTTACAAAAATGAGATTTTTACATATATATCTCATATAAGTATATGATATATGTACAAACTTTTACAACCTGAATATGCATATTTTCTATTCTTGCATGAATATGGTTCAATATAAAAATATACTCCACAACATTATTTTAATGGCTGCTTAGTATTCTAATTAACTTTAAATAAATTTTGAAAATCCAAAATTCAAGAAGAATGTATTGTTACGTTTCCATTGCCTTTATTACCTCCTCTGTTTTTTCCAGTGCCTCTATCTGAAGCATTATCATGGGCCTCTGTGACCCCAAAGGGGGCTCATTGTTCTCACAATGTAGTGAATAGAAGAACCATCCCTGCCACTTGTTTGAAGTTTATTTTCCCAGGTCCCAACCTCAGGTGTTTTCATTTAGTGATTTTGGGGTGGGGTTCTGAATTTTTAAGAGTATCTGAAATGGTTTTGCTTCAGCATTCTTCACACCACGCCCTAACCAACACCTCTCTGCCATGGCACCTGGTAGCCCTCTGCCCAGAACATCCCTCCCCACACAGCGGCATGGAAAGCTCCTGCTCATCGCTCAACTGAGTTCTCAATTTGCCATCACCAGCGAGCCTTTCCTGGGCTGATCAGGCAGTTATGTCCCCCCTCCTTTAGTTTGACACCCATATGTACCTCTACTTTTCTACCTGCCATCTCCCCCACGAGACTGTGAGCTTCCGGAGGGTCACAACCACATCATCTCCTGTGTATGTGCCTGAGATCTGCCTGGCATCTGACATGGAGTGGCTGCTCCATGGAGGCTTGTTGCATCAAAGGAGGAAAGGAAGCAAAGAAGGAAGGAAGGACGGACGGACTATTTTATTGCGGGGGAATCAGGCAGAGCTTCCTATAGGGGATTCCATTTGAACTAAGCCTTAACAATAGGTGCCATTTGATGAGTGGTACCTTCTTATAGTAGCTCTCTGAAACCTCCCCAAACTCCTTATAACAGTGCATTTTACAACTTTCAGAGTTACTTCCGAGTCCAGAGCGATTATCTTGTTCAAGGCCACAGAGCTTAAAAAAACAAAGGATGTGAATCAGTATAGTCTGTGGGACCAGACAATGGAGATAAGAAAGAGGACATCTTAGGTGCGTAGCACACAAGGAAAACATGGCGGAAGAATGGCTTGTATTCTGGGGTAAGGATCACAGGGTAACTCAGTTTAACTTGCATGTTGGGTAGATATAGAGAAGAGTAAGATTTGAGGCTGGAAAGGTAGTTCAGAGCTGAAGTATTGATGCGAGAAACTGAATTTTGGACATGGTGAATTTGAGATGTCAGAGGCACTGTTGCCCTCAGAGATATACAGCAGGTAGTGGGGAAAAGTGGATCAGAGGACTCATGACAGACTGGACAAGTGTATGAGAAAAACCTAAAAGTGCCAGTGAAGTTTAGAAAATGCCAGCTTCTCCTGACCTTGAATATAGGAAGGTAGATTGGGAAGGTTGAAGGGAAACTGACATCACCAGGGAACACCAGGAGTCCTTTACAGTGAGCGGTGGAAGCAGGTTAAAGGAAAAGGCAAAAGACATGCTGAGGTGATTTAATGGGACCTTGCTCTTGGGTGTGACCATGGAAGAAATTAGAACAACTGTCTTATAAATAGGAATTCATAGATGATTTTTTTCTGCATTATAAGAAGTGTTTGCCTTTTAGTAAGGCTGGATACTCTTGTGGACCCTAAATTCTCTATCCAAGGATTAATTTTCCAAAGGTAGAATTTCAGATACATAACAGTCTGGTGGGAAAGAGTCCAGGGAACTTAATAATAGCACACGTAATAATAATTAACATGTATTGAGCTTGTGTTAAATGAATTAAATCATTTAATTCTGACAAAATAACCCTACAAAGTAAATATCATTCACTCCATTTTAGAGTTGAGGAAACAGAGGCACAGAGAGGTTAAATCACTTGCCTAAAGTCACACAGCTAGTAAATGCATACCTGGAATTTAGTCTGAGCAGCCTGGCCCCACTGCCCACGTTCTTCACTCCTGCACCGTGCCTTTTCTCATCCTGGTAGCACAATCTTCCCTGCCTCTCCCAGCGTGAGCTCAAGCCCAGAGTTGGTGTCATTCAGACATGGTCTCCCACAGGAAGACGGTCTCTTGTCTACCATTTGTTCTTTATTTTTCAGAGGTGCAGGTGGGTTCAACATTGGTGGGGAGAGGCCTGGGATTGTCCACTCCCTAGCCTGGCATCTCTTCTTGTGTCACTGCCATGCTGTTCCCTTGGAGTCATCTACAATCTAGGATGTGCTGGAGCAGAGAGAGAGGTATGTTCCCATTTTCTTGGCTCTGGTGCAGTATGGAAGGAGGGCCAGGGCGTAGGAGGTGAGCAGTCAAGGCTCCTTAGTCCTTCCTCCAGGATATCATTGGGAGTCCACCTACATCCCCACACCTACCCTTGCCTTCCTTCTGCTTATAAGCTATCCCTCTCAAGGTAGTGAGGGCATAGGGTGGTGAAAATTGACATGAATAACTGAATGTGTGGATTTTATTCTAGCCTCAGTCCCACATAAATGTTGTGTTTGTGTGTGTGTGTGACCGTGTGTTGGCTTTGCAGAAAGAATGGATGCATGATTCATCCAAAATATTTTTTGCTTGATGTGTAGCTCTCAAGAGTGATGCTAATTTTACATGAACCTTGATAATCTCTTATCTGCATGTAGAATATATATATTTAAAGAACCATCACTCTCTTGAACTGTGCCTCAGTGAAAGGAAGGAACCTGCAGCTTCAATGAATAATTGAAATGTACATATCAATGTACAACTGGAAGCCAACTTACACTTTTCTGACATCCTCTACTTCAAGAAAACAGCACTCTGACATACGACTAAAACATTTCAGAGTGGCAAAATCTGCAGGCACCCCCTGCAGGTAACTGACAGGCCATATGATTGGTAGCTGAAAAGGACAGGAAACCTCCTGTGGTTGCTGGAGGAGGTGTGGGCACACCTTCCTCTTCCTCTGTCGCATGCCGACTTTGTTGCAGCACTGAACACTCTCACCTCCAGCCCCCAGAACACAATCGCATTCCAGAGTCTCCACTTGAATGCTGCCAGGTGGCTTCTGTCTTCTTTAGCATGTGCTTGGTGCTCTTCTTGGAATTAAACAGTGATCTCTCATTTATCTTTGGGTCTAACACTGGGCTGGCTGTGATCCTGCCCCAAAGCTTGTCTCCTGATTCATGCCACCAACAATCAGGGGATCACCAATGATGAGAAGGAGGCCATTGCTTTTCTATACTTGTTATCAAAGCCAAGGAGCTCACTTTCCTTGGGGTAACATCTGGCTAGAATTTATATGGCGGGCATGGAAATAGTCTTTCCTAGATACTATGATTTTGTTGCTTGGGCACTGCTGAAAATGGCATGGCGCCACCACCAGAAACTAACCATGTCATTTCCTCATATCAAGAAGCTTCTTGCCAGTAATGATTTCCTGTCATTCCTTCCCTGTTTCTAAGGGGTGGCTGCCGCATTGCCAGTGTGCTTCAGAAAAAAATCAAATCAGCCGGATGGCTCTTGAGGTAGGGAGCTCCTACGCCCGAGGAAACGACTTCTCTAGGATTCATTGCTACACTGACAGCTATGGTCTGTACTCATTCCATTTGATGCCTTACCAAAAGCTCCTTCCACAATCTCCCACATCGTTTGCTCCCCAACCACGACTGAAATGCAATTTTGTCTCAGTTGCTGTTTTCATTCTTTCGCCTCTTTTCGTTACTGTTAACGGCACCCTCCTCCCCAATGCTCTCTCCTCCTTTGCTTTCTAGATCATTAGACTTCTTTGAGCCCTTTGACTTTTCTCTTTATTTTCTCCTTGTTTCTTCTGTGCTTTCTCTTGTTCTTTCGGGTTCCTGTTGTGGGCCAGGTAGACCTCGAGTATTCTGTCCTTGGGATCTTTCCTCTCTACTCACACTGAGAGGTCACAAATACTCACAGCTTTAAATATCAAGGTAGTGGTACATAAACCCTTAGCAGTGGCTTTAAAAAATATTAAAGTTATACAAGCACGTAGTTTAAAGAGTAAAATATTTCTACAAGGCTTGATAAAATTAGTTCCCTGAAGGAAATCCCCCATGCTCTGCCATTTCCTACTTATGGAAACCACATTCAATTCTTGTAACTGATTTTTTTTGGTGCTTATCTCTAAATCTCTAAAAATCATGCTTATATTGCTATTTCTTGCTTTCTATTTTTTTTAGGTCTTAGCTATTAACTTCCAACATAGATGCTGAAGATATAACTTCCTTTCACATATACCATATTACACCTATACACTTTTCTCCCTAGGCTTCCAAAGTAGTCATTTCGTAATTTGGGATAAATGAATAATCAGTTTGATATTCGACCATGAAAATGCTACTTACAATGAAGATGTATAACATCCTGTGATTATTTTGAGAGGCAACGTACAGTAGAGGTTAAGAGAACAGCTTCAAAAACCAACCACCAGGATTCGAATCCCAGTGATGGTACTTAGCCTCAGGGTAAGCTTGCATACACTCCTTAATATCTCTATGTCTCAATTTCTTCAACTGGAGAATGAAGTAATCATAGTAGCTACACACTGTGTCGTTGTGATGAATAATAGTTAATAAGATAATAAATATAAAAAGAGAACAATAGACATCATATAAAAAGCACTAAAGAAGTGTTAGGAATTTTTGTTTTTATTATTATTATCTTTCCCTGGGCAACTTCTAATTACTCCTGGGATTAATATCAATAATAACAATCATCATAATCATTTATATTTTTATTTGCATAGTTTTCCATGTATTTATGGCTAATTTGTACCTAATATCTTCCCAGTAAATCTCTTCTCAATTATATTCAAATGCATTTGGTCATATATTAGTTGTATTTTTTTTTTTTTCCGGTGAGGAAGATTAACCCTGAGCTAATATCCATTGCCTATCCTCCTCTTTTTGCTGAGGAAGATTGGCCATGAGCTAACATCTGTGACCATCTTCCTCTATTTTATATGTGGGATGCCTGCCACAACATGGCTTGATAAGCAGTGCGTAGGTCTGCGCCCAGGATCCCATCGGATCCCACGAACCCTGGGCCGCCGAAGCAGAGCGTGTGAACTTAACCACTACACCACTGGGCCAGCCCCATATTAATTGTATTTTTATGAAGTCTTTCCCAGAGTCTGCATCTGCTCTAGTCTGCATCTGGGCAACCTTCAGGCCACTAAAGAGTTGTCATCTCTCTCTTTCTCTTCACCATCGTCCTGATGAGTCCCTTTATTTCTCTCTTGTGTTTGATCACCTGTTTCCTAGATCTTTTCTTCCCTCTCACTTGGTTTAAAGATTTTATTTATTCATTTTTTTTCCCCCCAAATCCCCAGCAGATAGTTGTATGTCATAGGTTCACATCCTTCTAGTTGCTGTACGTGGGACTCGGCCTCGCGCTGGACGGAGAAGTGGTGCCTTGGGGCGCGCCCGGGATCCGAACCCGGGCCGCCAGCATCAGAGCGCGCGCACTTAACTGCTAAGCCACAGAGCCGGCCCTCTCACTTGGTTTATCTCCTCATTTTAGCAGAATATGTCTTCTTGAGAAAAGAAGAGAGTAATTTTTTATTTTTGAGATTCTGCATGTCTGAAAATATCTCCATTCTGTCTACACACTTGTGGCTAGCTGTAGATTCTAGGTTGGAACCATGTTCTCTCAGAATTTTGAAGACATTACTTCATTGTCTTTAGCTTCTGTGTTGCTGTTGAAGTTCTACACTATTGTAATTTTGATCTTCTGTTTGTATCTAGTTCTTTTTTTCTTTAAACTTTTACAACCTTCTCAACATTCCCAGTGTTCTGGAATTTCATCATGATGTGATTTCATGTAGATCTGTGTTCTTCTATTATGCTGAGCACTTGATGGACCTTCAGTTTGGGAAATTCCCTGGAATTATTTCTCCAATGATTTCTTCTCCATTTTCTCTATTTCTTACTGGTATTCCCATTATTTGGATGTTGAATGGAGCTCTAAGATTTATACCTTTCCTCTCCTACTTTTCAACTTTTTGTCTTTATGCTCAACTCTCTGTAAGAATTAGCCAAATTTTATTCCATTCTATCTGCTAAGTTTTTTATTTCTACTATTTTATTTTTAATTTACAAGATTTTCTTTGTTGGTCTCTGAACATTCTTTCTTTCCTCACTAAAGTGCCTTGTTTTTCTTTCATTAATGCAATGTCTCTTTTTATTTTTTCAGGATTTTGATAATAATTACTTAAAAAGCTTTCCTATCTCTGTATTGTCTGTTCTTTCCAAGTTTATAACATTTCCATTTGGGTTGATATCTATCTTTTATTTTGGAGGCTTTCTCCAAAGGTCTGGTGATCCTTGGATGTTGACTTTTAAGAGGAAGACACTGAAAATCTGATAGGAAGGTCTGTGCTTGTAGGTGGCGCCTTTCCAAGGGGTGAGTCAAGCTGGGCCATTAAGTTAGACAAGTCCTAAGGTTAGTATGTGTAGGTCTTTATCCTGGGCTGATCAAATTCCACAGAGAAGGATCGAATTTTCTACCTGTGGAGTATAATCTCTCTTTCTAGATGGAGGAAGAAGACCTTTGAACATTTAATTTGAAAACTTGTGCTTAATCACCTGGTTTTCGTCCTGCACCCAGCCCTCCACTGTACCTGGTGTCTTCTAGCCCAGAGAACTTTTTTTTTATCCTATTCAGAGAACCTCCAGTCTTCTGTTGGGTGAGGGAGGAACAGCCACCCACTGGGTTGGGGAGGATTTTTGAAGATTTAACTGTTTCTTAAATGGATTTGGTTTTAGGTCTACCTCCTACATTCCCAGGCATCTGGTGCCAAGCATTCCTGAGTCTTTTAGGACTTCCATGGTGTAGATTAGGCTGCTTCCAGCCTTTCCTAGGCTTAGGATTCAGTTTTCTTGGGTCTGCTAGGTCAATAGCTACTCATCCATTTGCTTTCTAGCTTCCAGTGTTTTGTTGCGTTTTTCTTTCATTTGGATTTATGTCTTAAAAAAAAATCCTATTATTATCATTCTAGTGGGACTTCAGGAGGCTGCAGGGTAATATTAAGGAAGCCAGATCTTAAGCAAACACATATAAATATATCACTACAAATTATAGCAAGAACTATAAGGAAAAATAATAAGATAATTTGAGAGAACAATAAAGAGGGACGTAATTTGGATTGGTGCTTCATGACATGGCTCTCAGAGAAGGTAAGATTTTAGCCAAGTCCTGAAGACAAGTGGGAGTTATTCAGCTAAAGCGTATAGGGAAAAGCATTCCATACAGATGAGCAACCTTGAGGTGATAGAATAGTCAAGACTCCGGGCTGAAAGTGACAGAAGTATAAGCTTAAGCTAAAAAAAAGGAATTGATTAATACATATGACGGGGAAGTCTAAGATGTGGAGATAGCAAGGCTTGGCTGGATCCAGGGATTTATATGAGGCCTCAGGTGTGTGTCTCTCTCCCCATCTCTTAGTTCTGCTTGTCTTTGCTTGGCTTCCTTCTCAGAGAAACTTCCTCCATTTGTGGCAAGTTGGTTACTAGCAATCTCAAGGCTGCAGCATCCTTATGGCTCCTGTCCCACAGAAAAAGAGAGAGGCTTTCCCACTTTTTTTTTTTTTAAACCAGCATCCATATATGACATCCCACATTCCTTGGAATAATCGCAATAACGGAGTTCTGTGTTTGGCCAGACATGGGTCCAACTCTCAGGCAGAAGATAGTTTGATCCAAGAAAAATACTGAAAGAAATTTACTCCCAGATGAATTGCGAGAGATAAAATTATAGAGATTTAAAGCAGAGTCTTGTGGGCCATGTTAAGCATTTGAAATTTATACTAACTGCAATGAGAAGGTATTGATGGATTTTCATCAAGGAAAATCATAAGCACTATTAATTACTATTAATTCAATCCACACTTCCAAACGAAATTCCCTTTCCAGTCTCCTTAGCTGTGTCAGCAGTACCATTTTCCTACTGCCTCAGCTTTACATTTGAGAGTCATCTTTGAAGTCTTTCTCAAATTTATCACCTGTATAAAATTAGTCACTAAACCCAATAGATTCCTCCTTCCTGAAGTCTCTTAGATTCATCCTGCCTCACGCACATTCTCATACTATTGCAGGCTCTTATCAGCCTGGACTTAGTTTTTGTGATAGTCTCCTAACTGGCTTCTCTTCTATTTTCTCCCTGCTTCTAAGTCATCACACATGGCACTGTCAGATTGTTCTTTCAAAAATACCACTATCTTCATGTCAATCGTCTACCCAGGAGCCTACAATGCCTCCCTATCATTTAATGAACCAAGCCTGGATCCCTCAGGCCAGCATCCAGAGCCTTCCATCATCTGGCCTTGCTGTACCTACCTAGCCTTATCTTCCTGTTATCCCTCCACCATGATAAGACTACATGGGCCATGACTCCCCATCTCTTCACCTCCAGGAGTGTGGAAAAGATGTACTGTTATCAATCACTTTGCAGACAGAAGAGGACAGGAGCTGGCGGAGGATGAAAGAGAATGTGAGCAATTCTAATGAGTCACAGCTGCGTTAGGTAAAGAAGGGCTGTAGATAGAAATGTGTGGCTACCCTAAACTTGACAGTGTCGTCAAGCTGGCCTTGCTGAGCGGCACGGGCAGACAACAGTGCCAAGGAGAAATCTCAGTGTGTGTTTTCAAGGTGAGGTTTTGGCTGGAAGGAGGGCATTTACTCAGGGAAGCCTTTCCGGGTTGTAATACCCGCTCCCTCTGACAAAATGTGCGGGCCTAGCTTGCAGGTTTCTGGGAAGTTGTCCAGACTTTTCAGGGTCAATTGGCACTGCAGAGAAATGATGGATTATCCAGAGAGGTGTGAATTGTGTCAGGAAACATGATCAACCCTGGTGGGATCTCATTACTTATTTTTGCTCAGGTAGCTTTTTGGTGGGGGTTGGGCATGGTGCTTGGAATCTGCAGAAGTAAAGTGCTATTACAATAGGAAGGGGATCTGGCAATTTTTAAAAAACCTACCAAAGTTCTGAAGGAAATTGGGTAAAAGATTTGTATCTAAATCCTAATAAGAAACAATAGACAGAAAAATTTACAGTGTTAGCACAGACTCACTATTATCTCTCCCTGGGATTGATTTGGTTAATTGCTCACTGCAGTTACCAATTACAAGGTGACATGGGTAGGCATATTTGGTTCAACTTTTATAATTTCTGTAAGACTTGAACTGAAGTGTATTTTGCAAAGCAAGGAGTTTATGCTAGATTTTGAGTGGAGGAATTTTATTCATCCAAGAGAGCATTTAAAAAGAATATGATTTAAGGCCACAGTAATTTTGTGGTAGAAAGAATAATTGTTCCCCAAAGACGTCCATACCCTAATCCCTGGAACCTGTGAATCTGTTAGCTTATGTGGCAATAAAGAACTTTAGATATGTGACTAAGTCTACAGCTCTTGAGAAGAGGAGATTATTCAGGTGGACCCAAGCTAATCACATGAGTCTTTAAAATTAGGAAAACTTTTCCAGTTGGCGTTGGTCAGTGGGAGACACAATTATGGAGAAAGGGTCAGACGGACGCAACATTGTTGGCTGTGAAGATGGAGAGGGGATCATGATCCAAGGAGTGTGGGAAGGCCTCTATAAACTGAAAAAAAAGCAAGGAAACAGATTCTCTCCTAAAGCCTCCAGAAAGAAACTCAGCCCTGCAACACCTGGATTTTAGCCTAGTGAGACCCATGTTGGACTTCTGACCCACAAAACTGTAAGATAATGAATTTGTGTTGTTTGAAACCACTAAGTTTGTGGTAATTTGTTATGGTAGCCATGGGAAACTAATGCAAATTGTTTAGTAAATATGTTTTGAGTGAAAGAAATTGGTTTAAGAAATTCATGTAAACAGGCTTCTTTTTTTGGGGGGCTGGTATTTATGCCTTTTATAAGTGATTCATTTTTTTTTTTTTTTTTTGTGAGGAAGATCAGCCCTGAGCTAACAGCCATGCCAATCCTCCTCTTTTTGCTGAGGAAGACCGGCCCTGAGCTAACATCTATTGCCAATCCTCCTCCTTTTTTTCCCTTTTTCTCCCCAAAGCCCCAGTAGATAGTTGTACGTCATAGCTGCACATCTTTCTAGTTGCTGTATGTGGGACACCGCCTCAGCCTGGCCGGACAAGTGGTGCGTCGGTGCGCACCTGGGATCCGAACCCGGGCCACCAGTAGTGGAGAGCACGCACTTAAGTGCTAAGCCACGGGGCCGGCCGCAATATGAGTGATTCATTTTTAAACCAACATTTATATAGTAGGCACTTTTCTTTGTTCTCGTATTCAATCCTCATAATAACTGAGATCATGACGACTAGTTGGTGACGTAATCTTTCCAAAGTCACACATTTAGTAAATGGAGAAGCTGAGTTTTGCACCCGGGAAGCTGTGGAACTCATTGTTTGGTCACCATGACGGTGGTTCCCATACTTAGCTGCACGTTAAAATCACTTGGGGAGATTTTACAACTCCCAATGTCCAGATCACACCCTATGCCAATTAAATCCAAATGTTCAAGTTTGGATTCAGGCGTCAGTATTTTTTAAAGATCTCCCATGATTCCAACATGCAGTGAAGTTTGGGAACCACTGCATGCAGTGTATTCTCTCTCAAACTACTAGATAAATTTAGTTACTTATTCCATCTAATGAAAGAATTAAAATTCAGTTTGTTTAAAATTACAATGTAGATTACCTCTTACTCTAAACTGGTGGTTTTATCATCATTATTACAGCAACTGTCATTAGTTGGATAAAAGGGCAGGTGTTAGTTAATCCAAGACTACAGTAGAATTGATTTTGCATGTAGACACAATTTGGATTGTCAGTGAAAATAATGGAGGGCCAGCAGGGGGGAAACCTTTCCCAAAATCAGACAAGGAGGAAGGAGAAACAAAGATCTTTATCTGGTATCTAAAGCTGGAAGAGAATGGAGAGCTGCCAAATGAGATTGGTGATCAAAGTGTCTCTCCTGACATTTTGTCACCACTTTTGTTAAAATTCTGTGCTTTTCCATGTCTTCAGCATTCGTCAGAAGCAGCTCTGTCTGCTCTCCCATTAGGACTGGCACTGTGCCTGAGAGCCACGCTGTCCTCTATTTTGCCATACCTTGGTTTCCTTGTGCCATACTGGACAGCTTCTCCAGGGTCACCAATCTCATCAGCAGGGTGGCAGCCCCCTTCTGGCCAGAGAACAGACTGGAAGTTGGGGCATGGATGAAATTTTGGCTGCAATCATCTGGCTGCCACCACGACAGGTGACTGTTCCTCCCTTTCAATGGCATTTTCATCGGGTACGGCACCCAACTTCCCCTCGGCAGGACAGGCACGCTCTGTTTCTTAATCTGCTGCAGAACTTCTCTTAACTTTCTCAATTACTTTTGCAAACAGAAATTGGTTCAGCAGTTTTCAAGTGGAAACAGGTGTTGAGGGTGGTGTCCAAATCTTCGATTGAGGTTCTTCTCTCCCCTCTGCCAGCCTTTCCCTGGGAGTAATGAACAGGCCTGTGTTGGACATAGCAGATGCATGTCTCTACATGGGCCAGAGCTCTTGGTTCAAATCACACAGATGAGAGTCGTAAATTAAAATGCACTTTTGTCTCACTGGTAATAATTGCAGACCCCAGCACATCGTCTTTTTATATACACTAAGCCATAAACTTGCTTTAGCCAGGATTATCTCAGGATTCCTAACTGAACACAAGGCAATCTTTTTGGCCTGAGTTCTCCCGATTGGCTATATGCTCTTTGCAATTTCACAAGAATGTTGCCAATGCTCTACTCCAATGTGTGCTGTGTAGATGTGGGAGTAATATAGCTAAATCAAAGGAATGAAAGAAGTAACTTTACAAATTTTGCATGATTAGCACTACTGGTTTTCTCTTGGATTTACTAATTTTAGTAAATATTACAAGTTATAGTTTAATTTTATTTTTATTGATCCTTATTTACTTCATCGGTTTTTCAATTGGTCAAGAAAGGAATTTGGAGTTGAGAGATTACTCCCAATGAGATCATAGCCTAAGTGGAGTGGAGACCTTATTGTTTATCTAGTGGCTTCGTACAGCATAAACAGGCAGAGGCACCAGCCAAGAAGTCATCTTGGGGCAATCACATAAAATTGTTTTCTCATCACACAACATTGTCCCAGAACAAGGACTCCGGCTTTTTTGACAATTAACTGTGACCAAAAAAATTCTTGAAAAATCACTGAGAATTGAGACATTTCATGTCATAAATTCTTTAATACCAAAGAAAACTTAAACTAAGGGAAAACCAGTATTGTTTTCTGAGAATTCCCTTCTTTTACATTTTTCTTGTGGTTAATTTCAAATTTCCATTTTCTCAAAACTGAGTTGTATTTTACACAGTTGTTGAGTGCTATTTTATGCTTTGCATTTTTCAAGGAGCTATTTGATTTCCCCCTTCCTTAGAGATAATTTTGACACAGCCAATAGACAGACACACACACACTCACCCACACACACAAACACACACAGATTTATCAACCAATATCAGTAAATGACCAAAGCCCTGAGGAAATTATTGAAAATTAAAATTGGGTATAGTGTAGTGGTATCTGCATTGTATTGGCTACTTATCTATGTTTATAAATAGGACACAAAAGCTTAATTTTATCATAATTGAAGAGTAATTTTGAGAAAGTCTTGTAATTTAATGGTTTAACTGTCTTTTATTGCTATATGTAAAGGGACTAAATAACAGCAGTAAATGTTGAACACAATCTGATTCACTACAATTTCTTTGGAACACAATTTAAATTTCAAATTATATTTATGCTTTTGTACATATCACAAGTCTCTTTTTTAAAAGCCTGTCACATGGAATTGATTTATTTGAGGAAAAACACATTTGGGAGAAACAGAAGTAGAAGTAGAGTGGGTCATTTGGAAATCCGACCAAATGTGTTTAAAAAAGTGTGTCATTGGCTTTTAAGTAGTCTTTCTCTTCCATTATTTTGAACTTTACCAGTATCCTCCTGTGTTATGTACTTAGATGATCTCTGAATAAGACAACTTTTTCCATTTGTATTGTGTTACTTGACTTCAAAGATTTCCTTTTTCTCTTGTATAATTAGGCTTAAAGGGAGAAGGTGATATATAATAAGACACAATGTACATATACGTTAGGCCACTTCTTCCCTAAGAAATGATTCACTAACTGCCATCGTTTGATTCTGTCCTCAGTCTAGTCTACAGGGCCAGTTATCTTTCTCTATGGGATAATGTTCAGTGAAGGAAAAGAGAAAACGCTGTCCTCTTTGGATGCCATCTGATTTCAGAATGTTACAATTAAGATATAAACTTGAAGTTCAGATAAGAAGTTTAAAAAGTGAAAAGTGCTTTTGGGAGGTAGAGTTAGAAGACTGATGAGGTTTTAAGATGGCGGTGTTACAAATAAGCCAGGATGTCCAGCCTGTGTTCTCTTGGACTGCCATCAACAATGGGGGAGGATTACTCTAAAGAAAACACATTCACGACATTTACAAATCTTAGAAGGAGAGCACTCACAGTATATTGTGCACACAACAATATACTTTGATCTCTGGAATTTTATTTTTTTATTTTTTATGTTTTTGGTGAGGAAGATTGTCCCTGAGCTAACGTTGGTGCCAATCTTCCCCTATATTGTGTGGGATGCTGCCACAACACGGCTTGATGAGCAGTGTGTATGTCCACGCCAGGGATCCAAACCCACTAACCCCGGGCCGCCAAAGTGAAATGCCCAAACTTAACTATGCCCCTGGGCTGGCCCCTGGAATTTTATTTTTTAAAAAGTTCAGTTTTGTGCTCACAGGAAGACTTCAAACAAAATTAAGAAAATACGGAAATAAACTTGCTTCTGGGTTAAAAAGAAATCTACAAATCTACCATAATAAAGTTATTACAGAATTTACCAGCACATAATTATGAATGCTCCAACAGGAAAAGTCTTGTTTATCCTATAACTCTTACCTTCTTGGGGGAAGCTTTTTCTTACCTTCCCACAACTTCTCTAGTTCCCAGGTAGGTTGATTAAATGAAAAGATCTCATTGACTTATTTGTGAATTCATCTTCACTGTGGGCCATACTTTAAGGATTTAATGGTGGACCAAACAGTAATGGAAGTCAAAGGCTTATGAGGAGGATAAATAGTAAATAAATAATTACATAATTATAATAAATTCCTAAATGGAGACTGGAAGGCTGGAGTAAGAAGGGACTCGCTCCTTTCTCGTGGTTCCTGTTCCTGTCAAGATGAACCCAGCTCCTCGCAATTCACAGTATCAGTCAGTAGCCAAACGACTCTAATTTGCAGTTTTTCCAATACTCACAGAACAGGCCTCATCTTCTTCTGGCACCAGTGTCTCTCCTCAGAGGACAGAGTCCCAGCCCTGTTTGCCCTCTCCTCTAAGCTTCTAAGTTTTACTAATTCCAACCTCTGCACTTTGTTTCCCAGCCTTAGGAGTGCTAGTTGCTTTTTGCAGTTCCTACCTCTGCGATACCTTGGTGTTCCCATTTGCCTTTTCAATTCTCTAGTACTGAATTAACAATTTTTGTATTACATTCTTTCTGTTAAAATAATTGGTATGAAATCTGATTGGAATCTATCCGATATAGTTGCCAAAACTCTAGCATTAATCACATGTACATTTTTTTTTTCCTAAAGACTTACGTTGAGGGCCGGCCCCGTGGCTTAGCGGTTACGTGCGCACACTCTGCTGCTGGCGGCCCGGGTTCGGATCCCGGGCGCTCACCGACTCACTGCTTCTCCGGCCGTGCTGAGGCCGAGTCCCACATACAGCAACTAGAAGGATGTGGAACTTTGACATACAACTATCTACTGGGGCTTTGGGGAGGGGGAAAAAAAGAAGGAGGAGGATTGGCGATAGATGTTAGCTCAGAGCCGGTCTTCCTCAGCAAAAAGAGGAGGATTAGCGCAGATGTTAGCTCAGGGCTGATCTTCCTCACAAAAAAAAAAAGAAAGACTTATGTTGAATATGTTGTTAACATATATACATATTCAGCATATCTGAAATTGTATTCAATTAAAAGAATGTCAAATGTATAAACCATGGTAGAGAATACTGGAAAGATAATGGAAAACTCATTACTCCCTCACTTAGC